>NC_053028.1:331553203-331864060 GCF_003073215.2 Triticum urartu | reverse complement strand
TTTTTGTATGGCCACTTTTGCACAATGCACAAACCAAGATAGCAATTGTATATATATGGGAACAAACTTGTGGCACAAAGGATGATATGATACCAAGATGATACCGATATGGTATGGTATGTATGCAATGTACGGTGTAGATCACTAATGTGCACAAATAACGTTGCCGGCAATACTCAAATGGCTAGTCTTGATAGGCAAGTAACGCAAAGTAGGCTAGGGGTTATCAAAGCAATGTAAAGGGAATATACAATGGAGGGATACCATGATGCCGAGATGATATGGAGGTTACCGTCCGTGGTGATGATGAGTGGCGGTGATCTTGATGGAGATACCAAGATGATGGAGACTCGTCCCTAAGTAGCCGAAACACCTTAGGAAACAAAAAAACCGCGAACTCAAAATCTCAAAAGTCAAATGTCAAAATGGTGGTAGCGGGATGCGGTGGTGGTTTTGTGGAAGCTCAATGGAGTTGCGAAAATGCAATGATGGGTTATGTGAGTAGGCAATGTGGAAGTGGAGATTAAGGTGGTGGACTATACACGGTGTCGGAGTTGGAAGCACGGTCCCTAAGTAGCCGAAACACCTTAGGAGACACAACTCACAACACAAACAAAATAGGGTTAACTTGAGGTGGCGGGAGTGTGAGGTGGACAAAACTATGAGGAACTTATGGTGGTGGTGGTGGTTGATGAAGGAGCAACTGTCCCTAAGTAGCCTAGACACCTTAGGAGACTCAAATCACTCCTCAAGCAGCCACTAATGCGATGGGGAACAAAATTGGTTAGGTTGCGGAAGTCGGTGGTGGAGTAGCGGATGAATGTGGTGGAAGCCCTAGGCAAAGATGCCAAAATTCACAAAGTTTGATGGAGTCAAAAGATGTTGGTGGTATTTTTATTGGAAGGGGGATGTCAAGAGATTTTCAATGAGCTAAAGAATGCAAAAATCGGACTCCGGATGAATTAGTTATGGACAAAACAAAAATCAGCTGAAGTGGGAATCTACAGGTATCGGACGTCCGAAGATGGTCGGACGACCGGTGGCCGGACGTACGGGCGGGCTCGGAAATCCATAAATTTGGCTCGGGTTAGGGGTTCCGGTCGTCCGGAAAAGGTCGGATGTCTGGTCGGTCGAGGGCTCCGGACATCCGTGAAAGGCCGGTCGTCCGGTGGGCCGGGGTCAACGCGAGATGCGAGATCCGGGGCGCGATTTTTGGGCGGAAAATAATGATTTTGGGGTCAAAATTGATGAGATTTCCTGGGCGAAAGATGGGGAAACTTGGGGAAATGCTAGATCCACTCGAAACCAAGCAAATCCATGGATCAAATCCAACAAAACTTCCTCAAACCAACAAATCACAAAAAAAATTGGGGCTATTTTTGGTGGTGATTTTCAAAATTGGGGAAGAACACAACAAAATTAGGCTAGAAAATGAAGAGGTGAGGCTCCGAAATCGTGATCAACATGGCTCATGATACCAATATGATGTAGGGTGGAACCCTATGTGGCCGATCTTTCACGAAAGGATCAGATCCCGCGAAGAACACAAAGAACACAGGGAAGAACGGAGAGAAAACACAAGGGGAAACACTCAAGAACAAGTCCAATCACACATCCACTAGACAATCAAACACACAAGATCCACAAGGGACATGAACAACAAAAGGAAAGATACAAGGTAAGGTTCATCTCCAATAGGAGGTCTTGATGATATCCTAGACGGATCTTCCCATGAAGGGGTCTTGACGATATATCCCGTAGGATCTTCTCCTAGATGGAGGTCTTGGCCTCCAATGGAGTAGTAGTCTCTCTCTCTCTCAAGAGTAGAGTGGTACAAGGAGCAAAGCTCTCTATTAAATGAGCTATCACTTTGCTAACCCTAGAAAGGAGGAGAGAGAGGTCTATTTATAGTCTTAGTGCAAATAGGGGGTGAAGTGAAGGGGTACATGGGCCTCAGCCTGCAACTAAACATAGCCAGGGGTCAGACGTCCGGTGGGCGTCGGACGTCCGGAGACTCACGGGCGGCCGGACGTCCGGTAGATGTCGGACGTCCGCTCAATCTGGCTCGGACGCTGGAGTGTCAGATTTGCTGAGGTGGCCGGTCGTCCATTCATTGGTCGTCCACTAGCGTCGGACGTCCGCTCATTTGGCTCGGGTGCGGGATTGCTGGTCGTCCGGTCCGGGCCGGTCGTCCGGTGGATCTTCAGGCGCCGGACGTCCGAACCCGACCGGTCGTCCAGTGGCTGGAGCTTCTTCGAAAGCTCTTCTTCTTGCGTCTTCGTTTCCAGGCTTCCCTCGCAGATGGTGTAGTTGTTCCTTGGCGGTTGCACTCCTCCTCGTCGTCTGTAGTGTTCCGACAATACCTATGCATGCACACGAGTGCAGTGTCAAGTAGTATACCATCCTCGAAGGGGTCAAGTGAGAATGTGTAAAGGAGATGATTCACCCTTATGTATGTGAAGTAGATGTTGCACGTGTCACTTGCCAAATGGACTCTTGACATGGTGATGTCCATAGGATGCTCCGCATCACTCTAACTTAGCTAGAGGTTAGACTAACTCATGACTAACCCTGAACTAACTATAGCCAAAGAGGTGTTTCGGTGACAGGGTTAGATTGACAATAAATGCACTTGATGGAGAGAAAAAAGTGATTTTTCAGTGAGCCCAAGGAGGTACTTACTATGGGAAAGGTGAAGTGATGGTTGCTTCGCCCGATCAACTTATTACTCTTGGAATATGGGAGTACCAGCGGATTCAAGGAATAGAGAAATGATGGTTGCTTCGTCTGAGCAACTTACTGTGGCGAAGGTGGGGCTCTGTGATTTGACTGCTCACTAGTCATTACTAATGTGGCGCAATGACCAGGGTGAATCTTTCCCTGCAGTTGTGCACTCAATATTGTTGCACGACACGTGGAGCTAGATGAAGGATGTCCCACATGTCGGCGAAATGAAGTTGAATTGTTTTTGGCATTGCTATCAATCCTTCATGATTTGTTTATATGTACGCATGATTTTAATGAAATTGTACTGTGATGATATGAAGGTTTCAACTTTGGTTCCCGCAGGAAAAAAGGTTTCAACTTAGGATTCATTTGTCCTCTTGCCTCAAGATTATCTCGTTACAACATTCCATCAAATACAAATGAAACTACCATGGATGCTAATGCATATCAATGGTTTGTAGATCAGCGCCAATATTCACATCAGAACTAAAGACAAAGTTGTGAGAAGGTGTACAAGTAAAGAAAAATATATAATTGATCGATGCTGTTCGTAGGCATGGGTCCATTTCCTAGGCACATTGTTCATTGCTTGGTAGCTAGTTTCACCCAGCGCTAGCCAAAAAGTGGGTGTACGGAGGACACCACAATCCGATCATTTGGTGCAGCTCCACTAAAATCGAGCTGACCATCCCTGTTTGCAAAGATATCCAGTCAGTGTGATTACAATAATAGTGGAACTAGATGATGAAACATAACACACACAAATAGAAGCCGATCACCTCTGCGATCTCTCTTTAGGACTAACTACTTGTTGGAGAAGATTAGGCACGGAGTTGGATGAGGAGGATAGAAAAACCAATCTCCCTTTCTGCAGTCCCACAGGAATGTAACAACGTTGCCCGTGTGACATTTTGGCGGAACTGCACAAAACACTCTTAAGAAAAAAAGTGATATGTGCAGTTCACCAAAAGGTCGCAATAGCAACAAGGTGAAATGGATAGCCCTGTTTGCAAAAAACAGATAGAAAGGAAACAATTACTGGCGAATAACACGAGTTGAATACACATACGCTGACAAAAAAGAAGCATATTCTGTGTAATAAGGGAAAGATAGTAGCATGGTGGTTTATCAAAAATGGTTTGAGGACAAGATTGCAAGTTGGAAAGTACGCCGGCCGAGATACGTTTTAAGCAAACAACTAAAGAAGATCCACATGCAGCAACGTGGGAAGATGGGCAGTGGAGCAAGGCCGGAGGAAGCTATAACTGAGGGTCGTTGGGATGTTACTAGGAGGGCGCCGGCGGCGGTGATCTGCCCATACTGCGGCAGCGAGCAAGTGGCGAAGGCCCTACCACACCGGAGCTTGGTCAGAGAGAACGGCGGGTACCGCAGATCTGGACTTGCTGCCTCAACACCGTCGAACGGAGAAACGATGCACATCCTCCCTTTCCGCCGATGGACGGGATGCGACCGGATCACTGACCAACATTGAGAGAGAGAGAGGCCACTGCCGCCTTGTGTGAGATGGTGTGACGAGAGAAAAACCCCGGCAGGCAGGCTCCGTTGTATATAGTGGAGCGGATTTTTCCATTTTCCCCACGGCAATCATTTTATATTCTGTACTACGCGCCATTGAGGAGGAATATGTAACTTTATTTAATACTAACGCGTCAAGTCGAACTTTGTTCCGTCTAGGCGTGGTACCCGACCCTCCTTCGAGTAAACAACCGCTACACGCGTCAAATTATCATGTGGGCTACCTTTTTGTACAGAAACAAACTCCGCCGTGTACCCGTGCGGGTGTGGCCGGGAACAAGACGTGAGTACGTGCGTCCTGTGTGCACCTCTTCTTTAGGTGCAGGTACGTACGTGGGTGGGTGTGAGAGAGATGGTTTGTGCTAAACCGAGGCAATGTGTCGATGATATCTCAAACAAAAAATAACGTAACATATGCAATGTGTGTGAAACAAAGTCATGGATATATCATATATAGAGGGAGCGATCCACGAGAAGAGAGTAGAGGGATCATCGGCGTGAGATATCAATAGAATCGAAAACATGGATGAAGTGTGTGGCTGCGCGATCGATAAAGAGTGCCATCAAATTTGTGTTTGCCCATGTCAAAGATACATGGCGGCTGTCCTACCGGAATTTGAGAGGGCAGAGGTGCAATTTTTCTCTGTGGCATGGATACCTAACTACAACGTTTGACTATCGGTGGGGGAGGGGAGGGGGCAGAGACCTATCTATAGAGAGGTAGATCGACTAGTATATGTGTGGAGAAGGAGAGAGACCTAGCTATGTATACAGGGAGATCGATCGGCATCCATGGATATGTGTAGCAGAGGAATAAGGTTGGGAGAAAGACAAAGGTAGAGTGTTGGAGGGTTGGTGGTGGAGTGGTGTCTCACAAATGGTGGGAGAGGCCTGCTAGAAAAACGGAGGGTACAAGTGCAATATCAGTAAGAGATGGTGGGGATGTCTGTCTGTCTATGCACGTGCGTGTGAGAGACGGGTCGGGAGGTATGCAAGGATTATAAGGGAGACAATATGGTTGTGGTAAGCATACGTAACTACATAGAAAGATCAATCGTCGTGTGTCGGAGAAAGGGGGAGACATAACTAGTGAGGTAAGTCTATGTGTGCGTGGGAAAAAAGAATTATAGTCGACCTAGCTATATGTAGGGAGATCAGTATGTATACATGCATGCATGTCTTAGAAGCAAATAAGGTACAGAGAGACAGACAGGGGGAGAGGGGTGCGGCTAGGAGGTGGTGCGAGAGGCCTACTATGTCGAGGGGGGGAGGAGTGTGCGAGTATGAGATCGATGAAAAGAGGGGCGGGAGTGTGCACGTGCGTGGAACCATATTGGACATAGGGGCATGGACGGTGAGAAGAGAAGAGGGGAAGTATGTGTTTGTGGTAGGCACACTTGGATAGAGAGGCATATCGACCGGTGTGTGCCGGAAAGAAGGAGTCGGGGGGCCTACACACACCGCGGGTGAACGACCTAAATAGAAATAATGAACATGCGCGATGGAGGGGACGCTGAGGGAGGGTGAGAGGGGGGTGGGCATGTGCATGCATGATAGAAAATTAGCGCTAGCTAGCTACAAAGAGAAGAGGATCGTGATGGTGTTAAAGACGAACATAGTTCATAATTCATTATAAAGAAGTGGATAAGGATACATGAAGAAGATATCATAATGTAGAACATTGATTATAATTTGGGCTAATGTGTGGCTTTTGCAGCTCAGGGATAAATACTTGTCATAATGTAGGGGGCGGGGCACTATAATTTGTGTGATAAACACGGTGGACGTATGGAACATGATTTAGATTATGAATATCTAGTTAGTACATCAAATGTACTATTATTTTGAATCAACATCAAGTGTACTAAAAAAATTGAATGCGAGTTCATATAGTACACATAGTTCATATCTATCTCTATAGTAATCATGTGGTGTGTTGTTAAGGTAATAGACGAATGATGGTTGAAGTTGGCAACAATCATGATTGTAGATTCTTATTGAAATAGAGAAACGAATTCAAATTCAGTTCAAATTGCAGTAGTAGTATAGACATTTGGAATGCACTAAAATGTTGGCATGAGTAGGGTACATGCATTATACAGCCAGCGAAAAAAATTAATTGGACATAACATGGATCCATACTCCCTCCTTCCATCTATATAGGGCCTAATGCGCTTTTAAGATCGCCTTTGACTATTGACAAGATTAATAGTACATGGCATGCACAATGTGAAAATTATATCATTGAAAGCTCCTTTCACACAAGAATTTAACGGTGTGCTTTGTGTAAGTTGCATGTCATATATTATTGCTCTAATATTTGGTTGGTCAAATTTAGCCTCGAAAAACGCATTAGGCCCTATATAGATGGAAGGAGGGAGTAGCTTTGAATAGCATTTGTATAGTAAAACGGGACAAGACTCTCTCTTTGTGTGGTGTAAATAGTTTTATTTTTTTTTCGTTTTTTTCATTGAGGGAAGTGCGAATTGATTTGTTACGTACTACAAGTACAATATTACACGTTAGGCTTGTCCCTAAAATTCAACCAACGCCTTGTTATATCCTGAAAATTCAGATATCATGCTCCCAAAACCGGCGCCTTCACAACCCGCGCCTTGCTATCCCGAAATTACAACACGCGCGAAAACTCCCTCCAGCTGCCAAATCCCGACACGCGAAATCCCCCTTCTAACCCTGAGCCGGAAGGGCCACTAGTTCAAATCGGTGGGGGTACTTTTGTAACACACCCTACATTTTGGACAAGCCCGTCCCTAAATCATGGTTCCCCCTTCCATCACCACCTTTTCGCCATTCGAAATCTGGTCGCCATAACCTCTCCGCTCTAGTCGCGAAACCCCACCCTCCTCCGTACGCCACCTCACCGCTGCCCAGTCGGAGCCTCTTTCTCGATGACGTCGTCCACCGCAACAGGTCGACGTCCCTCATCCGCCTCCCCGGATGAGGATCCATCATCCATCCCGTCGTCTCGCCGGTTCAGCCGCCCCGTCCTCCACCTCCAAGGAGGTGCTCCAACGATCGCCTCGTCTATCGCGGCTGCTCCATCCCCACAACGCCGCCTTAACCTGCTCCACTGGTACCGCAGCATCCTCAGCGAATCCTTGAACGAAGCCGAGGCCTACTCGGTGCCACCAAAGAGGTTGTACACTCATCGCATCGCACCTTCTCCTTAACTCGACCTACCGGCACCGACGGTGCTCCATCCTGCACCCCCATGGAGTGGCTACCTCGAAGCTGGCACCGTGGGCGACATGTCCACGGCGGCTCTCCCTAGTGCGAGGCCCCTTCGGCGGTGGCATCCATACCAGCCGGATCTGCTGCTGCTGCTCCGGCTGTTGCTTGGTCGCTCGCGCTGCTGCTGCTGCTGCTCGGGCTCTCTCTCGCTCGCTCGCCCAGCTGCTGCAGCTCCGGCTCCCGCTTGCTCACTCGCGCTGCTGCTGCTCCCCCTCATTCGTGCAACTGCTATGCTCCGATTTAGCTACACTTCAGCCGACTGAATCGACCTTTGGGTCAGTCGATTTTCAGGGGGTGGGGGGTCTCGCCGGAGTTAAGGAAGAACCACCCTCAGCGGGGAGGGGGGCTTGCCGGAGAGGTACCCCACTATCTATCTTAGGGTTCTGGGTGGGGTGCTGCTCGCCGGCGGTGGGGGGCGCGGTGGTGGGGCAGTGGCGTGGGGATTGCCGGTGAAAAAGTTTGGCGCGGGGGGAGGGGGGCTAGAGGGCTGGCCAGGGCGGCGGCGGACCGGCGGTGGGGAGTTGTTTCGGGGCGGCGAGGCGGCGCGGGGTTCGGCCGGTGGTGGCTAGCGGCTCAGGGGGGTGCAGGTTGAAGATGAACTGCAGGCCCTCCCTAAACTATCCCATGAGAAGTGCCTCTCTGCTACCATTGCGTTCAGTTTCGACAGTAACATTCAGATTCCACAGTAAATATCAGTTTTGACAGTTAAGTTCAGAGTCAATAGTTTTTACCTCATCTGTTGTAGTCAGGTGGTTTTTGGTGATGTAAATTTTACATCTATCACTTTTTGATAATGCATTTTACATCATCTATTGGAGATGCTATTAGAATCCCACTTGATATTAACGATGTCTGTCTTGTGCTGCTTCAGCCTTGACGTCTTATGGCTCACTGGAGCTGCTCCAACGACGGACCGATCCATCACAACAGAGCAGTGCCCTGGACGCCGTCTACAAATTCCTCAGATCTTCCTCCACACCTCCGACAGCCACCTCTGCCTCAACTTCTTCAACGACCAACCCAATGATGTTGAGGTCGACACGGCTACGGCAAAGAGGTTGTACACTTGTTGCATCACTTATTACTCTACATTCATGTCAAGTTCAGAGCCACCTCTGCCTCAACTTCTTCAGCAACCAATCCTATGCATGAAAACAAGACCAAGTGCATTAGTGGTAGAATAACATTCTAACTGTACACGCTTTCATATGGTTTCACTTTATTTTGGCCATGTTTCTTTGCATTCCTCTGCTCCTCCAATTCCTGTGAACCAAACACCCAAGTTGACAGAAATCATGTGTTCACAAATGCTCTGTTTCCCATGTGCATTCCTATCCTATTCCGGTGTTTTTCCTCCTATCCCCGCATTTTTAGAATCATGCAAGCCAAATGAGCCCTTACAGAATTACTTCAGTTATAGGTAGGTGTCGAAGAAAACTTTGCGTGGTTTGTCCTGCTCCTGCTGCGACGCCGTCCACCTCACCTGAGCTGCTCCATCGATAAAAGCATCCACCAAACCAGACATCACGACTCCTGACTGTCTTTCACCGCCTTAGATCTCCTTCCCTGCCGCAGGCACCCACCGCAACGGCATCACCATCATCGATTCAGCAGATGAACCTGAGGAGTACACGGGTCCACAAGAGAGGTCACACTCTTTTGTTTCTGCTTATGTTATGCATTGCTTAATATTACCTGCTACTTTATTGTCCTGTTCACCTCTTAGACTCCAGGTCAGATCCAAATCGATGTTCAAACTTGAGTTCTAAATTAGTTGTGGGGCACATATCGAGGCAGCAATGAATAGTATCTATGTCTAATATCTGGTTCACCTAGGGTATGCCTATGTTGTTCATCTTGGGTGGGAAAGAAATAGTAAAGCAATCATCATTTGTTTTTTTATTAAATTAAAGCAATCATCAGCCTACTATCATTATTTTTTGATCCATCCACTGGTTGTTACCATTACTCGAGATTTCTGCATGCTCTCCTTACATAATCTCACTATATTTCTTTGTATGCATGTCAGATATTGTACACAGTCATGCTGAACATGTAGAGAAAAAGAGAAGAGTTTTGCGCGGCAATACAATGTCATGCAAACATGCTCCATGGTCAGTTCAATGGCAAACCCTCCCCCTCTCTAGATTGTAATCCAGAGGAAGATATCTGTTTTCAGGCGGATTCAGACGCAGCTGACCACTCCTATTTACCCCCCGAGGTGTTTGCTCTAACTTGACATGATGGTGTTAGTCATATCATGCATATGTTGCCTTGCAGTGCCTACTTTCGACATCATATATGTCATCTGCTTAGTTTAGACATTTTCTATAATGCCACCTATATAGTTTCAATATCATATATGGGAATTATGCAGTCTCATGTCTTTTAGCCAGCCATAATATATGTGAAATGTGCAACGCCATCCTGTTTAACTAGGCATCATATATTTGAATGATATCTAGCCCATCCTTTTCTTCATTAAATTTCCATTTGTCGACAATGTTTGTACATTAAACTACTCTTCCTGTGAATCAGCCATTTGAGTGGGTGATGGAAAAATCTGGAGTGAAAAAAGGCCTTCAGAGCAGACAGTGCTACCTGTCGAAGCAGATCTCTTGCTGGGTCCCGATAGCTCCTCAGATATGGATTCAGAGACAGATGACCAATCCTTTTCCCCCACCGAGGTGTATGATCTAACTTGGCACGGTTCTACTGCTCATATCATGCATATGGTATCTTGCATTGCATAGTTTAGACATCATATACACAATATTCAACACCATGTTCTTAGTTCAGACATCATATATGCCAATGCCCTCCGCTTAGCAGATAAATCACATATGTGAATTAAATCATGCGATCCTGGTTACTTAGATAACATGTATGTGAATTATGTCATGCGATCCTGTTTAGTTAGTCCTCATATCTTTGAATTATGTTATGCTATGCTATCTAGTTTAGACAGACATCATATATGTGAAATTATGTCATGCTATCCGTTTTAGTTAAACAATATACATGTCAATTATTTAATGCCCTCTTTTTTCCACACTATCTATTGCATCTGTCTCTCATACAATGTCTATACATTCAACTATGTTTCCTGTTTATCAGCCATTTAAATTGGAGCGGGTGATGGCAATATCTAGCGGAGTAAAAACACAGTCTTCAAATAAAACAATGCTACCTCTTGGTGGAGATAGCACCCCGGTTGTACATGCACGAGAACCAGCACTACCACACATAAGCCAGACTCTCGTAGATTTTACCCCTACTGCGATGGACAGAGAACCGGCTTCACCCAATCTAACCCCAACCCCAGTAGATAGTAACCCAGTTCTTGTTGACACATCACCATCTCCACCACAGAGCTCCCAAACAAGAGCAGTTAGTAAGGCAGCTCCAGTGCCCAAAGCGCCAGTACTACCACGGCCCCAACTCCACCAGTTAGTACACCTATTCTTGTGGAGGTAGCACAACCAGCCCTTCATAGTTTAACATCTATCACATTTGATGTTGTTAAATCCTATGTGCATATCTTCCCATCATGGAAATATTATACTAAAGATGAAGGAAAATGCCAGTTGCAGGTGTTTGTCCAGGAGTTATGTGTAAGTAATGTCATTCACGGGAATTACTTTGCTTTGTCCCATACATTCTACCTCCATGATGGTTATAATACAACAAATTTTCCCATTTTTCTCAATAGAGAAGGACCGATTTGGAAACTCAGGATGAGGTAACCTGTGCTAATACCTCTGCTATCTTCAAGAATGCTTGGTGGCAGTGTCGGAATTACCTAAAGAAAATGTACTTCACTGGCAAAGAAACTCATCAAATTCCCTTATGTTCTCCTGAGACACATTTACTGGACGATGACTGGGAACGCCTTGTCTTTATTGGTCCGAAACCAAGAATGTGGTAAGGTCTATGAGCTCTTTTATTTTGAAGTACTATATGCTTGCGTCTTACTGTACTCTGTTCATGTAGAACAAGTGCTTAAACCTGAAGAACAACTGTTCTCATTTAAGATTCCATTGCTATCATGCATACTGCTTTGCTCTTGTATCACTGTATTTACTCATACAAACTTATTTTTAAATTGAACTATCTAATGGAAATTCCAATGGCACAACAGGTATGTTTACACATGTTTCTTTAACAGGTTTGCTCTTATAAATAGCTCTGTTGATTTCAATTCCAATTGTGTATATAGTTGACTTCTCATATCATAACAGGGCCAATAGTGTTGTTATACATGTAGACCCGTGGTACCCATCTGAAATCTTGTTGTGCCGTTTAGTTTCCCACGCTTTGTATTCTTTTAGTGCTGCTTTCTCTTGAACTGATATGATTTGAACTGTGTCTCTATTTTGATTTGGCAAGACAATGCAATGACCATAGTACATAGATATATGTTTGTTTGATGCTTTTATAATGTACTACTTGGCAATAGAAGACTTGGTAGTTTAATCTTATCCACCTTACTAATGAACTGGTTCACCAAAATGAGTTTCATATACTAGTACATGCTAAACCTGTTATGTGTCTGCTTGTTCCTTATTTTAGAATGCTGACATAATATTGGGGAAGAGTGCCTTATTAAGCAATGATAACGGAAGTAATGCAGATAAGGTTCAGGATCATGAGACATCCTTGTTGGTCTCCAACAAAGCTGATAAAACAACTAAGGAAAACTATCTTGAAGACAGTGAGGCAACCCCAAAGTCCTGTCTTGGTTTACTGTTCGAGTTACTGGCCACTACCGCTTGCACAAGCTATCCAAACTCACTGTCTGAAGTAGTTCGGTTTCTTGAGTCTCAACTACAAGCTGAAAGACATCGATCTGCTGTGTTGCGACAATAAGCGAAAGGACTACGGAAGTCCCTGGAGCATTCAGATGCATACTTTCCGGTGCAACAGCAAGCGTTGGAGGATTTTAGCGCCAAACAGGACAAAGCTAATAAGCTTGCTAAGCTTATTGCCAGCATGGTGGATACCCAGGATAATGTTTCTTGAGCTCTTCTGAAGTTCTTTCAGTGATGGACTTGTTTTGCTTCCGCGTTTTTTGCACTGGTGGCCAATTTTGATGGCCAGTGTATGTAATGTGCTACTTTGTTTCCTATATTTGCACTGGTGGCGAACTTTGATGCCCAGTGGATGTAATATGTGTAATAGCTGTAATAGGCTAGCGTTAGTTGCTTTCTTATTTATTTCCTTATTGTCTTGTTTAGTTGTTTGCTTGTAGTCACTGTAGTTCTTTTTCTGCGTTTTTCTAGTGGCCACAATAACCTATTTTTGGTAACTAGGCCACAATAATCATGGCAACACACGGACTGTTGTAACCATGGGCCTCCTACGGGCCATAGGATCCATGGTCCTTCTACGGGCCGTAGGATCCATGGACTTTCTACGGGCCTTATGATCTATGGGCCTTCTACGGGCCGTAGGATCCATGGGCCTTCTACGGGGCGTATAATCATTTCTCCTAACGCGGGTCGTACTATTCGTGGACCATAACAGGCCGTTAATAGGCCGTATTTGATAACTCTATGAAAACAGCCCAACGGGTTAACGGGCCACAAATGGGCCCAATGTAAAAACGGGTTGAATTTGGCCCACAAACGGAACAGGCCAGTAACGGACCATAACTAACCAAATTCTAGAAATGAGCCCAAGAATAAATGGGCCCTTAGAAGGCCGAACGTTAACACGGGCTGGAAACGGCAGACAGAATAAGGAGCCGTTAATGGGTATAAAGTGATACACTATTCATTATGGGCCAATTTCATCTCGGGCCTTTATTGGGCCCAGAGTTACGAAGGGCCTCATATTGGCCGAAAGACATCATGGGCCATACATGGGCCGAAAGTAACAACGGGCTAGAATCATATTGGATGGCCCAGATGAAGCTACTGGGCTTAATTCCAATAGGCCGCAATGGGCCAGGAGTTAGTGGGTCGTAAATGGGCGATATACGAACATGTCATTAACAGGCTTTCCCTGGGCCGGTACGTTAGCTTTTTACCAAGTCAAACGGGCCGACCTTTTCACCGGAATGGGCCCCTGTTGGGCCGTGCCATGTGTCGACGTATCATAGGTGCCTCTTGTCCAATGAATGGATGACATCTGTCCCAACGGTGAGCCAACACGTGTTTCCTCCCGCAAATGACAATATTACACATGGAAAATCCTCATTGGTGCGGGCTGTTAACGGGTTATCGGATCCAAAACCGGACCCGATAGTGTAACGGTGACCCATTACGGTGGATGCCACATGTCGGTCACCCTTGACGAAAGCACTTCTATGACGCGTGATTTATCGTCATGGAAGTTGACACTTCTGTGATGATAATTTTGGTAATGGCATGGAACACTTCTATGACAACACATGTATGACTATCTTGATTCTGTCATAAAATTGTCATGGATGTACATGCATGACATAAAACTTGACCTACTGTGACAAACACATATCATCACAGAAGTGTCTTTTTTTTGTAATGCACTCTTTGGCTCTGGGTGTTTAGGGCTTTGTCCTCGCAAGGATCTCTCTCTCAAATGCTTCAGAGGTGGGTTGCTCTCAAACGACAAAAGCCGTGTACTAACTCTGAGCAGCCACCAATTTATGGTGTAGGGGGTGGGCTATTTATAGCCAGGAGGCAACCCGACCTGATTTGTCCGAGATGACCCTTGGTCACTAAGGAACTGACACGTGTCCAACGGTCATATTTCAAACACACGCGACAGCTTGACTTGGGCTACAAGTAAAGCTGACTCATCCAACTCTGGATAAGATTTGCTCTCATTGTCTTTGCTCGAAGACATAGGATCTGGTTGAAGATCACATCAGTCACTTTGACTTTATTCACTTGGACCCCACTTAACAGTACGGTGGTTCCTATGACTCAACAAAGAAGAAGCGAAAACTACGAAACAACTATGTCTTTGCACTCCATATTCTTCATGTGAATGTCTTCTCATGTCATAATCTTCACTGTGAATATCTTCATAGTCCACCACTGTCTTCAATGTTTTCACACATTTTTAGGGGTCATCTCTGATAGGTAAACCGAATCAATATGGGACTACTACCTGTGTTATCCTGCAATTCTCACAAACACATTAGTCCCTCAACCAAGTTTGTCGTAAATACTCCAAAACCAACTAGGGGTGGCACTAGATGCACTTACAGTTTTCTTATACTGACGGATCTCGCGGATGTCGGCGTTCTGGGAACGGGGGTCCCAAGACTTGCTTGCCTGCGGCCCATGGCGTGGCTTTGCGAGTGGGTCCGTACGGCCCATCTTCACAAACAAGTACCCAAGACCCTCGCAAGGGGCCAAGCCTCGCGAGACGGATGACACAAGACCTCCTTGGGAGCGCCCTCACCAGGCTGGCTCACAAGGGGCGGAGAGTTCAAGGCAAGGCAAACCTCGCGAGGTTCCAGTGACGTGAGCCATGACGACCAAGGCCAGGCAGGTGCCAGGCGGGCGCCAGCGCGCACAGTGTCCTCATTTCCTCTTTCATGCTAAGGGAGCAAGCGCAGGCGCAGAGTACCGAGGCGTCAAGCAAAGGTTTCCATATCGGTGCAACGAGACCAAGACCAGCGGGACGGCAAGATGGAGGTCACCATGGAGCCCAAGACGGCGTCACCACCAGAGCCTTTTGCAGGCGAAGACTGCTTTTGTAAGGATAAGCTGTGCTAGCTGTCCCCTTTCAAATTGGCCGTTGTTGGCTCCCTTCCCGCTCAATATTTGGGGAGAGGACCAGGGCCTCTATAAATAGGTCTAGCCACCACCATAGCTAGGCACACAGAGAGAGAGAGAGAGAGATCCGGACAACCACAAGTTCTCCAAGCACGAGAACACCTCTCCTCAGGAGGCTGTTTTTCCTCTTGTACTATTCATCCACAGCCCAAGAGGCAATCCACCACCACCACACAGGAGTAGGGTATTAAACCACAACGGTGGCCCGAACCAGTATAAATCTTGTGTCCTTTGTGTTGCAAGTTCGTCGAGTTAGCCCTTGAGGTATTAGCGAAGCTAGGACGTAAATCGGTAGGGGGAGATCTTCGCGCGCACCCCAGTGTTCGAACCTTAAGGGTTTTGTCAGAACCCGTGATCCGACATTTGGCGCGCCAGGTAGGGGTGCGCTGGAGTTTTCCTTCCATCGGTTCGCGCTCCACCATCTTCGCGCCCATTCCCCATGGCTGGCGCTGCCCTTCCGACTGGATCTACAGGTGCCCATAGTGGCGCTCGGGGGCTCCAAGCCCTTGCTCCCGCCTTGCGGCAGGTGCAATGGCCACCCAAGTTCAAGCCGGAGATGCCGCCGCGCTACGATGACATGGCAGACCCGACGGCTTTCCTCCTGGCATATGAGGAGGCCGTCCTTAAGGCCGGGGCGACGACAAGGTCATGGCCAACTGGCTTCCCATGGCCCTCACTGGCGCACCATGGGCCTGGCTGCTCAGCCTCCCCAGATCCATGGTGGCATCTTGGGAGGAGTTGCGCGGCCTCTTCGCCGCGCGCTACACGGCGCCGGCGCACCACGCGGTTGCGGCCCTCCTCGGCGGCTCACAAGCACCACCCTCGGATCGTCACGTCAAGCCGTTCTTTCGCCAGATCGGCGCCACTTCCAAGCACCCCGGGGCTCTGCCGGGCTGGCCCGCGCCCGAGGCCGACCTCACCTTTGACTCAAGGGATCACCCCGCCTCCACCGTCGGCTCGGGTGCGCTCCCAATGCTTTGCATGCCCACGATCTGCCACGTGTGCATCACTAGGACGCTCATCGACGGCGGCTCCAGCCTCAACGTGCTCTCTGTCGAGGCCTTCAGCCTTCTTCACGTACCGCTCGAGCGGCTCCGCCCTAGCAAGCCCTTTTCAAGGGTTGGTGGAGGCTCCGCCCGCTCCCTGGGGCAGATCCGCCTCCCCGTGACCTTCGACACACGCGACAACTACCGCACCGAGCCCATCGACTTCGACATCGTCCACATCGGCCTCCCGTACAATGCCATCCTCGGGTACCTGGCCCTCGCTTAGTTCATGGCGGCGACCCATCCAGCCTACAACCTCATGAAGAGGCCCGGGAGCAAGAGTGTCCTCACAGTAGTTGGGGACACCAAGGAAGCCTTGATGACGCTCAAGCTTGCCCTCAAGACCGCCGCAACAGCGCAGCCCACCAACTTGGATACCTCCAAGGCCAAGGGAGCCGCACCAACCAAGAAGAAGCAGTTTTTCGCTCAAGACAAGGAAGAAACCAAGCGAGTGCCAGTCAAGGAGGACGGGTCCTCAGGGGCAACCTTTACCATAGGCGCCAACCTCGAGCCTGGCCAGGAGGAGGCGTTGGTGAAGTTCTTGCACGCAAACAAGGAAGTGTTCTCTTGGGAGCCCGATCAGCTGGTGGGGGTCCCAAGAGGGGTGATAGAGCACCACTTGAAGGTATGTGCTAACGTACGCCCCGTGAAGCAGAAGGCGAGGCGACAGTCCACGGAGAAGCAAGCTTTCATCGTCCAAGAAACCCGCAAGTTGGAGGCCACATGTGTCATTCGCGAGGTTCGATACCCTGAGTGGCTGGCAAACCCCGTCATCGTCCCCAAGAAAGGCGGGAAGGAGCGGATGTGCGTCGACATCACCAACCTGAAGAAGGCCTGCCCCCAAGATCCGTTCCCTCTTCCACGCATCGACCAGATTTTCGACTCCACTGCCGAGTGCGACTTGCCGTGCTTCCCCGATGCATTCTCAGGATATCACCAGATCAAGATGGCGGTAGAAGATGTGGAGAAGACGTCCTTCCTAACCCTGTGTTGGGTGTACTACTACACTTGCATGCCTTTCGGACTGCGCAACGCAGGTGCAACCTTCCAGCGGCTCATGCACATCGCCTTGGGTCGGCAGCTCGGGAGGAATGCTGAAGCCTACGTCGACGACATCGTGGTGAAGTCTCAAGAGGTGAGGACCTTGATCCAAGACCTAGAGGAGACTTTTGAAAGCCTCCGCCAGGTGGACTTGCGGCTCAACCCGGAGAAGTGCGTGTTTGGCGTCCCTTCCAGCAAGCTGCTGGGCTTCCTTGTGTCCCACAGGAGGATCGAGGCCAACCCAGAGAAGGTCAAGGTCATTGAAGACATGAGTCCACCGCAAACCCTCAAGGAAATGTAGAAGCTTGCTGGACGGGTGACTGCATTGGGACACTTTATTTCCAAGCTGGGAGAGCGTGCCCTACCCTTCTTCAAGCTGAAGAAGAAGAAGGGCCCATTTGAGCATTTCAAGACCTCAAGAGATACCTGACCAGCCCCCCCAGTGATGGTGGTGCCGCGACCTCTCGAGCCCCTAGTGCTTTATCTTGCCGCCACTCCTTACTCCGCCAGCGCGGCTCTAGTGGTGGTTCGGGAAGAACAGCAAGCCAAGGGCGCATCGCACCAAGCTACGCCCCCAGCAGGGACGACGCAATACCAGGAGGGCGCCACAAGGGCCGCAGCAGCGACAACAGAGGACCAAGCTAGGCAGGACGCCACCGCCGAGGTCCCGGCAGGCGATCAAGCGTCGGGGGTTCCACTACCTCAGGAGACGCCCGAACTTTCGCAAGACACGAGCCTCACCAACGCGCCAGCTCTCGTCGAGCACCCGGTGTATTTCGTCAGCATAGTGTTGCGGGACGCAAGGGCACGACATCTCATGCCTCAGAAGCTCTTACTCATGTTCTTGGTGGCCTCGCGTAAGTTGCGGCACTACTTCCAGGGCCACCCCATCAAGGTCGTCTCAGCCTACCCACTTGAGAGGGTGCTCAGGAGCCCCAACTCCTCCAGGAGGGTCGCTGAGTGGAACATCGAGTTGCAAGCATTCCAGTTGGAGTTCATCACCACCAGGGTCATCAAGGGTGTCGCGCTCGTCGATTTTGTGTCAGAATGGACGGACGCCCCGACGCTTGAAATAGGCGAGGATCAGTCCCTCTCGCCGGGAAGCGAGGCGCCCGACGGCTGGGTCATGTATTTCGATGGTGCCTTTGCGCGCCAAGGCATGGGGGCTAGAGCAGTGCTCATCTCGCCCACTCAGGACAAGCTCTAATACGCCGTGCAGCTCTGTTTCCAGCAAGGCGAGAAGGTCTCCAACAACATTGCATAATACGAAGGCCTCATAGCCAGCCTGAAGGCTGTAGCGGCACTGGGGGTGAAGCGTCTCACCATCAGGGGCGACTCGCAGCTCCTTGTCAACTTCTCCAACAAGGTATACGAGCTGAAGGACGAACACATGGAGGCATACCTCGCGGAAGTATGCAAGATGGAGAAGCAGTTCCTGGGCCTGGAGTCGCAGCATGTGCCACGGGGAACCAACAAGGAAGCCAACGACATCTCCAGAAGGGCATCCAAGCAGTAGCCCCAAGAGCCTGGCGTCTTTGAGGAGCGGCTCTTCAAGCCATCAGCAACACCACCGCTTTCAAGAATAGCTCAGCCTGGGGAGGAACTCCCGCAGCCGCCTGCCACAGGAGCCCCAGCCTGTGGACCGACCTCAGGAGCGTGCCTACTCTTGGTGTTCGAGATCCAGGAGGGATGCTGGACCAAGGAATTCAAGGAATACCTGATGCAAGGGACGTTGGCGGAGAAGGAGGAGGACGCGGAGCGTGTGGCCCGGCAGGCCGCATCATACTGCATCCGGGATGGTGAGTTATACAGGAAGCGACCAAATGATGTTTCACTGTGTTGTATCTCCAGGGAACAGGGGAAAGAGCTGATAGCCGACATACACGGCGGGGACTGCGGGCACCATTCGTCGTCGTGAACCCTCGTCGGTAAGGCATTCCGCAGTGGATTCTACTGGCCTACGGCGCTCAACGAAGCAGCTGAGCTGGTGAGGTCCTGCGAGGCCTGTCAATTCCACGCCAAGAAAATCCATCAGCCGACTCAGGGCCTCCAGACCATCCCACTCTCGTGGCCATTTGCAGTCTAGGGGCTGGACATCCTGGGCCCATTCCCTCGAGCGCTAGGGGGCTACCGGTACCTCTACGTTGCCATCGACAAGTTCACCAAGTGGGCGGAGGCGGAAGCCATCCGCACCATCCCAGCCGGCTCTGCGGTCAAGTTCATCAAGGGTCGCATGAGCCGATTCGGGGTCCCCAACCACATTATCACCGACAATGGCTCGCAGTTCACCAGTAATCTCTTCAAAATATATTGCGCTGACCTTGGAACGCAAATCTGCTATGCTTCAGTGGCATACCCCTGAAGCAATGGACAAGCTGAACGCGCCAACGCGGAGGTCCTGAGGGGCCTCAAGACCAGGACCTTCAGGAAGAAGCTCAAAGCCTGCGACAGGGGCTGGCACGATGAGCTCCAGTCCGTGCTGTGGTCAATCCGCACCACCGCCACCAAGCCAACGGAGCAGAAGCGGTCCTCCCTCACGAGGTCAAGCATCGCTCCGCACGGGTCCTGGCATTTGATGAGACGCAGCAGGACGCCACGTGGAGGATGGACCACGTGCTGGGGGAGGAACACCGCCGCGAAGCTGCACTACGGGCGGCAAGATACCACCAGGCGCTACGGCGGTACCACTATCGCAGCGTCCGCTCCATGACGCTCGAGGTGGGTGACCTCGTCCTGAGGCGGGTGCTCTCCAGGGAAGGGCTGCATAAGCTCTCACCCATGTGGGAGGGCCCGTTCAAGGTCGTCCATGTCTCCAGGCCTGGCGCCGCGCGCCTGGAGACACATGACGGGGTACCCATCCTGATAGAGGCCAGGGTCCCGATCTTTCGATGAGATGGTGGCTATCGTTTTGGAGGAAGTCGACTTTGACGATCCGACTACGAACGTGCGAGGATGTCGCGCCTTAGCAATCGCTAAACCAACTCCAAGAGGTTATTGACCATGCCAGAGCACGATCAACCTGACCACGAAGGTCTGTTTCCTGCAGGCAAACAAAGAACAAGCAAGAAACTGAGATTGCAATCTGGATATTGCGAATATAAGAGGAAATATTTATTGATCAAGGTGGGGTTCTGTGACGTCTTGGTCTGGTCGTTGGACACAAACGAAGTACGCAAAGTTGCAGCTATGTCGAACTTTTAATCTAAACAAAACCCAAAGTCTAAATGACGCCCTAAGGGCTGTATATATGGAGGAAGAGGGGGGAATTTTGTGGCCCTTGGAGGAGGGGTCCAAAACCAACCCTAACTCTTGTTTCCCACACATACGGACTCTAAAAACATCCTATACTTAAGTATTTCGAAAATACATGGGCCTGGCCCAATAATAAGGTGACGCAGCACCTAGAATAGCCTCTGGAGAAATTTTATGAAGTGGCATCTTGTATATTTCGTCCAAGGCTTCATGCACTCATTATGGTGGCTTCAAAGTCCTGGAATCATCACTTGTAACTCCGTTCTTGTTCCTCTTGCGCATGCCATCATCTCCATGCTTGAACTTGCTCCAAGGTTCATCTTTCTTGTCCAAGCTAGGCCCTTCATTTGTAAGCAAAACAAATGTATCCAATTTAGGCAGCATCATATTCTCATGAACATTAGAATCGTTACCAAGAAACGAAAGTACCTGATAATTCAATTGGGGTGTGCGAGCTCTAGTAATTGGTCCAGTATGTATAGCAGCAGGGGCTGTGGGTGTAACAATGGTATTGATGTCCTCATCATCCTCCCCTTCTTGCAATGAAGTCGTCCTCGACGAAAGCTCATCTTCCTCACCCAAATAAGGCTTCAAATCTGCAATGTTAAAAGTGGGACTAACCCCAAATTCTGCAGGCAGCTCAAGTTTATATGCATTATCATTTATTTTCTCTAACACCTTAAAAGGACCATCATCACGTGGCATCAGCTTTGATTTGCGCAAATTAGGAAATCTATCCTTACGCAAATGTAACCAAACAAGATCTCCAGGTGCAAACACAATATGTTTTCTACCCTTATCACCAGCAAGTTTATATTTAGAATTCATATGCTCAATGTTTTCCTTAGTTAACTAATGCATTTTTAAAATCAATTCAACATGTTCTTTAGCATCAAAATTAACCTTCTCCGAAGATGGAAGAGGTAACAAATCAATAGGTGCATGAGGTAGGAAACCATACACAATTTCAAAAGGGCACATATTAGTAGTAGAATGCAATGAACGATTATAAGCAAATTCAATATGAGGCAAGCATGCTTCCTACATTTTCTTATTATTCTTCAAAACAGACCTAAGCATAGTAGACAATGTTCTATTGACTACTTCAGTTTGTCCATCAGTTTGGGGGTGACAAGTAGTACTAAAAAGCAGTTTAGTCCCCAACTTAGCCCATAAACATCTCCAAAAGTGGCTAAGAAATTTAGTATCACGATCTGAAACAATAGTATTTGGCACACCATGCAAGCGAATAATTTCACGAAAGAACAAATCAGCAACATTAACAACATCATCGCTTTTATGACATGGTATAAAGTGTGCCATTTTCAAGAACCTATCCATGACAACAAATATGCTATCCCTCCCCTTCTTTGTTCATGGTAAACCTAAAACAGAGTCCATAGATATATCCTCCCAAGGAACACTAGGTACAGGCAAAGGCATATATAAACCATGAGGATTGAGTCGTGACTTAGCTTTTTGACATGTACTGCAGCGAGCAACAAAATGCTCAACATCCCGTCTCATCTTTGGCCAAAAGAAATGTGTAGCAAGTATATCCTCCGTCTTCTTGACGCCAAAGTGTCCCATTAATCCTCCTCCATGCGCCTCCTGCAACAACAAAAGACGAACGGAGCTAGCTGGAATGCATAGCTTGTTAGCACGAAACGCAAATCCATCGTTAAGAACAAACTTGTTCCAAGTTCTCCCTTCCTTACAGTTCTACAATACATCTTTAAATTCAACATCATGCACATATTGATCTTTGATGGTCTCCAAACCAAATATTTTAAAGTCAGGTTGTGAAAGCATAGTATAACGATGAGACAATGCATCAACAATAACATTTTCTTTACCCTTCTTGTGTTTAATGACACAAGGAAAAGTCTCAATGAATTCAACCCATTTAGCATGTCTACGATTCAGTTTAGCCTGACTTTTAATATATTTCAACGATTCATGATCAGAATGTATAACAAATTCTTTGGGCCATAAATAATGTTGCCAACAAGAGCATATAATTCTTTATCATAAGTAGAATAATTCAGACTAGGCCCACTCAATTTTTCAGAAAAGTATGCAACATGTTTGCCATCTTGTAATAACACACCTCTTAATCCAATTCCACTAGCATCACATTCAAGCTCAAAAGTCTTATTAAAATCAGGAAGTTGGAGTAAAGGAGCATGTGTCAACTTATCTTTCAATACCGTGAAGGCTTCTTCCTGTGCAGTACCCCAAACAAAAGGCACATCCTTCTTTGTAAGCTCGTCGAGAGGTGCAGCAATGGTGCTGAAATCTATCACAAAACGCCTATAGAAACCAGTGAGGCCAAGGAAACTCCTCACTTGTGTGACCGTTTTGGGTTGCGGCCAACTCTCAATAGCTTCAATCTTGGCTTTATCAACTTCAATTCCCTGTGGAGTAACAACATAGCCAAGAAAAGATACTCGGTCGGTGCGAAAGGTGCACTTTCCAAGGTTACCAAACAAACGTGCATCACGTAGAGCAATAAAAACATCACGTAAATGTTCCAAATGTTCCTCCAAAGATTTGCTATAAATCAATATGTCATCAAAGTAAACTACCACAAATCGTCCAATGAAAGCACGTAAAACTTCGTTCATTAATCTCATGAAAGTACTAGGTGCATTAGTTAACCCAAAAGGCATGACTAACCACTCATATAATCCAAACTTAGTTTTAAATGCCGTTTTCCATTCATCTCCCAATTTTATACGAATTTGATGGTATCCACTGCGCAAATCAACTCTGGAGAATATTGTAGAGCCACTCAATTCATCAAGCATATCATCTAGCCTAGGAATAGGATGATGATAATGAATAGTAATATTATTAATGCCTCTACAATCAATGCACATACGCGACGTACCATCCTTTTTCGGCACTAAAATGATAGGAACATCATAAGGACTAAGGGATTCGCGTATATAACCTTTGTCGAGCAGTTCTTGTAGTTGACGCATAATCTCCTTCATCTCTGGATTGGTACAGTATGGTGCACGGTTGGGTAATGATGCACCGGGAATTAAGTCAATTTGATGCTTAATCCCTCGAATAGGTGGTAATCCCGGTGGCACATCTTGTGGAAAGACGTCAGCGAACTCCTGCAAAATGTTAGTGATAGCAGGAGGCAAAGAGGAAGGCACGTCCTCGAATGAAAATAATGCCTCTTTGCACACAAAAGCATAGCAAACAGATTTGCTAAAATCTTGATCATCAATATCAGATTTGGTGGCAAGTAAACATGCACTTTTCAATTTAATTTTAGAAGCAACACTAGATGGTTTATTATTAAGCTTCATTTATTGCTCAAATTCTTTTGCCACAATTTGATTCTCACTCTTATTGTTCTCCTGTTTTGCTTTATTAGCTCTATTAATATCATCTTTCAAAATGGAATAAGGAGTCATAGGAAGCAAAGTGATATTTTTATCCTTATGAACAAGAGTATACTGATTGTTTCTACCATGGTGTACAGAATTTTTATCAAATTGCCATGGTCTACCAAGTAATAAGGAACATGCTTGCATAGGTACCACATCACAATCAACATAATCAGCATATGTAGAGATACTAAAATGCACACGAACAATATGTGTTACTTTAACCTTGCCGCTGTTGTTGAACCATTGGATGTAGTAAGGATGTGGATGTGGTCTTGTGGTGAGAGATAGCTTCTCCACCATCTCCATGCTAGCCAAGTTTTTGTAGCTCCCTCCATCTATGATGACGCGAACAGAATGTTCCTTCACAACTCCCTTTGTATGGAACAAATTATGCCTCTGATTTTGCTCAGCTTGTGTAACCTACACACTCAAAACACGTTGAGCAACTAAACATTCATACCTGTCAGCATCTTCAGCAGCCATGTATTGCGTCTCATGATCAGAATCGTCTCCACCGTGTTCTTCATGTGTAATAAGAACCAAAGTCTCCTCATCATAGTCACTAGCGGACTCATACCCACCATCCTCAGTAACAATCATCACACACTGAGATTTGCATTCTCTCGCAAAATGTCCTCTTCCCTTACAACGACGACAAATAATATCACTTGTGTGCCCTGTTGATGCCATGGAAGAAGAAGAACTTTGTGCAGGGCCAGCAGGTGTGCTCTTGGCAGATAGTGGTGGTTGTGCTTGCTTTTTTGTATCATGACTGGAGGTGGCACCTGATGGAGGTGCTGGTCCAGTGGAAGTAGACGATGCACATGGTGTCCATGATGAAGATCGACCTGCAGAAAAGTTAGTTCACGCCAATGCCTGTCGATCCTGCACTTCACGTTCAGCTTTACAAGCAAGATGGAATAAACGAGTGATATTAGTATACTCCTTATACTCTAGAATGGTCTGAATCTCTCTATTTAATCCACCCATAAAAACGTGCAAGCATAGCTTCATTCTCCTCAACAATACCACATCTAATCATGCATTTTGTAATTCTTGATAATATTCTTCTACATAATTTTTTCCTTGTCTTAAACGCTGCAACTTTTGAAGTAATTCACGTTGATAATATGGTGGAACCCGGACTGGTGGTTGTATATGGCGATGGTATATCTGGACTCGGATTGGTGGTGGTATATGGCGATGGTATATGTGGACTCGGATTGGTGGTTGTATATGGCAACGGCGATGTATATGGTGGGGTGGTGGTATATGGTAATGATGATGACGATGGTGCGGCGGCGGCGTGACAACCTGTGAACAGAACTCGAAACTCTAAGGGACTAGACACTAAGACCAGCAACTCGACACGACGATGCAACCGCAAATTCAACAAAGAAAACTCTAAAAGGACTATGCAAAGGCTCAGATTGGTTTGGATATGATGACCTAACCCTAATTTTTTTGGCTTTTTCGTGGACTATAGGTATGAAGAACAGACTTGACCTAAACTACAAAAAACTATAAAATCTCACCGAGCAACTTGGAAATCTGATACCACTTGATAGAGGCGAGGGTCCTGATCTTTCGATGATATGGTGGCTATCGTTTTGGAGGAAGTCGACTTTGACGATCCGACTACGAACGTGCGAGGACGTCGCGCCTTAGCAATCACTAAACCAACTCCCATAGGTTATTGACCACGTTGGAGCATGATCAACCTGACCATGAAGGTCTGTTTCCTGCAGGCAAATGAAGAACAAGCAAGAAACTGAGATTGCAATCTGGATATTGCAAATATAAGAGGAAAGCTTTATTGATCAAGGTGGGGTTCTGTGACGTCTTGGTCTGGTCGTTGGACACAAACGAAGTACGCGAAGTTGCAGCTATGGCGAACTTTTAATCTAAACAAAATCCAAAGTCTAAACGAGGCCCTAAGGGCTGTATATATGGAGGAAGAGGGGGGAATTTCGTGGCCCTTGGAGGAGGGGTCCAAAACCAACCCTAACTTTTGTTTCCCCACACATACGGACTCTAAAAACATCCTATACTTAAGTATTTCGAAAATACATGGGCCTGGCCCAATAATAAGGTGACGTAGCACCTAGAATAGCCTCTGGACGAAATTTATGAAGTGGCATCTTGTATATTTCGTCCAAGGCTTCATGCACTCATTATGGTGGCTTCAAAGTCCTGGAATCATCACTTGTAACTCCGTTCTTGTTCCTCTTGCGCATGCCATCATCTCCATGCTTGAACTTGCTCCAAGGTTCATCTTTCTTGTCCAAGCTAGGCCCTTCATTTGTAAGAAAAAAAATGTATCCAATTTAGGCAGCATCATATTCTCATGAACATTAGAATCGTTACCAAGAAACGTAAGTACCTCATAATTCAATTGGCGTGCACGAGCTCTAGTAATTGGTCCAGTATGTATAGCAGCAGGGGCTGTGGGCGTAACAATGGTATTAATGTCCTCATCACATCCAGAACGCCTGGAACATCCAACACCTCCGGAAGTTCTACCCATGAAGAAAGGCCCAGCGCCTGTGAAGAAGGCCCAGCGCTTGTGAAGATCGCCGCCCGTGACACTCTCACGTAATAACGAGTGGGGTTGTACACGCCCCGGAGTCTCAGGAGTGCTGCCCTCGGGCCTCGGGGGCTCCCTCCCATGTCCAAGTGGCAACACTTAGCTCCGCGCTAGTGACAAGACTTGAAGACTAGATTAGGTGCTGGACGCGGCTTTTCATTTGCTTTCCGTGGTTGGCTCGCCTCTTTTAATTGAAGTTTTCTTCTGGTGTTCTTCACTGATTTGGTTCTATCGCCTTCTGCCTCCGTTTCTGTCTTTAGTTTATCCTATACTCTCTCACACATTCCTCGCGAGGGGGCTGGACGGGTGCCCTCGTGAGCCCCTTGTGGGCGTTTTTCTTTTTCTGCCTTTCATCTGTTTTTCGCGAGGCACCCTCGTTCGAGCTCACAAGCTGGCGCACCTCTCCTAATCCGTGCCCCTCAGGTACCGCAATATGAAGCGTTGGGTCAAGGCCGGCGGCGCCTGTAACCAAGGCTCGGGTGAACGATAAGCCTCTTAACGAATTTTTTGCAGTTCCTAAGCACCTACCAGGCCAAGGAGGCCTCAGCAGGCACCAGGAAGCAAGCGCCTCATGAGGAGGAGGCTACTCCGAGCAAGTCAAGCTAAGTTATCCCTACATAAAATGACGATGTTGCGACACGACACATGAACGATAAACATAGCATAATGATTGAGATCATAGTTCGATACACGCCCCTCTGGGGCCCATTCTGGTTTCTTTTTGATGCAGGAAGGAAAGGAAGAACAAAATAAAAGTGGTGCATGCCCCTATAGCGGTCCACGAGGGCAGGCCCCTGGCACGGTCCTGAGCTCAGCCGTACCCCTCCTCGCGTTTCACGGAGGCGCGACGACGAGACGACCCGCTACCACCTTCAAAGCCGGCATGGCGGCATGGTGGCTGGTCGTAACGACCACTGCTAGAGCTGTCGCTGGGGAAGAGCCGCCATAGTTGGACGAGACGCGGTCGGCACCAAGGGCGGGTTCGCCCTCATCCTCATCACGACCATCGCCAAGGCCGAGCACAACCCCGCCGTCGTTCACCTCGGGGCAGCACCCAGCACGGCGACCATCTTCCCCAAACACCCTCATGTAGAGGGTCACATCACCGTCGTACCTGAAATGGAGGGTGCACCACCTGCCCAGGCCACGCGCGTGAGCGAACGTCTGCCAACCATGGGCCAGAGGTATGTTGCCCGCGGCGGAGACCTCGACCGTGACCCAAGAAGCTCTGCTGCAGCAACCGTACGCCTGCAGCCATAACCCGCCTGGACCAGAGGCTGGCAGCTCGTTGACGAAGAAACGTGGGAGCTAAAGCCAGTTGCCGGCCGGGTTCTCTAATGAGACGACGAACTCCGGTAGCACCTCCGCCGAGTGGAAGCGCGGCCGAGGAGGCCGCGCAACCACGACACGTCTCCCCTCATCGACAGGGCTGCCACAACCGGAGGGACCCCTTCCACCCGCAGCGGCGCCACCATGAGAACCGGGGGCTGCAGCAGGGGTCGCGGAGTGCTTGCGGGGACGACCGCGTCCACGCTCAGGCACCGGAGAGCCGGGCCCCTCGCGAGGGGCCTTCCCCTTCTCTGCGGCGGAGAACATCTTCGACGGCGCCATTGGTGTTGCAACTGGTGATGGAGCAAAGGGGGAGAAGCGAGTGGAATGGGAAGGGATGGGGGACGGGGGCTCCGCCCCCTCCCATTTATAGCAGGAGAAGGCCAACCAGCGCCCCCCATGATCACAGGTAATGATGGTTTTTCCTTGCATGTCGCAGGGACTTGTCCAGTCGGGCAATTGCCGAGGCAGCATGGGGAAGCGGAGACGCCCACGTCCAATCAGCCGCCAAGCATCGACCAAGGCCGCAGGCTATTGGGGCCCGCGGCGCTCCGCACTTGACTTTTGGCTTCGCCTCGAAGCCAAGCCTGAGCGTGCCTTGGGCCCGGGGGCTACTATCGGCGTTCTGGGAATGGGGGTCCCCAGACTTGCCTGCCTGCGGCCCATGGCGTGGCTCTGCGAGCGGCCCGTACGACCCATCTTCACCAATAAGCACCCAAGACCCTCGCGAGGCGGACGACACAAGACCTCCTCGGGAGCGCCCTCACCAGGCTGGCTCGTGAGGGGCGGAGAGTTCAAGGTAAGGCAAACCTCGCGAGGTCCCAGTGACATGAGCCACGACGACCAAGGCCAGGCAGGTGCCAGGCGGGCGCCAGCGCGCACAGTGTCCTTGTTTCCTCTTTGGTGCTAAGGGAGCAAGCGCAGGCACAGAGTACCGAGGCGTCAAGCAAAGGTTTCCATATCGGTGCAACAAGACCAAGACCAGCGGGATGGCAAGATGGAGGTCACCATGGATCCCAAGACGGTGTCACCACCAGAGCCTTTTGCAGGCAAAGACTGCTATTGTCAGGATAAGCTGTGCTAGCTGTCCCCTTTCAAATTGGCCGTTGTTGGCTCCCTTCCCGCTCAATATTTGGGGAGAGGACCAGGGCCTCTATAAATAGGTCTAGCCACCACCATAGCTAGGCACAGAGAGAGATCCGGACAACCACAAGTTCTCCAAGCACAAGAACACCTCTCCTCAGGAGGCTGTTTTTCCCCGTGTACTGTTCATCCGCAGCCCAAGAGGCAATCCACCACCACCACACCGGAGTAGGGTATTACACCACAATGGTGGCCCGAACCAGTATAAATCTTGTGTCCTTTGTGTTGCGAGTTCGTCGAGTTAGCCCTTGAGGTATTAGCAAAGATAATACGTAAATTGGTAGGGGGAGATCTTCGCGTGCACCCCAGTGTTCGAACCTTGAGGGTTTTGCCGGAACCCGTGATCCGACAGCGGAGGCTTTGTTGAGTTTGGTGTCATTGAAGTTCTCATGTTTTGGGTTATCTTACGATGGATGAAGGAATAAGGAGTAAGAAGATCCTAAGCTTGGGGATGCCCCGGCATCCCAAGCTATTATCCAAAGAGAAGCAAGCAACTAAGCTTGGGGATGCCCCGAGTGGCATCCCCTCTTTCTTCTAACGACCATCGGTATTTTACTCGAAGCTATATTTTTATTCCTCACATACTATGTGTTTTGATTGGAGTGTCTTGTATGATATGAGTCTTTGCTTGTTTTATTTTGTGTTTTAAGTCTTGATTCCTTGCTGGGCACACCTATTTGAGAGAGCCAAAATTATGTCATGACTTGTTAGAATTTCTCTCTATGCTTCACTAAATTTTTTATGAGCTATGGATTTGCTCTAGTGCTTCACTTATATCTTTTTGAGCATGGTGTGCTTTAGTATTTTGAAGAAATGCTTTCTGGCTTCACTTAGATTTATTTGAGAGTTAGTAAAATTCTTAAGAAATTCTCTCTTGCTTCACTTAAATTAATTTGAGAGAAAGAAATTCTATGCTCATGATCTTCACTTATATTTGTTTGAGCTTATCAAAAGAAACACATGAAAATTAGTCCCAAAGTGATAGATATCCAAGAAGGATATAATAAAAACTTTCATGAAGATCATTGGACAAAATAAACTTGATTCTTAGTAATAGTTTTGAGATATGATGATGTGATATGTGAGTCATCTTGATGAGTAATTATGCTTTATTTAGAATATTGGTGTTAAGGTTTGTGATTCGCTATGCAAGCACGAAAGTCAATAGTCATGCAATGAAATTACATCCTACTTGTGGTGCATTATTCGGTGTTAATTATGCTTAAAGCTCGCTTATGAGATTATTCGTTTCTTGGTTGGTCGCTTCTCAATCTTTTGCTACCTTCATTTTGCACTAAGTATGATCACTACTTGTGCTTCCAAAATCCTTTAAACCAGTTTTGCCATATGAGTCCACAATATTTACCTATATGTGGTATTCTTTTGCCGTTCTAAGCAAATTTGTATGTGCCATCTCATATTCAAAATAAATTTCTCTTTTGTGTGCTCGTACCGCTCGCGAGGCGGTGAGGGGTGGCTAATATTTTCCATGCTAGATGTGTTATTCTCAAGATGAGTGTTTATTCACTTGTCATTGCAGGAGATTAAGGAAAAGGTATTAGGGATGCCCAGTCCCAAAATGAAAAATGAATTTACTTTATGTTGTCAAACAATAAATTCCTTGGAAAGTGTTGGTATGGAAGGCACCCGTGGATACGGTTAGCCATGGAAAGTAAAGTATGGTGGAAAAAGGAATACACTTTAATTTCTGTTTGGGAACCACCTATGATATATCTAGCATGGAAAGTGTTGGGAACTCTAAGTTGTTTTCGTTCGTGGGAAAAGTATGCCTCTCAAAATGTTTTTATCTCTCAATTTTCGCTTTGAGCTCTGGCACCTCTATAAATCCCTACTTCCCTCTACGAAGGGCCTTTCTTTTACTTTATGCAATTTTTATTTTTGAATTTGAGTCTCCATCTTCTCTTATAAAAGCACCAACTAGGAGGCACTATGATCGTACTTGAGCATTGGGTGTAGTTAATATGCGAGTGTATTTCATGAATGGGTCAATGATTGAGCATGATGGGCTAGGGATAGCTTATTTTAGCGTTGATATTTTGAAAGACATGGTTGCTTGTTGATATGCTTGAGTATTTAAGTTATCATGTCAAAACTAGACTATTGCTTCAAACAATATAAAATTCCAAATGTCCATGCTATAAAGAAAAGAATATGACATTACATGTTAGGCAGCATTCCACATCAAAATTTTTGTTGTTATCATTTACCTACTCGAGGACGAGCGGGAATTAAGCTTGGGGATGCTGATACGTCTCCAACGTATCTATAATTTTTGATTATTCCATGCTATTATATTATCAATCTTGGATGTTTTATAATCATTTTATATCATTTTTTGGTACTAACCTATTGACATAGTGCCAAGTGCTAGTTGCTATTTTTTGCATGTTTTTTACATGCAGGTAATCAATACCAAACGGAGTCCAAATGCAGCGAAACTTTTTGTGGATTTTTTGGACTAGAAGACAACCAATGGGCCGAAGAATCACCCGGGGGCTGCTCCAAGGGGAGCACAACCCACCAGGGCGCGCCTGGAGGCCCAGGCGCGCCCTGGTGGGTTGTGCACACCTCGGGTGCCCCCAGGACCGCCTCTTTACTCTATAAATACCCTAATATTCCAGAAACCCTAGGGGAGTCAACGGAAATCAATTCCAGTCGTCGCAGAGTCCAGAACCACCAGATCCAATCTAGACACCATCACGGAGGGGTTCACCACTTCCATTGGCGCCTCTCCGATGATGCGTGAGTAGTTATTTGTAGACCTTCAGGTCTGTAGTTAGTAGCTAGATGGCTTCCTCTCTCTCGTTTGATTCTCAATACAATGGTCTCTTGTAGATCCATATGATGTAACTCTTTTTGCGGCGTGTTTGTTGGGATCCGATGAACTTTGAATTTATGATCAAATCTATCTCTTTTTATCCATGAAAGTTATTTGAGTTTCTTTGATCTCTTATATGCATGATTGCTTATAGCTTCGTATTTCTTCTCCGATATTTTTGTTTTGTTTGGCCAACTTGATCTATTTATCTTGTAATGGGAAGAGATGCTTTGTAGTGGGTTCGATCTTACGGTGCTTGAAACCGGTGATAGAAGGGGAACCGACACGTATGTATCGTTGCTACTAAGGATAAAATGATGGGGTCTATTTCTACATAAATAGATCATGTCTACATCATGTCATCATTCTTATTGCATTACTCCATTTCTCCATGAACTTAATGCACTAGATGCATGCTGGATAGCGGTCGATGTGTGGAGTAATAGTAGTAGATGCACGCAGGAGTCGGTCTACTAATCTTGGACGTGATGCCTATATAATGATCATTGCCGGGATATCATCATGATTATTCTAAGTTCTATCAATTTCCCAACAGTAATTTGTTCACCCATCGTTTGCTATTTTTCTCGAGAGAAGCCACTAGTGAAACCTACGGCCCCCGGGTCTCTTTCTCATATTATTTGCCTTCACAGACTATTTTATTTGCCTTTTATTTTCAGATCTATTAAACCAAAAATGCAAAAATACCTTGCTGCAATTTATTCTTATTTATTTTATTTGGCGTTCGATCTATCAATCTAGTACAATTTATTCATGTCCGTTTTGCCAATTTCTGGCGTCGTTACCCGAAAGGGATTGACAACCCCTTTAATATGTCGGGTTGCGAGTATTTGTTATTTGTGTGCAGGTGCCGTTTACGTGCTGTTGCTTGGTTCTCCTACTGGTTCGATATCCTTGGTTTCATCACTGAGGGAAATACCTACCATCGCTGTGCTGCATCATCCCTTCCTCTTTGGGGAAATACCGACGTAGCTTCAAGCCAGATCAGTTCTCAACATTCAGCTCTCATTCCCCAATTCTACCGACCTGTGCATCGTTCAAATATCCTCTAATCAGTTCATGATCTCTTCGTGCTCTCGTATCTGAATTCCCTCAAGTATCTTCATTCGTTTGCTAATTTACCCGGTGTCTCGTTCTCTTTTCTTTGTTCGTTTTCAAAGTCTTACGATGGTCCATTCAAGGTTCCTCTTCTCTTGGTATCATATCAATTCATTCGTTCTTTCCTAAATCCTACCAGCGGATCATTGAAGACCTTCCTCAAGTTTAGCATGCCTATCCATTGCTTGTCATCAATTTAAGATGGTGAAGGGTAAGCATGCCATATTCCTTATTCTTGTTTCCCTCGAGGTGATTTAATTCCTTCCTTCGGAGTTCATTCATGGTATCAATTCTCGATTCAAGTTGCTCACCTTTCTTTTCCGGAGTTCCAAGTTTTCTTGGATGTCTCGTCACGAAGCTCCATCTAAATCATTGTAAGGCTTCACCTTGTTCTTTCAACTTCTCTTTTCTTTCTATCATTCTCTTTTTACCTGAGTTCTTCATGGAGGCTATACATGGTGGTTCATCAAGGATTTAATTCATTCTCGAAGTGTTCTTTAAGATTCTTGTTGGAGCTCATGCTTTCTTCATGTTGCATTTCGAAGTGCAATTCTTTCTATCTTATCTTTTGAGGTGGTGTTATGTCATTCTTGATAATTTTCCTTTGTGTTTCATGATTCACAAGTTATCAACTATGAGATATTTTAAACCCATCATTTCCTCTTTATTGGAGTTATCTTAGTAGAGTTTTCAGCTGAATCCTTCCCTAAGGAATGTTGCTTATTGTGGTACCTCTCGATAGTCCAAGTTTTCTCCTATCCTCTCGGCGAAAGAAGTTTTCATCACTTCATTGATCTCAAGCAAACAATTGCTTTCCTTTAGTGGCCGATTGTCACCTCATAATTTTGAGATGTTTTCCATGAGCCCACACAAGATTATTCTTGTGTTGTTGATTTTTTCAACAACTCCGTTCAACCCTTCTCCTAAGGATGCTCTTTCAAATTCATTTGAGGTAGAAGATGTCGTTTTCTTCTCTGTTCTTTTCATTCAATTATTTCATTTGTTCCGGAGGCATTGTGTTGTTGCTCTCGTCAAGTATCATACCATATTGTCAAGCTCATGCCCAAATCCATCCATTTTAAACCGGAGTGTTGTTCGAATTCTTTCGTTCTTACTATTTGTCTATCTCAATTTAACTAGAGTGGTTCCAAAGACTATCTTATCCCTTCAGCCTCCTTGTTCACGTCTTGTTCCTTGTTCCTCTCATGTAACAGAGTGTTTTCAACTTCATTCATCTCTGGTGTATTCTTTCCTTAAAATTGTTCAGCCTCTCAAGGTTCATGGTTTCACTCGTTTGTCAAAGAAGCAACTTAGTTTTACCTCTTCTATTCCTCTTCTATTGTCATCCCTAGATCACGGGGCGAGATCTCTTGTAAGTGGAGGAGAGTTGTAACGACCCGAGACCGATGCTCCAGAAGCCTTCCATGTTCTTCATTGTCGTCGTGTGTTTTATTTTTGTTGTTGTTGCATTTCATCATGTCATCATGCATATTGCATCCACATGTTTTCATAAAACTCATAGTCGTTCATAGCGTCGCTTCTCTCTGTCTCCGTTGACCTTTTGTCAGGCCCCCTTGTCTTTGTCGACCTCTCTCAAAACCCCCTCGCGTGCGCGTCCAAATGTTGTCTTGAACCCGACCCGGGCATTCGCGACCGATGGATCCGGATCATTCCCAAACATCCCTAAAATATCTTCGACTTCTTATTTGGGCTTCCGTAGTTTATTATTCTCGACCGCCCAATTACGATCGGAGGGCTTGTATCTACCCCAATTCATCTCCCATCCCTATATATAAGCGCACTAGTCCCAATCAGTGCAACCCTAAATCCTAGGGGATTTGTCCCTGCGGCCGCCACGGCACCACTCATCTCCCACCTTGGGATCCCCATCGCTCCAACCAGAGCACTCCCCTGCCTTCCCGATCCACCCCCTCCCGAGTTCCTCCATGCCGTGCTCCTTCCCCGAGCACCACCGAGCCCGCGCCTCTCCTCCAGTTCGCCTGCCGTTGTCCCCGGCGAGCAGTTCTGCCGGCAGCCAGCAGGACAGGCCGCCTCCCCTGCTTTCTCCCTTCTCCATCCTTCTACCTTACTCTGATCTCTCTCTAACCAGGAACCGTGAAGGACCCCGACGCCATGGCCGCGCCCGATCTGCTCCAAGGCGCACCGCCGACCAAGTTCCTCGACCCACCGACCGGAGCCACCTCCTTGTTGTCCCTGTCGACCGACGCCACCTGCCTCCTTTGCTTCAAACACCCGCGCACCTGCCTCCCTGACCCGGCTAGCCCGGATCCGGCCATCTCCGACGCTGCCTCGCCGGAGTCCCGCCTCGAGCACCACGCCCGTGCTCCGGATCCGTCGACCCCGCCGCCTCCGGCGACGCCCCGTCGTTCCCCACTGTTCCTTGTACCGTCTTCATCCCATGCGTCATCAACGCTCGGTCCAACCTCTGCATCGAGCAGAGGAGAACACTGTGCCCGTTGACCCGCTCGTACCGCGGCCCCCTTCTCCAAGGCCCAGCCGCCAGCGCGCCCCTGCCGACCTTCCCCTCTCCACCGACCTAGGCTTGGCCCATGGTGAGAAACCCCCCATCCCTGGCTGCTCAGTTTCGTCCCGTGCATGTTTTTTTCCAGTTCTGCAAATTTAGCATTACCCACTGATTTACTGTTTTACAAAAAACCCATCATACTTCATGCATTTAATATCTCACAAACCATGCATCGGATTAAAATGTTCTAAACATGTAAAATGCTTAGATTTTCATCTATTTTCATAATATCCAACTTTCATCCATGTTTAGAATGTTTAACTTGCTGTTTGCATTAATTTGCATAAATGACATGTTAAAATGGTTTATTTCATAACTAATTAATCGTAACTCGGAATTTAATAAACTGTATATGCAACTTGTCTAGAAAAATACATAGATTAACTTGGTGCACTTTATTTTCCTATTTAACAACATTAAAATATGATCTAGGGCAGAACAATACCAAATTCAAAATATGCGCATGAGGATTTTCCGGAATTGTTGTTTATTATTTCCAGCCTCATTTAAACTTGCCTAGATAGGTAGTTTTATTATGCTTCACCTTCTTGCCATGTTAACCAAAAATCTTGTCATATACATAAATGAGAGTGAACTAAATAATTGAATTTGGTGTTTCGTTAATATGCAACTCATTGCATATTGAGCTCCACTTAAGTGTAGTGTTGTTTGTTGCACTTTGCCATGCCATGACTCATTAAACCAGACATGCATCATACTTGGTTGTGCATCATGCCATGTTTATGTGATGGTTGTTTACCATGATGTTTGCTTCTTTCCGGTTGCGCTTCTCCTTGATAGTTCCGGTTACGTTGTGATTGTGAGGATCCATTCGACTACGCCCGCTCATCTTCTTCATGGATCCGATCTTCTTCCTAGCGGGATTTCAGGCAAGATGACCGTTACCTTGGATCTCACTACTATCTTTGCTATGCTAGTTGTATCGATGCTATCGCTATGTTGCGCTACCTACCACTTTTTAATCAATCCTCCCAATTTGCCATGTTAGCCTCTAACCTTTTCCACCATCCCAGCAAACCATTGTTTGGCTATGTTATCGCTTTGCTCAGCCCCTCTTATAGCATTGCTAGTTGCAGGTGCAGTTGCAGGTTGTTCCATGTTGGATCATGGATATTATGGGATATCACAATATCTCTTATTTAATTAATGCATCTATATACTTGGCAAATGGTGGAAGGCTTGGCCTTTTGCTCGGTGTTTTGTTCCACTCTTGCCGTCCTAATTTCCGCCATACCGGTGTTATGTTCCTAGATTTTGCGTCCCTAACACGGTGAGGGTTTATGGGCCCCTCTTGACAATTCACTTTGAATAAAACTCTTCCAACAAGGCCCAACATTGGTTTTACCATTTGCCTAATAACAACTAAAACTTGCATAGGGACCTGCCGGCCCCCGAGGTCTCTTAATCAACCCCCCGGGCCAATGCTCCGCATGAGTGTCGGTCCACCTACCTAGCAGTCAGTGGTGCCACCTCGGGGAAACTCGGTGGTATTTTGGCTATCGTCCACTTCGGATAGGCGGTGTTGTCCTGAGAACGAGATACGCGCAACTCCTATCGGGGTATCGACGCATCGGGTGGTCTTGCTGGTTTTGTTTTACCATTGTCGAAATGTCTTGTGCATTGGGATCCCAAGTTTGATCGGTTGTCCCGCGATGGAGGATTGTCTCCGCGGATCTTGAGCTTGTCATGGGCTAAGTTGGGACACCCCTGCAGGGTTTAAAGTTTCGAGAGCCATGCCCACGGTTATGTGGCAGATGGGAGTTTTTAATATTGTAGCGACCCGACCTCAGACGGCCAAGCCTCTGTGTATCTATGCCTTACCTGGATTAGTATGCTAGCACACACAGTACATCTATGTATATATCAAAGTGCAATCACATGTATAAATAACATAAAACTGATATATACCTCATAAGTCTCAGCAGAAACAAACAATCGGGTGTGGAGTCCCATCAACGCCATCGGCAGGTTGAGTGTAGACCGTAACCCGGTACCATACTCTTACTCGTCAGAAGAAACATATCTGCAACATGAGACGTTGCAGCCGTGTTGGTCAGTACATTGAATGTACCAGCAAGATCACTATAAGAAAAACAGATGATAAACTATACTATATGCAATATGGCTTTGTGGCACTGTATCTGAGTTTTCTTTGCGTAAAAGCTGGTTTTATTTTCCCTACATCAAAGGAATTAACCAGAGTCTGTACTACGGAGTTTTCTATCATGACATGGTTCCGCCAACCGATGTCTCATAGCCTGAATCATCATAATTTGCCCACAATTAAGTTATCGGTCCGGTGTTGAGAGTTCCGAGATAGATCCAAGTCCAGAGGCTCAAGTTGTCCATAACCGGGGACACGGCTAATCGATTAGGTTTTAACCCTCTACAGAGGTTTGTACACTTTACCCGCAAGATTCGATCCCTCTCTTTACATTCTCGCACTTCAGGGTGTTTGAGAACAAGATGACCGAAACATGGTCTTCCGAAGAGTTCCTCTGACCATTGTCCGGTGCTCATCCAATCCTACCATAGTTCTACATCTGCTAGCACCGTCCCGGCCAGAGTCACAACTAAGGTCAACCAAGCCAGAGCCCATAGTGACTTGCGGTTGCACGGGTAAGCTTCCGGGCATGAAGTATTCTTCCATCTCTTTGAGTCTGGGTGAAGCTTTCCGCAAGATGTCATGGCGCTTCTCCATGCATCCCGGCCAACCACTGGTTTCTCCAGGGTGCCCGTCAACCGTCCTTCACCCAGTAGTGTGTATTGAATTCTTGTCTCAAGTCTCAAAATTTTGAAGTCCTGAAGATGCAGTCCTTGCTGGTGCCATCATGAAGTTGTCGACATTGATGCAGAGTCCTCCTTCACACCACTCCCATGCACTCATAGCAAACCCCATCTACTATAGCGTAGCATTAAAACTATATAACGTCCCGGGTTTTGTAACAAGGAGATGGGTTTCTACCTCATGCATTCTACTGAACTACAAGATTCAATAACATTACTGGAGGAATTAGTGAAAGGGTTCTACTACATGCAAATAAAACATAGGTATGAAAAACATGGTCAAAAGTGAACTTGCCTGGTAAGTTGATGAAGATAATAACACTCTCGGAAACTTGGTAAGACTATACGCAACTCTCCGACGAAAATCTATATTAACAAACATAACATTCATATAAGCAACATTCTAAAAATCAATTGTAGCAATCAAAACAAAACCAAAGAAAATCGATGAACTCAACACAAGGCTTTCTTTACTTCAAGCAAACAACTACAAAATAGCTTTATCCTACTAAAACTTTCTTTAACATAACCAAAACAAGATTTTTTTAAATAACAGAAAAGAAAACAACATAAAAATTTTGTGCAAAAAGAAACACATTAAAAGTTATTTGAAAACTCTATTTACGTCTAGAACAAAACTAGTAAGAAAATAAAATAATTTTTTCTTGTAAATAAAAGTTCATCTTCTAGCTCTACAGAAACTAATCTGAACAAAACAAAAACAACAAATAAAATAATTTTCAAACAATTTTAAAAATAAAAGAAAACGGTAACAAAGTACTAAAAGCAAAACAACACTGTTTTTGAGGTAAACTTATTTTAATAAATTCAAAAAAACCCAAACTAATCGTACTGATAGGCAATGTGAAAACAAAACAGTAGCAAAAGAATCGCTAAAAAATATTAATCCTAGCTCTAGTTATAGCAAAAATACTAATCTCAGTAAAATTCATGCAAATCAAATTTTAAAACTTCAAACATGACCAAACTTATTTTTTACAGAAATTTTAGGAAATTTGCAAACTAGACCAAAAATATTCAATTAAAAAATATTAATTATACTAGGATAAACTGATTTTACAAAATTGAAACTATTCTGTTAAAACAGAAAAAAAGTAGACATGTGCTACTGGGCCTAACAGGGGCAATCTGAAACTATCTAGCGCTCGGTCTTAAAATAATAGAGACATGTACGGGCTAAAACAGAAAGACCGATCGGCTAAACCGACTAGACATGAACCACTCTAAACCAGATAAAAAACATACCAAACCCGAACTAAACCGGTCTATATAAAAAAACATAACTATTCGATCCGATCTAATCTAGACCATAGGAAAAGGATCGGGTGGTGGGGATGCTTACTGCGGCGGCGCGACGGGAACGACGGCGAGGGCTGCTCGGGTGTGGCCGGCGAGGATGCTCCGGTGGTCGTGAAAGGCGACGCTGATGTTGGTCGGGCGCGACGAGGAGTGGCGCATCCAAGGGTGGTGGAGGTAGTGTTCGAGGACGACGGATGGCAGTGTGGCAAGCTCCGCGAGCTTCGGCTCCGGCGATGGCGTCAGTGGTGAAGATGGCGGCGGCTCCGGTGATCTTAGAAGGCGGCGGTAGCGTTCGTCGGACATGGATCGGCGAGGGGAAGCCAAGGGTGGAGTCGGTGGCGGTCGAGGGCGTCAGGACGGAGCGGCAGAAGGTGGCGGAGCTTCGGTGAGCTCGCGAACTCCGGCGAGATCACGCGTGGTTGGGGCATCTACTCTGGAGGGAGAGGAGGCACAACTCCATGTCAAAACGGAGCGAGACAACGAGGGAAACCGACAGGAGAAGGAAGGGGCCTCGGGGAGGCTTACCGGTAGCGGAAATGGTGGCGCTCCGAAGCTTTGGTGGCGGAGATCCAAAGACGACGACGGACGAGATGGTTGGTCTCGGGCAAGGGTTCAAAGGGGAATCGAGAGAGGAGAGTCCGGGGATTATATAGGGCGTAGGCGTGCGCAAGGGGAAAGCTCGGGAGCGTGATCTCGAGAAGATCGGGATTCGGCGGCGGCGCGGGCGCGCTCTGGCTTGGCATTACGTGGAGAGGAAGAAGAAGAGGGGTGGGGTCCAGCGGTCAGCGGGAGAGGGCAGGTGATCGAGTAGCGGGCGACCGAGGCGAAGCGCTTCGGCGCGGGGGAGGGGGCCATGGGCCGATTCGGCAATGTGGGCCGGCGGCTAGCATCTGGGCAGCGGCTCGGCTCGCTGCTGGGCCGCGTCGGGTGGCTGGCTGGGCCGGTTGGCCTGGCCAGCTCGGGGTTTCTTTTCCTTTTTTTATGTAAACACACAGAGAGAAAACTAAATATAGATAAAACTATAGTATTTTTATATATGACATATATATATAAATAAAATCAGAAAAATAAACCCTACAACGTGAACATTTTTCCAGAGGCAAAAATCCAAACTAAAAGAAAACATTTTTTAAAAATTCCAAATAAACTCCAACTTGAATTCAAAAACTTTTGGCATTAATTTCTCCTGACTTTTTGGAGTGTCATGTTAGCTCCTCTCGTACTTTTAAACAAATATTTTGTCAGGGGTATATGAAATAAATTTCGAATGTCAAGATAAAAGCAAAATAAAATTCAAATGAAATTCAAATACCTCTGAAATTTCCAAATGCCACTCAATTTCACACAATCAGTCACACAAAAATCAAACAAACAATCATAAATATTTATTTAATATAACATTCCAAAATTTAGAATTTTGGGATGTTACAAATATCCGGTTGTAGATAACTTGACACCAAATTCGGAATAAAATACACCAACCGCATGTGAAACCATGATCGTCTCTTTTCAGGTGAGTTCGAGAAGAGAACACAGTGGGGTTATGTTTGAACGTAAGTAGTTCAGGATCACCTCTTGATCATTACTAGTTTGCGATAGTTTGCATAGTTTCTCATCTTATTCTTGTACTCATAAGTGAGCCACCATATAATGCTTAGTCGCTTGCTGCAACGTCACCACTTATCCACTCCATACCCATTAAGCTTTGCTAGTCTTGATACCCGTGGTAATGAGATTGCTAAGTCCTCGTGGTTCACATATTACTACAACAATAGTTGCAGGTACATGTAATGCGATGATATGACATGAGAGCAATGCTTGATTGCTTTTGGAGTTCTTCTTCTTCGATCAAGGGAATAGGTTCTGGGTCGGGAGCCTGGGATTAGCAGGGTGGATGTCGTTCTTCTTTTTTCATTTGTTTTCATCCGTAGTCGGATCCTGCTCTTCTCTATGATGATTGCTATGTATTGATGTACTGTTGTATTCATGTTGTTGCTTGTGGCGAGTGTAAGCCTTTATCTTATATTCTCATCTGTTCAGTACATGGTATGTTGTAATGATATTCACCTTACTATGCGCTCGAAATGCGGTTGTGCCCCAATCATGAATTCATCACGTGATTGGGATAGAATCGCATATTGGGTGCTACACGGAGCGTGTAACCTCTCTAGGGGCCGATGGTCATCTTGGAGGGGCAGCAGAGGCTTTCTGAAGCCTCTTACAAAACCGAGGAGAGTCGTCCTCCTCCTCTTCCTCCTTCCCCTCCTCCTCTACCTCCTCCTTGTGGATGGAGGAACTCTGGGTGTTCCCAGACCTGGCATCAACAGAAGTTCCTCAGCTGGTGCTACTTGTGAGTTGCGTTGGGATTTTCCCCGAAGAGGAATTGTGAAGCAATATAGTAGCGGAGAAGTATTTTCCTGAATGAGAACCAAGGTTATCGAATCAATAGCAGAACCATGCAAATTGTCATCGTCTTCACCTACACACACAAAAGCAAATACTTGCACCCAACGCGGGCAAGAGGGTTGTCAATCCCCTTGAACTCATTACTTGCAAGGATTAATTCTGGTAGTGGTAGATAGATAAAAGGATAAGTAAAACAAAAAGTATAGAATTGCAGAAAGGTATTTTTGGTTTTAGCAATATGATTAAAGTAGACCCGGGGGCCATAGTTTTCACTAGAGGCTTCTCTGTCGAAACAATAACATACAGTGGGTAGACAAACTACTCTTGGGCAATTGATAGAAAATCACATAGTTATGATGTTATTCATCACTGGTGCTGACGTGCTATACAAACGGTTTTAACCCCCTTTTCATGATGGAGTTTTAAACTGTTGGCATGCTAGTGTGTGCAATAGGGGGGTCGTTCCCACATGACCCAGAAACCGTCGAGGATGGGTTCTCCGGTCACACACGCTGGGCAAAATGAGCTCGTGTGCGATCGAGCGAGGCATCAGATACAATTATGCAGGCCCAATCATTTCTGTTTGTATGTACACCGCACATAGTGAATCCCAAAAAAAGTTTTCGTTCGTATGTATATCACACACGATTTTTATGTCCAAACATTTGTGCAAGGTGGCCTAACACAAACAATTCTCTCACCGAAATCGTGTGGATTATCTGAGTTCATCGCCCACGGTGTTGTCTGAGAAACAATCTGCAATAGAAAACCCCAATAAGCAGGCTAATTGGCCTATTATTGATAATCCATTTAGTAATCAAATTGGTATTTCTTATAAAACACATCATATATTTCATATACGTATTACAGCAACCAGGATTTCATAATTGAATTACATCTAATAGCTTCAACACTCAGTTACACCATATAGGCATATAGCTAGCTATGCCATTACACAATAGCACCAACTTTCACATGCAACATCAAAAACCTTTGGAAAGTAGCATCACACACGGTAAAAAGACAGATGAATCTCATCTGGGAAACTGCAGAAGCGGAAGGCAAATATTGAGCCTTCAGTAATGTTGAATGTCCTGGCAACTTTAGGCGAGTGGCTATGGATAATTGCCCGCCCAACCTTCATCCTCTTTAGGAAGACTTCAATATTGTACCGTCGGTGTTGAATGGATACCTTCCTTGCCTCTCGACCATGCAGGTAGTTTGAGATGTAATCATCGGTGAATTGCTTTGGAAAGGACTAAAAATGCACACATAACTATTCTAAATTTTGAAATGGCACAAGGGAAAAAACAAGGTAAAAGAATTAGTAACGTTCTATAGTTGACTGATGTCTTCTTCATTGTGCAAACAAATATCTTGTTGTTATTTGTCGCAAGTTTCATTATCCTAACAATCTTTCTGTGCTTCTTGACTTGACTGGTATTCATGGACATCTCATTTCCCCATATGAAAAATGGGTCGAATAGTGGGTCTAAACATCTGACAGCGGGACCTACATGTGCAAGACCAAATTGTTAAAAACCTAAATATTAGAATGATTCCTGTTACTGCACAATAATATGCCAAAGGACCATGCATGTGCAAACCTCGATGGTAAACCTAATTGCCTCCCATTGTTTCTCTACAACACATATAAGTCAGATCTTGATCACGTTATCTGAGAGTTGGCATACTATCAGTAGAACATGTTAATGAAAAAGAGACAAATTGCAGATTCAACTGATTAACTCGACCTAGACCAACCTCATGCCATTGGCGATGAGGCGAATCACAGAGCAACCAATCTGCTACACACCAACGCGAAGACCTCTACAATACTACGAAGACCCAAGCATAACACAGACCTTGATAAACAACTTGGAAATAGAGCAATTTATATGTTTCTCATGTATTTAGTATATCCAAACTCGATTTATTTCTCACATGCACAACAGTACAAACTGTACCCACGACAAATGAACACCAGATTCGAACCAAACAGCTAACTGGAGAGCGGAACAAATGAGCCAACAGTTAACTGAGCACCACATTGCGCAAAAAACCATATACTAGAAGATAAGACGGTTAACCAAACGAATAAATGCTTGATAACTACTAGGAAATGAAGCAATTGCTGGATCATACTATTAACTGAACATTTCATTTCAGAAGATCAGAATGCATATTAACATTATAGAGGACAATTCACTAGAAGGCACCAACAGTGGCTGACGATGACATGTACCTAGGGTAGGATCATAGGCGTGACCTAGACACCCTACCCAAAGGCACCGCCCTAGAGTCAAAGACATTCAAAGTCCAACAGAAGATACTGACTAAAATCACCTTGGAGTGCAATCCACTCGACCAGCTATTCCACTCGGATACCCCCATTCCACTCAACATGATCATTACACTCGACATTACAAAAGAATCACTCGGAGCACAGAAGACATACAGTCTCCCCAGCATGGCAACGGTCAGGCGTTCACTCCGTAGTCTTAAAATTCATTAATAACCATCTATAGCAGGCATTACCAGTAACGCCCCTGTCTTAACTCACATTGAACCCTGTGTCACTGAGGGCTGGAAGGGTCTGGTGCACTCTATATAAGCCACCCCCTCCTCTGGCACAAGGGTTCACACCCCGTGTAACACACACGCATATTCCAATCGACAAGCCTCCGAGGCACCAAGACGTAGGGTTGTTACCTCTTCCGTGAGGGCCCTGAACTCGTAAACCTGCGTGTAAAACTTCACCTTAGCTAAGGCCTTGCCTCCTCCTACGTACCCCCTATTCTTATTGTCAGACTCACTCCCACGACAGTTGGCGCCCACCGTGGGGCAGGGTGTCTTAGCGACTTCCGGTGAGGTTGTAGTATTTCCGATCTCCATTAACATGGTTTCCGGCGGTGGTTTGGCTTTGGGCCACGAGAACTGTCTCGGCGCGCTCGTCTTCCTTGCCGACGACTCCGCCTGGCTCCAAGAAGCCCCCCTCAAAGTCGAGGCCCTTCCCATCCGTGGGGCGGCGCATTTCTGCGCAATTGCCCACGGCAGCCGTCAACCCAGTATCAGTCGTCTCCCGTGGCATCCACTCTCCCTGTTGTACGCTGCCGCAAGCGATCTGGTTGATCGCGGCTCCAGCGGTGGCCCGCCAGTCGGCCACCCCTCAAGTTGCGGCTATCGAGCCCTACGAATCTCTCTATGGACCATTCGACTGGTTCCGCGGACACTCTTTCCGAGTCCGGAAGCAGCGACCCTGCAGTGGAAGTCCTCATGGTCGACTCGCCTCACAGCCCGCCTGGGTTCCGTCGCGGCGGCGGCCCGTCGCGTGGTCACAACAAATATCATCTCCAAGCCCTCACTTTGGAGCAGAGGGAAGACCCGCATCATCGCAATGTGGAGGCGCTCCATACCCCCGTCATTGAGGAGACCTCTGAGGCTTGGGCCTTGGAAGCTGTGCGCCTGGCTACCTTAGCTGAGCGCGCGCGTCTGGAAAATCTCCAGCACTCACTCGACGAATGCGCCTGTCGGCACATCCCTGAGTCCAATCGACGACAACGACAACTGTTTCCGGCCGAACCTTAGGTATACCGCACTCCAGTTCAAAATCTTGCAGTAGCTGGGCAAATAGCAGAGTCAATTCAGCCGTCTCCTTCAGAAGCTGGCAGAGGTTTGATGCAGATCCGAGCGCTGCTCCAAGCAGTAGGTGAACAAAACTCGGCTATTTCTCAGTCGCGCAACAGAGTCCATAGCAGATTTGTGGTTGCGGACACAATTCAGTCGGAGCATAGCCCAAGATCCCCTTCGCGGCGTGAAGATAGTGGTCACCGCCAGGATCAATATCATGGTCGGGGCCACAGGCAATATGATCATCGATATCCCCGCGATGACCACCATCGAGTGCCTATGCCCCCTCCGAGGGGTGGATCGTTCATGCCCTGGCTGTATGATGACAGGCACCTGTATGGTGACGAGCAGAGAGCTTCGTTCGACCCAAGAGAGCTTGTGTTCGATGCGAGGTCACTCCTCGTACAAGTTTTGGTCGACAGGGGCCGGGCACACAGAGAAGGACAAGATAGAGACCGTCCGAGTGGAGCAGAGCATTTGTTTCTGGCCCCAATTGTTTCAGTAGAGCCATCTGAGCTGCCGAGATTACTCCCAACTTCAGGTGGCAACGGGTGTGAGTAAGTTCATTGGTGAGTCAAAGCCCGACTCATGGCTCGAAGATTACCGAGTGGCAGTGCAGATTGGTGGGGGCAACGATGATGTAGCCATGAAGCACCTTCCCCTGATGCTTAAGTGTTTGGCCAGAGCTTGGTTGAATCAGTTGGCCCCTGGAAATATTTTCTGCTGGGAAGATTTGGCTCGAGTGTTCATCAAAACATTCAAGGGCACCTGCAAGCGACGCGCTGGGCTGACTGAATTGCAGCACTGCGTTCAGAAGCCGAATGAGACTTTGAGAGATTTCATCCAGAGATGGACTACCCTTCATCATACGGTAGAAAATGTGTCAGAGCATCAGGCAGTTTGCGCCTTTAAAGTGGGCGTCCGATACAGAGAGCTCAACCTGAAATTCGGTTGGTCGGGAGACATGTCTCTGGCCCGAATGATGGAAATAGCCACTCGCTATGCTAATGGCGAAGAGTAAGACTGACTCCGGAGTGGAAAGGGAAAACCAGTCACCCAAGACACCGGAGGTGGAAATTCCGGTCGGAAGCAAAAACATAAAGCTGAAGTGGTAGGTCCCGCTGAAATTACTGCGTTCCCCAACAAGGTACACATGCATTGCACGCATGAGATTTGGTAACCAAATTATGAATAAATAGCACATTATAGCATGTAAGCTTTGAGTCATGTATGCATGATGTAGATGTTCCTTTAATTCTTATAGTTCATTTCATTCAAAATTATCGAGTTTTTATAAGAAAGTTAATCTATTTTAAGATTCATGGAATTGTGCATTGTAAAGCATAAAGTGAAAACAAATAATGGCAAATCATGTATAAAAACATTTTGGCAATTATGATTCGGTAGACTCTAGAACAAAGAAGAAGCACTTGTGTTTTGAGGTTTGTGCATTATGCTTAAGTTCAATCATGGAGTCTTCTAGATTGTACATGTGGCAAAATCTGGTGGAATCTAGATGATATTCAACGGCCAGTAGTGCTCAAATTTTCCATCTCTGCACCATCGATTGGCTTCATCCAACGACCATCTTTCAAAGTTAAAGTTATCCGCACACTATATAAAAAATATATAATATAATATATAGGGGTATAGATATAGATATGTGATGCGAAAGCCACCCATCATCTCCAATTAGAATAGTGTGTCCATGCACGGATGCAATGTGGCCAAATGATGTCTGCCATCGGTATCTCAAATTCAAATCAGTCTGACCTTGTTCAATGTGTATACAGTACACCATGCTCGTTTCCAAACCATACCACGCATACCTCAGTTATATTCATGCATGCATGGATTTCAAACATCATGATCTCTTATTCAAATATTTGAATTCAACTTTACATTGATTATGACCTCACCTAGTCTTTTACACCCACATAGTCGTCTTCTCTTTATAATTGTACCACTAACTTTCTCTCGTGCATGCATGCACACACACTACCAGTCGGCATTATCCATCGCACACATGCAATCTTTTTCTTCAGGTCGGTCTCCCATGCATGCACACACACCTCCCCCTCTCGATCATATCGAGCATTCTTTATCTCTCACGTGCATGCGCAACGATCGATGTTCCTCTATGTGTGTGTATATATAGCTAGGTCTTTCCCAGTTTTCCACACAAACTGATCAATCTATATATCTAGTGAGGTCTCACCCTCTTTCCCACGTCCACATTGATCACTCTATACCTCTCTGTATAGGATTAGATAGCTAATACACCCACATTAATTATATATCCAATGTCCCCCTCTCATCATCCATGACTTCCGCTTCATCTCTCAGATGCACGCACATGGGCGAAGACAAGGGCAGCAAGGGCCCTGCCACCCTAACATCACTATATATCGAGGCTAATATGAATGTGATCATTAGACAATTGCTGGTAAAATGGTTTAAGTTGATGAATTGGCCCTCCTCGTAAAGGATTAGAAATGCTTGGCCCCTAGCTCATTTATTTTTCATGGCTCCACCACTGCGCGCAACAGCGCACATTCTCGCCCCCTCTCTTTAAATATCGATCTCGCACTTGTGCACTCCTTCATAGTCTCCCTCCACTTGGCCCCTCGCACCATCTTCTAGCCCCCCACCGGATTTTGCCACATGTACAATCTCGTAGACTCCATGGTTGAACTTAAGCATAATGCACAAACCTCAAAACACAAGTGCTTCTCCTTTGTTCTAGAATCTTCCGTATCATAACTGCCCAAACTTTTTTCTAGTTGAATTTCCATTATTTGTTTTTTTACTTTATGCTTTACAACACACAATTCCATGAATCATAAAATAGATTAAGGGCTTCTTTGATACAAAGGATTCTCAAAGGAATTTTGGAGGATTCTAATCCTTAGGAATTTTTCCTATCTTGGTTGTTTAATTCGTAGGATTGTAAACCATATGAATTTTTCCATAGGATTCATTTGCACTAGATTTCATAGGAAACATCCCATCCACTCAAACCTCTTTGAAAGAATCTTGCGTTTTTTCTATGCACAATCAAACACTGCTACAATCCTGTAGGATTCAAGACGACATTCCACTCTAATTCCATGTTTTTCCTATTCCCGCGTTTTGGAAATCCTACAAATCAAAGAGGCCCTAGCTTTTTTATAAAAACTAATTGATTTTGAATGAGATGAACTGTAAGAATTAAATGAACGTCTACATTAGGCATATATGACTCAAAGCTTACATGCTATAGTTTGGTATTTATTCATAATTTGGTTGTCAAATCTGATGCGTGGAATGCACGTGTACCTTACTAGTACTTTGAGTATGTGCATAACGCGTAAATTAGAATTCCAATGGAACGCTACACAGTGTCTCTCTTACAGTTCATGAAGCTATGTGGCACATGTGGAGGTGTTGCCGCGACCTCCTTATGTGGATTGATCACAGTGACGTGCTGATGGTTACAGAAGAATGAACTCGTCCTCTCTGAGGCACATTGGCGGTACATGCACGGAGCGAAGATGTGCACACACGCCACGCACACACTCATTCCCTCGCACGCACATGCAGGTACATGGGGGGACGTGTTTTTGTATGAAGATCCACCCCATGTGATAATTTGACACGTGTAAAGTCCTTCACCTCATTAGTGGTCAATTAATACAGTGCATGCAAATTGAGTGGACGTGAGGGAGGAAGAAAGACATTACTACTCCACTGCATGCATGCTAATAGTTAAATCACGTGTTGCTACTTCCATTGGTCTCCTTCGTATTTTGTGCCAATTTTTACCATATTTTTGAGTAACATAATATTTATGCATGTCATAAAAAGTGGAACAAAAAAAGGTGGCCAATAAACCAGGACGCAGGCATCATGATCAATTTTGCTAGGGCTACTATTGCTGGCCTTTGTATTTAAATATGGACGGAGTGGAGTCATACTATATTTATCTTAGCCTCGTAGGGCTCTCCCAGCGCCTAGGCTCGCCTCCCTGCCTCGCCCACCGGATCCTGCCATGGAGGATCCCGCCATGGATAATCCCTTAGATCCCAGGATCCGGCGGGATGCCCTCTCGCTACGGCTCGCAGCATTGCCGCCTTTAGCAAAACCCACATGTGTTTTAGAGGGGATCTGATGAGGACATGACTACCTTGTATACGACCAAAAATATTGCATACATGCATATTTGTCAGGTGATTTCTAATGCAAACTATTCAATAATCTATTTATGTTATCCAGAACAAAAATACTTCACACACTTTTGTGTTTTGTCTAATTGCAGGTGTATGGGACATTTGTACAATCCACATATGATGAGGACATCAATACCATTGTTACACCCACAGCCCCTACTGTTACATATACTGGACCAATTACTAGAGCTCGCGCACGCCAATTAAATTACCAGGTACTTTCGTTTCTTGGTAATGATTCTAATGTTCATGAGATTATGATGCTGCCTAAATTGGATACATTTGTTTTGCTTACAAATGAAGGGCCTAGCTTGGAGAAGGATGAACATTGGAGCAAGAACACGCATGGAGTTGATGGCATGCGCAATGGGATCAAGAACGGAGTTACAAGTGATGGTTTCAGGACTTTGAAGCCGCCATAAGGAGTGCATGAAGCCTTGGACGAAATATACAAGATGCCACTTCATAATATTCGTCCATAGGCTATTCTAGGTGCTGCGTCACCTTATTAATGGGCCAGGCCCATGTAATTTTGAAATACTTAAGTATAGGCTATTTTTAGAGTCCGTATGTGTGGGGAAACAAGAGTTAGGGTTGGTTTCGGACCCCACCCTCAAGGGCCACGAAATTCCCCCCTCTTCCTCCATATATACAGCCCTTAGGGCGTCGTTTAGAGTTTGGGATTTGTTTAGTTAAAAGTTAGCCATTGCAACTTCGTGTACTTCGTTTGTGTCCAACGACGAGACCAAGACCGCTTACGGATCCCCACCATTATCAATACTTCATATATATTTGCGATATTCAGATTGCTTTATCATATTCTTGCTCGTTCTTCGATTGCTTGCAGGAATAGACCTTCGTGGTCAGGCTGACCGTGCTTCCAGCATCGTCAGTAACCTCAGGAGATTGGTTTAGCGGTTGCTAAGGCGCAACGTCGTGCACGTTTGTAGTCGGATCGTCAAAGTCGTCTCCACCAAATCGATAGTTATCATCTCATCGAAAGATCGGGACCCTCGCCTCTATCAGGATCCATTGCTCTGGAATCACAGATCGGTGGCACCGGAGGACATGCCAGGGCTGCATTTCAGGTGGTGGGCAGCAAGGCAAATCGGATCGAGGAAGCGTCGCATCGATTGGAGAGAAGTTCAAAGGAGCTGTGCCTGGCGCAGCACAAGGCGGAGGCGTAAGTTGATCTCAGGGAAGAGATGCTGAGGGATGTCGGCATCTGGCAGCGTCACGTTGATTTCGAGCTAGGGCTAATGGCAGAGATTGTTGGCGTTTTGGGAACGGGGGTCCCCAGACTTGCCTGCCTGCGGCCCATGGCGTGGCTCCCCCAGCGGCCTGGTATGGCCCATATTCACCAGCAAACACTCAAGACCCTCGCGAGGCGGGCGACACAAGACCTCCTCAGGGGCAGCCTCACCAGGCTGGCTCGCGAGGAGCGGAGATATCAAGGCGAGGGGCACCTCGTGAGGTTCCCATGACGTGAGCCATGACGACCAAGGCCAAGCGGGTGCCAGGTGGGTGCCAGCGGGCGCAAAGCACCAGTTGCCTCTTTGGTGCCAAAGGAGCAGACGCAGGTGAGGAGTCCCGAGGCATCAGGCAAAGGTTTCCATATCGGTGCAACAAGACCAAGACCAGCAAGACGGCAGGACGGAGGTCATCGCGGAGCCCACGACGGTGTCACCAGCAGAGCCTTTGGCAGGTGAAGACCACCTTTTGTCAGGATAGCTTGTACTAGCTGCCCCCCTTCAAATTGGTCGTTGTGGGATCCCTTCTCGCCTAATATTTGGGGAAGAGGACCAGGGCCTCTATAAATATGACTAGCCACCACCATAGAAAGGGGGATCGGATCCATTCCACCATCATACGCACCAGCTCACCAAGCTCAAGAACACCTCCCCTCAGGAGGTTGCACCCCTTCTAGTTGTTTGTCCTCAGCCTACAAGGCAATCCACCACACCACACTAGAGTAGGATATTATACCACATCGGTGGCGCAAACCAGTATAAACTCTTGCGTCCCTTGTTCTTTGAGTTCGGCGAGCTAGGTTTTGAGATCGTTGTGAGAGCGTGAGCTGGGGGAAAGATCTTTGTGCGCACCCCAGTGCTCGAACCTTAAGGGTTTTGCCGGAACCCGAAATCTGACATTTGGCGTGCTAGGTAGGGGTGCGGCAAGGTTTTCTTCCCCATCGACCAATCCGCTGTCGCCCTGCATCTCCAATGTCTAACGATCCGAGGGCCCAGGCCGACCGCTGGGTGGCCTGGCCAGCTCGAGCACCTCCATCCATTCCAGAAGACCTCAACTCCGCGCTCTAGGCAGCCCGCATGCCGCCCAATGCCCGTGGACGCGGGCAGCGCGGATCGACGTCCGTCGCCCTCATGCCGCGGTGCGCGCGGGCCACCGCAAGATCCGCAAGCTACTCAGCAGCAACGACACTGCACACTGATACGTCTCCGTCGTATCTACTTTTCCAAACACTTTTGCCCTTGATTTGGACTCTAACTTGCATGATTTGAATGGAACTAACCCGGACTGATGGTATTTTCAGTAGAATTGCCATGGTGTTATTTTTGTGCAGAAATAAAATTTCTCGGAATGACCTGAGAATCAACGGAGATTATTTTTGGAATATATAAAAAATACTGGAAGAAGAATCCACGTCAGGGGGCCCGCACCCTGTCCACGAGGGTGGGGGCGCGCCTACCCCCCTGGGCGTGCCCCCTGCCTCGTGGGCCCCCTAACGCTCCATCGACCTCAACTCCAACTCCATATATTCGTGTTCGGGGAGAAAAAAATCAGAGAAAAGGATTCATCGCATTTTACAATACGGAGCCGCCGCCAAGCCCTAAACTCTCCCGGGAGGGCTGATCTAGAGTCCGTTCGCGGCTCCGGAGAGGGGGATCCGTCACCATCGTCATCATAAACCTTCCTCCATCACCAATTTCATGATGCTCACCGCTGTGCGTGAGTAATTCCATCGTTGGCTTGCTGGACGGTGATGGGTTGGATGAGATTTATCATGTAATCGAGTTAGTTTTGTTAGGGTTTGATCCCTAGTATCCACTAAGTTCTGAGATTGATGTTGCTATAACTTTGCCATGCTTAATGCTTGTCACTAGGGCCCGAGTGCCATGATTTCAGATCTGAACCTATTATGTTTTCATGAATATATGTGAGTTCTTGATCCTATCTTGCAAGTCTATAGTCACCTATTATGTGTTATGATCCGTTAACCCCGAAGTGACAATAATCGGGACCATTACCGGTGATGACCGTAGTTTGAGGAGTTCATGTATTCACTATGTGTTAATGCTTTGGGCCGGTACTCTATTAAAAGGAGTCCTTAATATCCCTTAGTTTCCAATAGGACCCCGCTGCCACGGGAGGGTAGGACAAAAGATGTCATGCAAGTTCTTTTCCAAAAGCACGTATGACTATATTCGGCATACATGCCTACATTACATTGTTGATCTGGAGATAGTTCTGTGTCACCCTATGTTATAATTGTTGCATGATCAATCACATCTGACATAATTCTCCATCACCGATCCAATGCCTATGAGTTTTTCATATATTGTTCTTCGCTTATTTACTTTTCCGTTGCTACTATTACAATCACTATAAAACCCAATTTTTTTACTTTTGCTATCGTTACCACTACTATCATATTACTTTGCTACTAAACACTTTGCTGCAGATATTAAGTTTCCAGGTGTGGTTGAATTGACAACTCAGCTTCTAATACTTGAGAATATTCTTTGGCTCCCCTTGTGTCGAATCAATAAATTTGGGTTGAATACTCTACCGTCGAAAACTGTTGCGATCCCCTATACTTGTGGGTTATCAAGACTATTTTCTGGCGCCGTTTCTGGGGAGCATAGCTCTATTCTTTGAGTCACTTGGGATTTATATCTGCTTATCACTATGAAGAACTTGAAAGATCAAATAACCAAGATTTTTCCCTCAACTATGAGGGGAGGTAAGGAACTGCCATCTAGGTCTGCACTTGATTCACCTTCTGTTTTGAGTAAACTTGCGACACCTACATATGCTATTGATTCCGATAGGTCGCATGTTATTGATGATGCCACTTCTGCTTTGCATGATACTTATGATGAAACTACTTCTATGCTTGATAATACTGTGCCACTAGGTGAATTTCTTGATGAACAACTTTCTAGGGCTAGAGAGAATTAAATTATTGAAACTGATAATATTGATGAAAGTGATGATGAAGATTCTCCCCCTAGATATGAATTGCCTATTGTTCCTGAGGGTTATGTTATGGATGAAGAAACGGCTAGAGACTTCTTAGCTTGCAATGATAGATCTGATCTTAAGAAATTATTAGCTAAGCTTAAAGAAAAGTCATTGAATGCTCGAATGAAATATGACCCTCTTTTGCTACTTCACCTATCTTTATTACTGATAAGGATTATGATTTCTCTGTCGATCCGGAGTTAATTACTTTGGTTGAATCTGATCCTTTTTATGGCTAGGAATCTAAAACTGTGGTGGCACATCTTACTAAATTAAATGATATAGCCACCCTCTTTACTCATGATGAGAAAACTCGCTATTACTTTATCCTTAAGCTGTTTCCGTTCTCATTAAAGGGTGATGCTAAAACATGGTTTCATTCTCTTGATCTTGGTTGTGTGCGTAGTCCCCAGGATATGATTTATTACTTCTCTGCTAAATATTTCCTCGCTCATAAGAAATAAGCTGCCTTAAGGGAAATATATAATTTTATGCAAATTGAAGAAGAGAGTCTCCCACAAGCTTGGCGAGGCTTCCCTGGTTACTTAATGCTTTGCCTGATCATCCTCTCAAGAAAAATGAAATACTTGATATCTTTTATAATGGACTAACCGATGCTTCCGGAGACCACCTGGATAGTTGTGCTAGTTGTGGTTTCAGGGAAAGAAATGTTGATCAAGCTGAATTCTTATTGAATAATATGTTGACTAATGAAAATAATTGGACACTTCCTGAACCAACTCCTAAGCCAACTCCGAAGAAAAGGGGTATTCTATTTCTTAGTCCTAAAGATATGCAAGAGGCAAATAAATCAATGAAATAAAAAGGTATTAAAGCTGAAGATGTTAAGAATTTACCACCAATTGAAGAAATACATGGTCTTAATTTGCCACCTGTTGAAGAATACATGGTCTTGATAACCCGACATGGGTAGTAAAGGTAAATTCTCTCTATAGATTTTTGATGAAGGTGATATTCCTTGTAATAAGTCTGCTAGCCAGTGCTTAGATGAGTTTGATAATGTCATCGTTTTGGGAACGGGGGTCCCTAGACTTGCCTGCCTGTGGCCCGCGGCGTGGCGGAGCCAGCAGGCCGTACGACCCATCTTCGCCAACAAAGCATCCAAGACCCTTGCGAGGGTCCAAGCCTCGCGAGGCGGATGACGCAAGACCTCCTCCTGAGCGGCCTACTCAGGCAGGCTCGTGAGGGGAGGAGATATCAAGGTGAGGCGAACCTCATGAGGCTCTCGTGATGTGAGCCATGACGATCGACACCAGGCGGGCGCCAATGTGCGCATCGTCCTTGTTTCCTATTTGGTGCAAAGGAGGCAAGCACAGTCGTGGAGTACCGGGGCATCAGGGAAAGGTTGCCATTTCGGTGCAAAAAGACCAAGACCATGGACTGCAAGACAGAGGTCATCGTGGAGCCCAAGACGGCGTCACCACCAGAGCTTTGTGCAGGCGAAGACCGCTTTTGTCAGGATAGCTTGTACTAGCTGCCCCCCTTCAAATTGGCCCGCCATTGTTGGCTCCCTTCCTGCTCGATATTTGGGAAGAGGACCAGGGCCTCTATAAATAGGACTAGCCACCATAGTAGAGGGGGGAGATCTCATCAGACCCAGAGATAGACACAAGTCCGAAAGCACAAGAACACCTCAACCTCAGGAGGCTGTTATTCCCCTTGTATTATTCATCATCAGCCCAAGAGGCAATCCACCACCACCACACTGGAGTAGGGTATTACAACACAACGGTGGCCCGAACCAGTATAAACCCCCGTGTCTTTTTGTGTTGCGAGTTCGCCAAGTTCGTCCGCAAGATCTTGGCGAGCTAGAGCATAGATCAGTAGGAGGGAAAGACTTTGCGCGCACCCCAGTGTTCGAACCTTAAGGGTTTGCCGGAGCCCCATGTCCGACATTTGGCGCGCCAGGTAGGGGTGCACCGGGGCTTCTCTCCACCAACCAGTGCCTCGTACCGCCACACTACGCTCCCATGGCAGGTGCCCCGCCACCAACCTCTGCGGTCAACACCAGCAGCAGGGAGTCTGGATACTGAGCCCTAGCCCCAGCTCTGCGGCGAGTGCAGTGGCCGACCAAGTTCAGGCCGGAGATGCCACCGGGTTACGATGGCGCGGCAGACTTGGTGCTATTCCTGCTAGCATACGAGGAGGCCGTCCTCGAAGCCGGAGGCGACGACAAGATCATGGCAAACTTGTTCCCCCTGGCCCTTGCCGGCGAGCCGCGCGCTTGGCTGCTCAACCTCCCGGGATCCACGGTGACGTCCTGGGGGGAACTCCGTGACCTCTTCACTGCATGCTACGCGGAGCCGGCACACCATGCAGTCGCGGCACTGCTGGGTGGCTCCCAAGCACCTCCTTCAGATCGCCACGTCAAGCCTTTCTGTAACACCCTCGATGCGACTATAGCTCCCACGTGTCGAGGCATGACTTAGAGACATAATTGCACTGAAGGCATATGTCGCAAGTTAGGCAATCTTCACAACATCCCATGTAATATGATAATAAAAGGGGAGATAACATAGTTGGCTTACACTCGCCACGTCAATCAAGTACATAAATAACATTACAACATCCAAACATTCATGGCCCGACTACGGCGCCAAAATAAAAGAGAACCCAACATGCGACACGGTCCCAATCACCCCCAACTGGGCACCACTACTGATCATCGGGAAAGGAAGCATAGTAACGTTGAGAGTCTTTTTCAAACTCCCACTTGAGCTCATACGCGTCTGCTGGAGCGGAATCATCAGGCCCTGCATCTGGTGTAATAGTAATCTGTGAGCCACAGGGACTCAGCAATCTCGCACCCTCGCGATCAAGACTATTTAAGCTTATAGGTATGGCAAGGTAAACATAAGTGGAGCTGCAGCAAGCGACTAGCAAATATGGTGGCTAACTTATTCGCAAAAGAGAGCGAGAAGAGGAGGCAAAGCGCGAGCGAGAAACTAGCAAGCAACCTGCGCAAACATTACTCCAACACCGTGTCCACTTCCCGGACTCCGCCGAGAAGAGGCCATCACGGTAACACACTCAGTTGATTCATTTTAATTAATTAAGGTTGAAGTTATCTACAACCGGACATTAACAAATTCCCATCTGCCCACAATCGCGGGCACGGCTTTCGAAAGTTCAATCCCTGCAGGGGAGTCCCAACTTAGCCCATGACAAGCTCTCACGGTTAACGAAGGAATAGACCTCCTCCCAAGACGTTCCGATCAGACTCGGTATCTCGGTAATTCAAGACACTTCGACAGGTTAAAACAAGACCAGCAACACCGCCTGAATGTGCCGACAAATCCCGATAGGAGCTGCACATATCTCTTTCTCAGGGCACACTCAGATAAGCAATCCGTACAACTAACACCATCCCTCGAGTTTCCCCGAGGTGGCGCTGCAAGGGGCTCTAGTTTGGACCAACACTCAGAGGAGCACTGGCCCGGGGGGGTTTAAATAAGATGACCCTTGAGTCTGCAGAACCCAAGGGAAAGAAAAGGCTAGGTGGCAAATGGTAAAACCAAGGTTGGGCATTGCTGGAAAAGCTTTAATCAAGGCGAACTATCAAGGGGTTCCCATTATAACCCAACCGCGTAAGGAACGCAAAAATCCGGGAACATAACACCGATATGACGGAAACTAGGGCGGCAAGAGTGGAACAAAACACTAGGCGAGAGGCCGAGCCTTCCACCCTTTACCAAGTATATAGATGCATTAAGATAACATGGCAATATAATGATATCCCAACAAGTACATAAATGTTCCAACAAGGAACGGCCTCCAATCTTCACCTGCAACTAGCAACGCTATAAGAGGGGCTGAGCAAAGCGGTAACATAGCCAATCAACGGTTTGCTAGGAAATGGTGGGTTAGAGGTTTGACATGGCAATTTGGGAGGCTTGAAAGCAAGTGGTAGGCATCGTAGCAATGGCGTAGCAAAAGAGCGAGCAAACTAGCATAGCAAAGATAGTAGTGATTTCAAGGGTGAGATCATCTTGCCTGCACAGTTGTTAGAGTTGACTGGATCCTCGAAAGCAAACTCAACGGGCTCCTCGTTAGTGAACTCGTCTCCCGGCTCTACCCAAACAAGACAAACAAGCAACAAGGATACAATCAACCACGTGCAAGGATCAAGCGATATGATGCAATGATGATATGCTATGCGGGATGCGATGCGGGATGCAAAATGCAAGATATGACAGGAAATGCATGAACCTGGCCTCAACATGGAAAACCAAGTGTGCCACTGGAAAGTTGAGATGAAATCGCTTGAAAACGATATAAAGAACGCCGGAATTGGAGCTACGGTTTGGAAATGGCAAGCGATTCAAAAATGACACCGGTCTGCGATTTACAGCAAGTAGGCATTTAAATGCAACGAAATGAACATGCTACATCACCCAAACATGACAACAAAATACATGGCAGGGATGCACAAAAGATTCTTAACAAAAGTCTAGCACTGAGATACGGCCAATTCATCCATTAACAGGTTCAAACAAGCATGGCAAAAATGCATATGACAAACATATCTCAGACTTGGTGAAATTAATGGAATTTCAGCTCAGGTAGCCCTCTTCGGAGCAACAAAACTACATGCTACAGGACATGAACATGGCAAAGTAAAGCATGGCATGGAGCTACTCAAAGAGCTTAACAAAAGTCCCTTAGTGACCTTGAGCCAAAAGGGATCAGAAAATACAACTGCAAGCATGTGAACATAGCAAAAACATAATCAGTTTTCATACTTAGTGAAAACTGACACATGCTGAAATATAACTCAAGTAGGCATGTTTACGAGCTCGATGCACTCACTACGGTGCAAGTCATGGAAATAAAAGCATACACCCATAAAGAAGGAAAAAAATTCAAGCTAGACATGGCAAGAACAATAGCATAGCATGCACGGATCAACTACAACATCACCGGCAAAATTGCAAACAAGTTGACAATCTGCCCAGATTCACAAAGTAGCAAAAGTAGAGCTTGATTGACTCAAGCTAGGGTGCTCCATAATTGAAAACAAAGACATGGATGGATAGAGCACTACAATATTAACAAAACATCCTTACTGATCATCCTCAAAAGAGGCACGGATCACTAGGAAACAACATGAACATGTGGCATCATGAGATGAACAGCTCCAGGACTTAGTGAAATTGCTAAGTCCCTGAAAACAGAATTACCGAGTGCACCACTTTGCAAGCTTGCACAAGACACCTCACACATCAAAAAAATACATGGGTTGCACCTCTGGAAAGATGACAAAACCCTTAACAAAACACACGTAGAGCATCATGGCATATCATGCACACATTAATCATGGCAAAAATGACAAAAGCCTAAACGGATTAGCAGATCTGACAATAATCTCAAGTAGCCCTCTTCTAACAGCATTTCGGGCATCAAGATGAGCTCAAATGAAAATGATGCAACGGAATGAAATGATGTACTCTCTGAGGTGAACAATTTGATATGCTATATGCATGAATCGGAGCTACGGCTGCAAAGTTACAGAGCCGCGAACATGTGCACATGGACTGAAATTTCAAGGACTTAGGAAAAAAACAACCTCCCAGATCTGGATCTAGGGTTTGGTGGCACGCAAAACGAGGCAAACTCCGGCGAGCACTGTTCACGGCCGGAGCACGACGTTGCCGGAGGAGGTCGGGGAGGCGGCTACCGGGGCGGCTCCGGCCGGCGCGGGTCGCCGGAGCGACGAGGGCGGCTGGTGGTGGCGGCGCGGCGCAGTGGCGGCGGCGGCGCATGGAGGCGGCGGCGGCGGCGCGGTGGCGGCGGAGCGGGCGAGCGGCTGGGCGGGCGAGGCGGCCCGGATGGCGCGGGAGAGGGCCCGCCTTGGGCCTGGGCGGGCCGGCGGGAGTGGCGGCGGTGGTGGTGACGTGTCACGCGCCCATTGGCTGCGGGTGGCGGTGCAAAGACGTCTGGCGGACGGCGGACATGTCCGGAGACGGCGGGAGCGATTTTTAGGGTTTCGAGGAGGAAGGAGATCCGAAAACGGAGGGGATCTATTTATAGCCATAGAGGGAGCTAGGAGAGTCCAAATGAGGTGCGGTTTTCGGCCACGCGATCGTGATCGAACGCTCTAGATGATGGAGCAGAGTTAGGTGGGTTTTGGGCCAAATTGGAGGGGTGTTGGGCTGCAACACACACGAGGCCTTTTCGGTCCCTCGGTTAACCGTTGGAGTATCAAACGAAGTCCAAATGATATGAAACTTGACAGGCGGTCTACCTGTAGTAAACCAAGGCTGCTTGGCAAGTCTCGGTCCAATCCGGAAATGTTTAATCCCCACACATGAAAGAAAGCTAGAAATGGCCACCGGAGGAGAACGAAGCGCCGGAATGCAAAACGGACAACGGGGAAAATGCTCGAATGCATGAGACGAACACGTATGCAAATGCAATGCACATGATGACATGATATGAGATGCATGACAATGATAAGAACACACGGAGACAAAGACCCGAACCTGAGGAAATAAAAAGAGCTTAACGCCGGAAACGGCAAGAGTTGGAGTACAAATTGGGAAAGTTACATCCGGGGTGTTACACTTTCTTTCGTCAGATTGGGGTAGCCTGCAAGCGCCCGGGGGCTCCGCCAGGTTGGGTTGCGCTGGAGGCCGACCTCACCTTCGACTCGGAAGACCACCCCAGCTCCACCGCCGGCTCAGGGATGCTCCTGATGCTCTGCACGCCCACCATCTACAACATGGCCGTCACCAAGACTCTCATCGATGGCGGCGCCGACCTCAACTTGCTCTCCGTGGAAGCCTTCAGCCTTCTTCATGTGTCGCTCGAACGGCTCAGCCTCAGCAAGCCCTTCACAGGAGTGGGTGGTGGAGCTGCTCACCCTCTGGGGCAGATCCGCCTCCCTGTCACCTTTGGCACGCGAGACAACTATCGCACCGAGCTGGTGGACTTTGACATCACCCGCATCGGTCTCCCGTACAATGCCATCCTCGGGTACCCGACTCTCGCTCAGTTCATAGCGGCGACTCACCCGGCCTACAACCTCATGAAGATGCTAGGGAGCAAGGGCGTCCTCACCATCAAGGGGGACACTAAGGAGGCCGTGACGGCGCTCAGGCTCACCTGCAAGACCGCCGCAGCGGCACAGCCAGCCGGCGCCGATGCGCCTGAGGCCAAGGCGATCGTGCCCACCAAGAAAAAGCAGCCGTTCACCCAAGACAAGGCGGAGACCAAGCAGGTGCCGGTCAACGAGGACGGGTCTTCAGGAGCCACCTTCACCATAGGAACCGGCCTTGACCCTGGACAAGAAGAAGCTTTGGTAAGGTTTTTGCGCGCGAACAAGGAGATATTCACGTGGGTGCCCAATCAACTGGTAGGGGTCCCAAGAGAGGTAATCCAGCATCATCTAAGGGTGTGCCCCAACGTACTCCCCGTGAAGCAGCAAGCAAGACGGCAGTCCACTGAGAAGCAGGCCTTCATCGTCCAAGATACACGGAAGCTGGAGGCGGCAGGTACCATCCGAGAAGTTCGATACCCCAAATGGCTGGCGAACCCCGTTGTAGTGCCGAAGAAAGGTGGGAAGAAACGGGTGTGCGTCGACTTCACCAACCTCAATAAAGTCTGCCCCCAAGACCCGTTCCCCCTTCCGCGCATCGATCAAATCGTCGACTCCACCGCCGAGTGTGATTTTTTGTGTTTCCTGGATGCGTTCTGCGGATCCCATCAGATCAAGATGGCGGTGGAGGATGTGGAGAAGACGGCCTTCTTGACAGCATGTGGGTGTACTTCTACACATGCATGCCTTTCGTCCTTCGCAATGCGGGCGCGACCTTTCAGCGGCTGATGCACATCGCCTTGGGGCGGCAGCTCGGCAGGAACACAGAGGCCTACGTTGATGACATAGTGGTCAAATCTCGTGAGGCGAGGACGTTGATTCAAGACTTGGAGGAGACCTTTGAGAGTTTGTGCTGGGTGAACTTGAGGCTTAACCTGGAGAAGTGCATGTTTGGCGTCCCCTCTGGCAAGCTGCTAGCGTTTCTCGTATCCCATAGAGGGATCGAGGCGAACCCGGAGAAGATCAAGGCCATCGAAGACATGAGCCCACCACAGACCCTCAAGGAGGTGCAAAAGCTGGCAGGACGGGTGACCGTGTTAGGGCGTTTCATGTCTAAGCTAGGAGAGTGCGCCTTACCCTTCTTTAAGCTCATGAAGAAGAAAGGCCCCTTCGAGTGGACCCCGGAGGCCGACCGGGCCTTCCAAGACCTCAAGAAATACCTCACCAGCCCCCCGGTGATGGTGGCGCCACGGCCTCTCGAGCCTCTGGTACTCTACCTCGATGCCACCCCGTACTCCGCCAGCACGGTGTTGGTGGCGGTTCGGGAGGAGCGCAAAGACAATGGTGTGCCGTGCCAAGCCAGAGCTGATGCAGCGCAGGGTCAGGAAGGCACACTGGGGCCCTCAGCGGCAGAAGATCAAGCTCGGTAGGGCAACGTCGCGGAAACTCCTAAGGATGGCCAGGTCTCCGAAAACCCTCCACCTCAGGGTACGCCACAATATCCGCAAGACCCGAGCCTCAACAGTGTGCTAGCCCTCGCCTAGCACCCGGTGTACTTTGTCAGCACCGTACTACGGGACGCAAGGGCATGCTACCCCATGCCGCAAAAGCTCCTGCTTGCACTCTTGGTGGCCTCGCGCAAGCTGCGACATTACTTCCAGCGGCACCCCATCAAGGTCGTCCCATCTTACCCATTGGAGAGAGTACTCAGGAGCCCAAACTCAGCCGGAAGGGTCGCTGAATGGAACATCGAGCTGCAAGCATTCCAGCTAGAGTTCAACACCACCAGGGTCATCAAGGGAGCCGCGCTCGCCGATTTTGTGGCAGAATGGACAGATGCCTCGGCTCTTGAGGAAGAAGAAGACCGGTCCACCTCCCCAGGAAGTGAGGCACCAGACGGCTGGGTCATGTATTTTGACGGCGCCTTTGCGCACCAGGGCGCAGGGGCTGGAGTAGTGCTCATCTCGCCCACTCAGGACAAGCTTTACTACGCGCGTGCAACTCTGCTTCCAGCACGGTGAGAAGGTCTCCAACAATATTGCCGAATACAAAGGCCTCATAGCCGGCCTAAAGGTTGCGGCGGCTCTGGGGGTGAGGCGCCTTACCGTCAAGGGCGACTCGCAGCTCCTCGTAAACTTCTCCAACAAAGTGTACGAGCCAAAGGACGAGCACATGGAGGCCTACCTTGCGGAGGTGCACAAAATGGAAAAGCAGTTCTCAGGCTTGGAGCTGCAGCACGTGCCCCGGGGCACCAACAAGGAAGCCGACGACATCGCCAAGAGAGCATCCAAGCGGCAACGACAAGAGCCCGGCATCTTCGAAGAGCGGCTCTTCAAGCCGTCAGCTACGCCACCTCTTTCAAGCACGACTCAGCCTCAGGAGGAGCTCCCACAGCCCCCGGCCACGGGAGCCCCAGCTTGCGGCCCAACCTCAGGAGCTCGGCTACTCTTGGCGCTCGAGCCCCAGGAGGAGTGCTGGACCAAGGAGTTCAAGGAGTACCTAATGCACGGGACACTGCCGGAGAAGGAAGAAGACATGGAGCACGTGGCCCAATAGGCCACGGCATACTGCATTCAAGACGATGAGTTGTACAGGAAACGGCCGAATGATGTCACGCTGTGCTGCATCTCCAGCGATCAAGGGAGGTGTCGGCGTTCTGGGAACGGGGGTCCCTAGACTTGCCTGCATCTCCAGCGCTCAAGGGGGGGGGGCAGCACGGCCCATCTTCATCAACACAGACCCAAGACCCTCGCGAGGGGCCAAGCCTCGTGGGGCGGACGACACGGAGCTTCCTCAGGCACGGCCTCATCAGGCTGGCTCGTGAGGAGGTGGAGAGATCAAGGCGGGGTACCTCACGGGGTGCCCGTGACGCAAGCCATGACGACCAAGGGCGCCAGGCGGGTGCCAGCCCACGCAGTGTCCTCCTTTCCTCTTTGGTGCAAAGGGGGCAAGCGCAGCTGCGGAGTACCGAGGCATCGGGCAAAGGTTGCGATTTCGGTGCAAGGAGACCAAGACCAGGAAGACTGCAAGACGGAGGTCATCGTGGAGCCCAAGACGGCGTCACCACCAGAGCTTTGTGCAGGCGAAGACTACTTTTGTCAGGGTAGCGAGTACTAGCTGTCCCCCTTCAAATTAGCCCGCCATTGTTGGCTCCCATCCCGCTCGATATTTGGGAAGACGACCAGGGCCTCTATAAATAGGACTAGCCATCCCCCCAGGAAAAGGGGTTCGGAGGGGTTAAGAGGAGAGGTTCGATAGGAGATTGAATCGGAGAAAGACAATCAGAGAGAAAGAAGGGTGGCTGAACTCCTCCCAGTAGTTCATCGCCCCAGCCAAGAACAGACCCTCGCGAGGCTGTTCTTCCTTGTATCATGCATCATCATCAGCCCAAGAGGCAATCCACCACGCCACAAACTGGAGTAGGGTATTACACCACAACGGTGGCCCGAACCAGTATAAACCCTGTGTCTCTTGTGTTTTTCTTTCCATAGCTTAGATCTTAGCGAGGCGGAGGGGTGCAGGTAGGTAGGAAGCGAGATCTCCGCGCGCACCCTAGTGTTCGAACCTCAAGGGTCTGCCGGAACCCGAAATCCGACAGGAGGGAGCTGCTGATTGACATAGACGGCGGGGACTGTGGACATCACTCATCATCATGGACCCTCGTCGGCAAGGCCTTCTGCAGCGGATTCTATTGGCCCACAGCACTCAACGATGCAGCCGAGCTAGTGAAGTCATGCGAAGCTTGCCAATTACACGCCAAGCAAATCCATCAGCCTGCTCAGGGCCTCCAAACCATCCCGCTCACGTGGCCGTTCACGGTCTAGGGGCTAGACATCCTAGGCCCGTTCCCACGAGCGCTAGGGGGCTACCGTTATCTCTACGTCGCCATCGACAAGTTCACCAAGTGGGCGCAAGTGGAAGCCGTCCGGACTATTCCAGCCGGCTCTGCTGTAAAGTTCATCAAAGGCCTTGTGAGTCGCTTCGGGGTCCCCAACCGCATCATCACAGATAACGGCTCATAGTTTACTAGTAACCTATTTAAAACCTACTGTGCTAACCTTGGAACGCAGATCTGCTACGCTTCGGTGGCCCACCCCAGGAGCAATGGTCAGGCTGAGCGCGCCAATGCTGAGGTCCTGAGGGGCCTCAAGACCAGGACCTTCAAGAAGAAGCTGGAGGCCTACGGCAGGGGTTGGCATGATGAGCTCCAGTCCATGCTGTGGTCCATCCGCATCACCGCTACCAAGCCAATGGGCGAGACTCCGTTCTTCCTCGTCTACAGAGCTGAAGCAGTCCTCCATCACGAGGTCAAGCATCGCTCCGCACGGTTCTGGCGCTCGACGAAACGCAGCAGGACGCCATGCGGGGGATGGATCTCGTGCTGGGGGAGGAACGTCGTCAAGAAGCTTCATTAAGGGCGGCAAGGTACCAGCAAGTGCTGCGGCGTTACCACTGCCGCAACATTCGCTCCAGGACGCTCAAGACGGGTGACCTAGTCCTGAGGCGGGTCCTCTCCAGGGAAGGATTGCACAAGCTTTCACCCATGTGGGAGGGCCCATTCAGGGTCATCCACATCTCCAGGCCTGGCGCTGTGCGCCTGGAGACGCAAGGGGACACCTATCCAAAACACCTGGAACATCCAGCACCTCCGGAAGTTCTACCCATGAAGCAAGGCCCAGAGCCTGTGAAGAAAGGCCCAGAGCCTGTGAAGAAGGCCCGGTGCCTGTGAAGAATCACCGCCCGTGACACTCTCACGTAATAATGAGTTGGGGCTGTACACGCCCCGGAGTCTCAGGAGCGCCGGCCTCTGGCCCTGGGGCTCCCTCCCACGCCTAGTGGACAGCACTTAGCTCCGCGCTGGTGAGAAGACTTGAAGACTAGATTAGGTGCCGAACGCGGCTTTTCATTTGCTTTCAGCAGTTGGCACGTTTCTCCTTAATCAAGTTTGCCTTTGGCGTTCCTTGTTGATTTGGTTCCTTCGCCTTTTATCGCGTTTTTCGGCTCTGGTTTGCTCATGATCTCTCTCTCGCATACCTCGCAAGGGGGCTAGGCAGGTTCCTGTTGGAGATATGCCCTAGAGGCAATCATGTATGATGATATTTCCTATGTGTTTATGAATAAAGATAGTCCTCGGACATTATCAATGATGTGTATCAGCAAGTACGTGACTTGTTTGTGGGACTATGCATTGTATGATGACTGTCCTGAAAGGTCCCTAGTCGAAAGGGTTGTGTGGACGCGCAGCCAACTAGACTAGCATATGACACGGTCGATGGCTTGGTCTCACTAGCAATGGCTCATTGGATGCTAACCGGATAATATGGACATGGAAGGATCTGGTTGGATTCGACATAGTCGGATCCGAGTCGAGATAAGGTCCAAGTCGGACAGACCCAACTATGAGACGCAACGATATGTCATCTGTGAGTGTCTAGTACACCATATGTTCTATGTCCCAAGACCTGAGCTGACGCATGTACTCGGGATGGTGACAGACTTGCTTTTGGGCCGACCAAACGCTACTCCGTAACTGGGTATTTATAAAGGCAGGTTTCGGGTTTGTCCAGAACCATGCTACGAGACGTGGTCGAGCAAGATGGGATTTTCCCCTCCGATCAAGAGAGATATACTCTGGGCCCCTCGTGTGATCCGACCAGGATAAGCATGGCCATGCGACAAGGATTATGAGATAATCCGGTTTGTGGTCGGCATCACTGGAACGAGAAAGAGGTCGGGCTAGCACAAGGATGACAGACTCGCCTTGAGCTCAACAACATATATCGTGTGGCAAAAGGAATGGAAGTGTGATGTACAGGTTCGCTAACCAGCTTCATAGTCTGCTTGGTGTTCGGCATGCCTTGCTAGAGGCCACTACCAACCGTGCAGTTCGGAGGTGATCCGAACTGTGACCAAGCCAACTTGAACCTAAGGGGTCACGCTCTTAAGGGAAGGAACCTACGAGGTCGGATCCGAGGACACTGGTCGAATGTGATCCGAACTGTATTCAGATTGTGGCCGAGTAGACTTATGGGCTTTAGGGTTCGTGCAAGGCCCAAGTGTTGAGCCCGTGACGGACGCCTATATATATAGTGGAGGTGCGGCACACTCATGGGCTTATCGCTTCAGCGCTGTCACTAGGGTTTGCATGTGTTGCGAATAGACACCTCCACTCGCCGCCGGTTGTGTGATCGGACCTAGCAGTCCGCCGCACGATGTTCCTCCTGCACGCGCGGATACCGTTAGAGGCGGTGCACTTGCGCCGCTCCGGCGAACCTGTACGTGGGAACCGACCACCGGTTGTACGAGGGAGATCGGACGAGGAGGAGACGATCCACGCGGACGCGCTGCCCCAACTCTTCTTCCGCTGCACGACACTGCACGTCTAGTGGTAACAAACTGTGATCCATCCCCCGTAGCATGTTCTTGGTTGTTCTGTGCATAGGAAATTTTAATTTGCAGACAATGCACCCTACCGTAGATCCCATCAGTGCCCTCACGAGCATTTTTCTTCTCTCTGCCTTCTCGCGAGTCACCCTCGTTCGAGCCTAAAAGCTGGCACATCTCTCCTAATTCATGCCCCTCGGGTACCGTGACACAAGGTGCCAATTCAAGGTTTGGGTGAACGGCAAATCCTCTAGCGCACCCCCTAACAATTTTTTTACAGTTTCTGAGAAAACACAGACATCTCGCGAAGGAAAGGGCGTCCCAAACGCGCCAGGTTAGGTTATCTTTGCGCAAAATAACAAAACGACATGGGAATAACGTGCACATTGCATTAACCAAGAACCACAGTTCGATACATGCCCCTCTGGGCCCATACTGGTTTCATTTTCTAATGTAGGAAAAAAAGGAAAAAGCTAAACAAAGCAGCATTTCAGCAATCTGCGGAGGCAGGCCCTTAGCGACGCCCCGAGCCTAGCCAGACCCCTCCTCACGCTTCATGGAGGCGCGGCGACGAGATGACCCGCTGCCTCCTTCGAAGCGGGCGTGGCGGCGTGGTGGCTGGTCGTAGCCACCGCTGCTGGAGCTGTCACTAGAGGAAGAGCCGCCGTAGCTAGAAGAGATGCGGTCGCCGCCGAGGGCAGGCTCACCCTCATCCTCGCCGCGACCGTCACCAAGGCCGAGCACCTCCTCACCGTCGTTCGCCTCGGGGCAGCACCCGGCGCGGCGACCATCTTCCCCGAACACCCTCACATAGAGGGTCGACCCACCGTCATACTTGAAGTGGAGCGTGTACCACCTGCCCAGGCCGCGCGCGTAGGCAAACGTCTACCAGCCGCGGGCCAGGGCTATGTTGCCCGCGGCGCAAGTCTCGACCGTGACCCAGGAGGCCTTGCTGCAGCAACCATCCGCCTGCAACCAGAGCCCGCCTGGACCAGGGGCCGGCAGTTCATCGATAAGGAAGCGCGGAAGCTGGAGCCAGTTGCCGGCCGGGTTATCCGACCAGACAACGAACTTTGAGGACACCTCTGCTGAATGGGAGTGCGGGCGGGGAGGCCGCGCCACCATCATGCGCCTCCCCTCGTCAGCTGGACCGCCATGGTTGGGACGGTCCGCTCCGCGTGCCGTGGCGCCGCCTCGACAGTGGGCCACAGCTGGGGTTGCAGCGTGCTTGCGCGGACGGCCGCGACCGCGCTTGGGTGCCGGGGAACCGGGGCCCTCGCGAGGGGCCTTCCCCTTCTCGGCGGCAGAGAATTTCCTTCGTGGCGCCATCAGAGGCACTGCAAGCAATGAAGCAAAGAAAAACCAAGCAAGCGAGGAAGAGATGGGCAACGGGGGCTCCGCCCCCTCCCCATTTATAGCAAGAGAAGGCCAACCGGTGTCTCCCACGATCGCGGGTAATGATGGTTTCCCTTGCATGTCGCAGGGACTTGACAAGTCATGCAGTCATCGAGGCAGCGTGGGGAAGCAGAGACGCCCACGTTCAATCAACCGCCACGCGTCGGCCTAGGCCGCAGGCTTTTGGGGTCCGCGGCGTTCCGAACTTGACCCTTGGCTTCGCCGCGAAGCCAAGCCCGCGTGCGCCTTGGGCCTGGGGGCTACTGTCGGTGTTCTGGGAATGGGGGTCCCCAGACTTGCCTGCCTGCGGCCCAAGGCGTGGCGGAGCCAGCAGGCCGTACGGCCCATCTTCGCCAACAAAGCATCGAAGACCCTCGCGAGGGTCCAAGCCTCGCGAGGCGGATAACGCAAGACCTCCTCTTGAGTGGCCTAGTCAGGCAGGCTCACGAGGGGTGGAGATATCAAGGTGAGGCGAACCTCACGAGGCTCTCGTGACGTGAGCCATGACAATCGACACCAGGCGGGCGCCAGCGCGTGCAGCGTCCTTGATTCCTCTTTGGTGCAAAGGAGGCAAGCGCAGCCGCGGAGTACCGAGGCATCAGGCAAAGGTTTCCATTTCGGTGCAACAAGACCAAGACCATGGACTGCAAGACGGAGGTCATCGTGGAGCCCAAGACGACGTCACCACCAGAGCTTTGTGCAGGTGAAGACCGCTTTTGTCAGGATAGCTTGTACTAGCTGCACCCCTTCAAATTGGCCCACCATTGTTGGCTCCCTTCCTGCTCGATATTTGGGAAGAGGACCAGGGCCTCTATAAATAGGACTAGCCACCACTGTAGAGGGGGGAGATCTCATCAGACCTAGAGATAGACACAAGTCCGAAAACACAAGAACACCTCAACCTCAAGAGGCTGTTCTTCCCCTTGTATTATTCATCATCAGCCCAAGAGGCAATCCACCACCACCACACTGGAGTAGGGTATTACACCACAACGGTGGCCCGAACCAGTATAAACCCCGTGTCTTTCTGTGTTGCGAGTTTGTCAAGTTCATCCGCAAGATCTTGGCGAGCTAGAGCATAGATCGGTAGGAGGGAAAGACTTCGCGCGCACCCCAGTGTTTGAACCTTAATGGTTTGCCGGAGCCCCACGTTCGACAGATAATTTTATTGTTAAACAAGAAAACTTCAATGCTTATGTTGGTAGACAATTGAAACACAATGTTGATATGCTTGAACACGTGGGTGATTATATGGCTAATGTTAAAGGTGAACTTAAACTTATTAGTATACATGCTTCTATGGTTACCACTCAAGTAGAACAAGTACTTAAAGCTCAGAATGATTTGCTCAATGAATTAAATAATAAGAAGAATGATAATGTTGTTAGAGTTATGACTAGAGGTGGTAAATTGACTCAGGAACCATTGTATCCTGAGGGCCATCCTAAGAGAATTGAGCAAGATTCTTAGAGAATTAATACTGATGCACCTAGTCCTTCTAAAAGGAAGAAAAAGAAAAATGACATGACTTTGCATGCTTCTAGTGAACCTGTTATTGACATACCTGAGAATCCCAATGATATTTCTATTTCTGATGCTAAAACACAATCTGGTAATGAACATGAACCTAGTGATAATGTTAATGATGATGTTCATGTTGATGCTCAACCTAGTAATGATAATGATGTAGAGATTGAACCTGCTGTTGATCTTGATAACCCACAATCAAAGAATCAACGTTATGATAAGAGAGACTTTGTTGCTAGGAAGCAGGTAAAGAAAGAGAACCATGGGTTCAGAAACCCATGCCTTTTCCTCGTAAACCATCCAAGAAAAAGGATGATGAGGATTTTGAGCGCTTCGCTGAAATGATTAGACCTATCTTTTTGCGTATGCGTTTAACTGGTATTCTTAAAATGAATACTTATGCTAAATATATGAAGGAAATTGTTACTAATAAAACAAAGATACCGGAAGCTGAAATTTCCACCATGCTTGCTAATTATACTTTTAAGGGTGGAATACCAAAGAAACTTCGAGATCCAGGAGTACCAACTATATCATGCTCCATTAAAAGAAACTATGTTAAAACTGCTTTATGTGATCTTGGAGCCGGTGTTAGTGTTATGCCTCTCTCTTTATATCGTAGACTTGATTTGAATAAGTTGACACCTACTGAAATATCTCTGCAAATGGCTGATAAATCAACTGCTATACCTATCGGTATTTGTGAGGATGTGCATGTTGTGGTTGCAAACATTACTATTTTACCGACTTTGTTATTCTTGATATTCCCGAGGACGATAGTATGTCTATTATTCTTGGAAGACCCTTGTTGAATACTGCAGGGGCTGTTATTGATTGCACCAAAGGCAATGTCACTTTTCATGTTAATGGTAATGAGCATACGGTACACTTTCCGAGGAAACAACCTCAAGTCCACAGTATCAATTCTATTGGAAAATTTTCAACAATCACTATTGGAGGTTTTGAATTTCCTCTTTCTACTATCAAGAAGAAATATGATATTCTTATTGTTGGGGATGTGCATATCCCCATTGAGGTTACCTAGTATTATTCGAAAATTCTCCGGTTTCATGTTATTCGAAATGAGTTTGTTAACAAGACCTGATCAACCTTGTTAGTGGATTCCATTGGATGAGCATGAGATGGATGAATTTAGAAAACACAGCTCTGTGTACCCTCTTTTTACTTTTTGTTATTTATATTAAATAAAGCAAAAATAGTATTTTCCTGTCTATTTTCTGAATTATCCATGCAATAAAAAAATACCCCGAAAATAAAAGTTCTCCAAATGCCCTAAAATTTAAATATGATTTTTTCTAGAATATTTGAGAATATCTGTCACTGAAAACACAACAGGGGGAGCAGCCATCTGCCCACGAGGGTGGAGGGCGCGCCCACTCCCTGGGCGTGCACCTGCCTCGTGGACCCCATGTGGGTCCCCTCCACTTATTCCAGCCACTACACACTCCTTCCTCCCAAAAAAATCACCAACCAGCTCAAACCCGAGTTCTTGCTCATCTTGCTGCCATTTTCGATCTCCTTGCTCAGAGCTCCATTCACAAAACTGCTTTGGAGGATTGTTCTTTGGTATGTGACTCCTCCAATGGCCCAATTAGTTTTTGTTCTAGTGCTTTATTCATTGCAAATTTTTTCTGCTTAGGTGACCTTGTTCTTGAGCTCGCATGTCAAATTTATATGGTCAAAAGTAGTTTTAATGCATGATATAGCCTCTAAGCACTTGTAGGAGTAGTTTCTATCAGTTCTGTTGAGTTTGGTTCACTTTTATTTTTGAGTTACTAAAAATTTAAGAAAATTTCAGAAAAAGATGAAGAGATTTTTGAGGGGCTCATCGAGCCGTAGCTCGAAGGATAAGCAAAGTGAAGAGAACAAGAAGCCCAAATATAATCTCCCTCGTACTGCGGAGGTTCGGCCATGTGAATGGCCTTGTGATGAGTTCTTGAAAGAGGCCGGGATTCATGAAGATTTTTATCATTTGGCTGAGAATGCAGGCCTCACCGCCTTCCTCCACGACCAGCGCGAACAGTATCTCTTACTCACCAATATCTTTGTGCAAAACTTTCATTTCCATACTAGAAGCTCACCACCTTCGGTTGAATTTTATTTATATGATGAGCATAAGGAAATGTCACTTCATAATTTTTGTTGGATTTGTTTGATACCTTTTGAGGGCAGCATAGAGGAACCACATCGTAATGATGTGGAGGGATTTATTGATATGATTGTTGTGGGGGAAACGAGGAAAGTTTCTGATGCAAGAATCACTAGCATACATTTTCCTGTTCTACGTTACTTTGCAATATTTGCTAGTAGATGCTTAATTGTCACGAGAACTATGGGAACCTTAGTGCTCCTGATATTGTTATTTTTTGCCATGCCTTGTTTCAAGATACTACTTTCAGTTTAGGCGCTATTGTTGCTAAACGGTCAAATCTGAACCATACTAAGGGCCCCGTCCTTGGAGGCATTTTTGCCTCGCGCCTAGCTGCACACTTTAACATACCTATTAGGCATTATGGGAAAGAGGAAAAGTTGCTGCCTAATATTTTTCTAGATTATAAGAGCATGGTAGCACACGATTTTATTATTAAGAATAAGAAGAAGATGCTTAACTATAGACTGCTTTTTGGTAAGAATAACTTTGAGACTATTACCTTGCCTGCCCCCTCTTTGTTTAACATATTTTCACGCAAGTACCTTGTTTTACCGGAGGACGTCTATGAATACTAGAGTGTGACACCAGCTCCAGAGCCTGAGCCGGAACCACCCCAGGACCCTTATCGATAGTCAGTTTATCAGTGGAATCCCGAGGAGATTGCCACCCAGTGGCACCCAGAGGATACTCCTCCTTACACCGGAGAGGGCCACTTTGATCCATGGGCATAGACCAACTTAGGCCAAAAGCCTAAGCTTGGGGGAGTACGTATCTCTCACCGACATTACATTCATGTTCACACACTCATGCCAATTGTCGGTGCTCATACTTTTTCATTGTATCATCCATACTAGTTTATTTTCTTTTTATGCTTTCTTCTTGTGTGTTTGAAAAACCTTAAGAAAAAAAAGAAAAAAAATAGTTGTAGCTTTTAGCTAGTTTACTTTCCATGCCTGTAGTAGTATTAATTAAATAGAAAATCCAAAAAGATTTCTCGTTCTTCTTTTGCTTGTTGGGAGCTTTCCCGTGTAAATAGTTTTGTTTCTTTTCTTTCCTTTGGGGGTCGAGAGGAGAAGACCATGATTAAATGTTGAGTGGCTCTCATATGCATTATTATTGATCTAACAAAGAGCCCATATTACCTTGTCTTCTCTCTTGAATTGAATGCTTGCAGATTCTAGCTTAGTCCAATGCACGCGCACTATTATTATTTTTCACACCGTCCGGTCGTGCAAGTGAAAGGCAATAATGATGAACTTATTGAGATGAGAAAAGCTGGTATGAACTCGACCTCTCTTGTTTTTGTAAATATGATTAGTTCATCATTCCTGATTTAGCCTATTATGAAAGAAACATATTTGCAATGACAATTAGAGATTGTAGTTTCTTATGCCATGCTTAATTAGCTAGGAGCTTATAATGGTTTACCTTGCGTGCCAACATGCTATTAAAATGGTTGTGATGTGGTATGATAGGGTGGTATCCTCCTTTGAACGATTCGAGTGGCTTGACTTGGCACATGTTCACGCATGTAGTTGAAACAAAATCAACATAGCCTCCACGATATTTATGTTCATGGTGCATTATATCCTACTCATGCTTGCATTCGGTGTTGATTAATTTTAATGCATGTTCATGACTGTTGTCGCTCTCTAGCTGGTCGCTTCCCAGTCTTTTTCTAGCCTTCACTTGTACTAAGCGGGAATACTACTTGTGCATCCAATTCCATAAACTCCAAAGTTATTCCATATGAATCCACCATACCTACCTATATACGGTATCTACCTGTCGTTCCAAGTAAATTTGTATGTGCCAAACTCTAAACATTCAAATAAACATTCTGTTTTGTATGCTCGAATAGCTCACGTATCAACTAGGGCTGTCTGTATCCTCCATGCTAGGCGGGTTATTCTCAAGAGGAGTGGACTCCGCTCCTCATTCACGAGAAAATGGCTGGTCATCGGGATGCACAGTCCCATGCTCAAATAAAATCAAAATAATTTCAAACAAAACTCCCCCAGGATTGTTGTTAGTTGGAGGCACCCGTTGTTTCGGGCAAGCCATGGATTGATGCTTGTTGGTTGTGGGGGAGTATAAAATTTACCATTCTGCTTGGGAACCGCCTATAATGTGTGTAGCATGGAAGATATCGAGATCTCTCGTTGTTATGTTGACAATGAAAGTATACCGCTCAAAATATTATTCATATCTATTTCAAAATGGAGCTCTGGCACCTCTACAAATCCCTGCTTCCCTTTGCGAAGGGCCTATCCATTTAATTTTATGTTGAGTCATCATCCTCTTATTAAAAAGCACCAGCTTGGGAGAACCTCTGTCATTTGCATCCATTACTGTTAGTTTACATTGAGTATGACTGGATCTCTTTTACCATAAATTACAATGTCTAGTCAGTCCTTGATCTTTAAAGGTGCTCTACATTTATGTTTTGCGGTCTCAGAAAGGGCTAGCGAGATACCATCTTGTTATATCATATCATGATTGTTTTGAGAAAGTGTTGTCATCCGAGATTTGTTATTATTTCTCGCTAGCTGATTATGCCATTGATATGAGTAAACATGAGACCTAAATGTTATTGTGAATATGATTAGTTCATAATCTTTGCTGAAAACTTGAGTGCTGGCTTTACATATTTACAACAACAAGAGCAAACAGAGTTTTTAAAAGTTTTTCTTTATCACTTTCAGTATATCAACTGAATTGCTTGAGGACAAGCAAAGGTTTAAGCTTGGGGGAGTTAATATGTCTCCGTCGTATCTACTTTTTGAAACACTTTGGCCCTTGTTTTGGACTCTAACTTGCATGATTTGAATGGAACTAACCCGGACTGACGCTGTTTTCAGCAGAATGCCATGGTGTTATTTTTGTGCAGAAATAAAAGTTCTCGGAATGACCTAAAAATCAACAGAGATTATTTTTGGAATATATAAAAATACTAGAAGAAGAATCTCAAGGGGCCCGCACCCTGTCCACGAGGGTGGGGGCGCGCCCCCTTCCTCGTGGGCCCCCTGACGCTCCACCGACCTCAACTCCAACTCCATATATTTGTGTTGGGGGAGAAAAAAATCAGAGAAAAGGATTCATCGTGTTTTACGATATGGAGCCGCCGCCAAGCCCTAACTCTCTTGGGAGGGCTGATCTGGAGTCCGTTCGGGGCTCCGGAGAGGGGAATCCGTCTCCATCGTCATCATCAACCTTCCTCCATCACCAATTTCATGATGCTCACCGCCGTGCGTGAGTAATTCCATCATAGGCTTGCTGGACGGTGATGGGTTGGACGAGATTTATCATATAATCGAGTTAGTTTTGTTAGGGTTTGATCCCTAGTATCCACTATGTTCTGAGATTGATGTTGCTATGACTTTGCTATGCTTAATGCTTGTCACTTGTGCCCGAGTGCCATGATTTCAGATCTGAACCTATTATGTTTTCATGAATATACGTGAGTTCTTGATCCTATCTTGCAAGTCTATAGTCACATATTATGTGTTATGATCCGTTAACCCCAAAGTGACTATAATCGGAACCATTACCGGTGATGACCGTAGTTTGACGAGTTCATGTATTCACTATGTGTTAATGCTTTGGTCCAGTACTCTATTAAAAAGAGGCCTTAATATCCCTTAGTTTCCAATAGGACCCCACTGCCATGGGAGGGTAGGACAAAAGATGTCATGCAAGTTATTTTCCATAAGCATGTATGACTATATTTGGAATACATGCCTACATTACATTGATGAACTAGAGCTAGTTCTGTGTCACCCTATGTTATAATTGTTGCATGATCGATCACATCCGACATAATTCTCCATCACCGATCCAATGCCTATGAGCTTTTCATATATTGTGCTTCGCTTATTTACTTTTACGTTGCTACTGTTAGAATCACTATAAAACCCAAAAATATAACTTTTGCTACCATTACCACTACTATCATGTTACTTTGCTACTAAACACTTTGCTGCAGATATTAAGTTTCCAGGTGTGGTTGAATTGACAACTCAGCTGCTAATACTTGAGAATATTCTTTGGATCCCCTTGTGTCGAATCAATAAATTTGGGTTGAATAATCTACCCTCGAAAACTGTTGCGATCCCCTATACTTGTGGGTTATCACACACCCGATGGGAAGAGGCGAACATGCGAGCCGCGCTCGTGGTGGCGCGGGAGATGCTACGGTGCCGGCTGATGGAGAGCGGCTGCGACATGCTGCTGGAACGCGTCGCCGAGCTATTGGATTCTGCGGCCAGGGGTACACCGCCTTTCTGCTCCGTACTCACATCTCAAGTTGAGGCCAGGTCACACGACGGGTCTCGTTGCGTCCGCGTGCTCCCAGGTGCACCAGGAGGGCTCGCAAGCATTGGCACGACCGGCGGTGAGGGGCACCCAGCCGCGCCCTCGCCTCCCCTAGGTGGCGTGGGCGCAGGTGTTGCTCCCCACGATCCCAATCGAGCGTCACCCCACGGCCACTAGAAAGGCACGCTGGGGTCGGCTGCATGGGGCGCGGGGTGCCTTGGCGGAGGTTCCGGCAAGGCAGCCCAGGAAGCCTATGTGCCCCGCATGGTGAGTCAGGAGTACGCGCCAGATGACGACCCCTGCACGTTCCACGAGCCGGGCTGGGAAAAAGAGATGTTGGAAGCCGAGGCCTTCTATGGGCCACCCAGGAGCCTCGCCGACCCCGCCGACGGCAACCACCGCAGGGTACTGCTGATAACTCAGGAACAGGCTTACGCTAACCATGGATCGCAGGTGGACCAGGCCATGTCGGCGGACGGCGCCCCCAGCGCTGCAGCCCCACCCCAGCCAAGGGCTTCGCACTAGGGGCTGCGCGAAAGGGGTCCGGAGCAAGGCCCACCCCCATGTCACGCGGGGCAAGGCATCACCCGGAGGTAGGTCCTCTGCTAGGGAGATGCCGGCAAGCCCTCCCGCCGGTAGAGGGCCCGTGGTCGCCGAGGGTGCCGCTGGCGTCCTCTCTGCCCCTTGGTCTGGTCCTGGTTTCCGGACGCCCCAACAGTGGTCGAGGGTGGCGCAAGGCGGGCCCCTCATTTGGCGATATGAAGCAAGGCTCACGCCTTTGAAGGTCTCCTCCCGTGACACTCTCACGTAATAATGAGTGGGGCTGTACATGCCCCGGAGCCTCCAGAGAGCCACCCACGGGCCTCGGGGGCTCCCGCCCACGTCCTAGTGGAAGCACCATACCCCGCACCGGCCATCGACACTATCCCCCAATGACTAAGCTCACGGCCGGCAAAGGCACTAGGCTCCGCGTTGGTGATAAGACAAGAAGACTAGCTAGGTGCCAAACACGGCCTTTTGTTTTCAACCTGTTTTTCTATAGCTCAATTTACAGCCTTTGGATTTGAATTTGAAGTCGTATTTTCATTGGCAATTGCGAGGGGTGTCTTTTCTCGTTCGTATTAGTTTCGTGAGTTTTCTAGTTTCGTGCCTTGTTTTGAGGTTTGAGTCTGCTACCTCCCCCCTTCTGAGCACCTCGCGAGCAGGGGTTGGGTGTTGCGTACGCGCGCCACGCGCGCGCCCCGCCATGACTGGCGCTCGCTCCTCATGAGGCCCTCTCGGACGGACTAGCAGACTCCTCAGGAGCCCCAAGCCTCGCGAGCCCGCGAAGAACTCCCCTTGAGAAAATACACATCCGCAGCAACCAAATCAATGTAAAGCCTGCCTGGGCCAAGGTAAGTTATAGTCGCATGCTCGCAAGGGGCTCGCGAGCTTACAAAAGCACGCTTTAAGTATGGTTCAAGGAATAAAATAGTAGTACGATTACATGAGGGGCTCCCCCTCCCCAAAAATGCTCTTACGCTCTGAGGGGCCATGCACAAACTTTTGCATGTCGGTTCAAAACAAAGGAGTGCGGGCTCAGTCAGACATGTCGCTCGCCGCGTCCTCTGGGTCGCTAGCAGGCGCGTCGCTGGCACCATCTTCACCATCATCAACCGCGCCGCCCTCGTTCGCCACGACCATCAGCGCGTCGTCCTCGGAGGAGAAGGCCCTGACCAGAGCATCCACATTGTCGTCCACCCAGCGTGCTAGGTTGTCCCGGATGACATCGGGCACTAGGGCAATGGAGGCGTCAAAGTCAAATTCAGGATTGATGTTCTGGAGATGGCTGAAAATGCGGGAAAACGCGCGCCCGAGGAGGTCTCGGCTCTTCTCCTCGACAAGCTCGCGAGCCCTCTCAGCCCGGTTCTCCAAGCGCGCCACGACATCAGTGAAGAAGCGGAGGTGGCCGACGTAGTCTTCTGCGTGGGGATGAGGGGCGTGTTCGTCGCAAATGGCGCCCAATGCCTGGTTGGCCCTCATCGTGAGGTCTCGCAGCATGGGTGCGTGCTCACGCAGCAGCGTTAGTTGCCGGAGCGCCTCCTCCCTGCTTTGCTGCGCAAGGGACTCGGTAGCAGTAAGCCGCCGCTGCAGCGGGAGCAGCTCGGCACGGGCGGAGGCCAACTCGGCCTGCAAGGAGATCAGGGCAGCTACAGCGGCTTACTCGCGCTATTATGCCTCCGCCAACCTTGACCTGAGGGCGGTGGTCCTGCCCTCAGCTTCGGCCTCCATGAACTTCAGCTTCAGGTCGTACCTATTGGCAAGATTAGCGCGGGCCTTCGCTACCCCGCGGTCCACTTCCTCCTGGATCCTGGTCTCGCGCGTGCTGGCGGTGTCTTCCGCTTGAGCAACCTGACGCTCCCTCATCTCCAACCGCTCGAGCTCAAGGCTACACTCTGTGGCCTCCAGCATCAGCGTTTCCTCGCGCCTCAGGATTTCCTCCTCGTCGGACGGCACCCCCTTCATCAACGCCAAGGCATCTCTACGCACCTCCACTTGTTGCTCCAGGGAGGCATTCAGGGCCTGGAGCTCCCGCCGGCGCTCCTCGGCGACTACGCGGTGGTGGTCTGCCTCCCTAGCCTCCTCCAAGGCTTGGGCGTTGGCCTTGCGCGAGGTTGCAAGGGATGCCTTGACATCCGCGCTAGCATGCTCATGCTGGAGGCGCCTGAGGTTGATGTACACCTTCAGTTGATGCCATTCGTCCACCAGCCGGAGACCCTCGGTGTAACACCCCGGATGTAACTTTCCATATTTGTAACTCCGACTCTTGCCATTTTCGGCTACGTGATATGACATTCCTTTCATGGTTGGGTTTTTTGTCTTTGTTTGGCATTTTGTTCATGTCATGCATTTCATATCATGTCATCATGTGCATCTCATTTGCATTCATGTTCCTCTCATGCATCCGAGCATTTTCCCCATTGTCCGTTTCGCAATCGGACACTCCCACATGCACCCGGCGCACCCCTTTTGTCTTTTTTTGTGAGCGGGAGAAAATCATTCTCGGAATGGGCCAAGATTTGTCAAGTGGCCTTGGTACATCACCGGTAGACCGCCTGTCAAATTTCGTTCCATTTGGAGGTCGTTTGATGCCCCAATGGTTAACCGGGTAACCGCAAAGGCCTCTTTTGTGTTGCAGCCCAAGACCCCTCCAAAACTGCCCAATAACCCATCTAAACCACCTCCATGTTCTCTGTCATTGGATCACGATCGTGTGGGCGAAAACCGCACCTCATTTGGACACTCCTACCTCCATCTACCTATAAATATGTGCCCCTCCCCGAAATTCTGAGTCCCGAAACCCTAGCCCCGCTCCCCTCCACCGCTGGACATGTCCGCCGCCCGCCGGACGTCTTCGCACCGCCATCCGGGCCAATTGTAGCTCGACATGTGGCCTCCGCACCGCCCCCGCACCGCCGGCCCGCCAGGCCTGCGTCCGGCCCCCGCGGGCCCAACGCCTCCGCCGCCGCCCGTGCCCTAGCGCCGCTCCTCCGCCGCCCTTCGTTGCCGCGTGCGCGTCGCCGCCTTCGCCGCCGGTCGCCACCACCTGCTGGTACACCGCGCGCCACCGCCTGGCCGCGCCGCCCCGCCGTCGCTGCGCCTCCCCTGGACTCGTCGCCGGCCGGATCCAGTCGGCCCAGACCGGATCTGCCTCTCCCCCGCACTCGGGCCACTCTCCAGCGAGATCCCGGCAAACTCCGGCCCCGCCTCGAGAAGCGTGCCCTAGAACCCTAGATCTGGGCGAGGTCGAATTCTTCTAAGTCTTTTCTCTATGATATTTTTATGCCATGTTCATCGCATCATATCTCCGCGCTCGTTGATCCAAATCATGCATATGATATGTCAAAATGTTCGTCTCGTTGAGCTCTTCATGCTAGCAGCATATCCGTGCATGTTGCTGTCTTTATGATGCCATTTTCATTGTTGCAAGAGTGCTATAAAATCTTAACTGCTGGTTCTTAGTAGAACATGGTGATTTGTCATTTTTGTTGCATTTGATGTGTGCATTCAATGAGCATGAGGTCTACATGTGTTTTGAACTACATAATGCTATCTTTACAGAGGTGCAAGTCTTGTAATTTTGGGATCTATGTGGTGACTAGAACAAGCATGAAAACTAGGCTCCGTGATGTTGCTGTTTTCAGGCACTTCTCCTGATGTTAGTTTGATGCCATGTAAACTTGATGCTACCATGAGATCCATGCTTATTTTGAGATACTTCAGTAAGGATGTTGTGAACATGTGGTTATGCGCTATCCATTCATGCCTTTGGTTGCAATTATGGAGTGCTCTAGCATGTTTTTTTCTTGCTCTACTTTTGCTATATAATGTTCCTGGCAGATTGTTAACATGATAATCAATTTTGCCATGTGTTTTGCTAGTGATCCATGCATCCTATGAACTTACTCTTGCCATGTTTAGCCCCATGAACATGTCTTATTACTATTGGTATGCTTGTGTTGTCATGTAATGCTTTGAGGTGAGTGTCATGAGCTTGCAAAGTTGCTATCATGAATCTGTTTCTGCCATGTCCTTAAATTTCACTAAGTCTGAATCTGTTTATAAAACTTGCTATGTTTACATACGTGCCATCATATTTTCTGTGCCTTTTTTGCTCATGTTCAGTAAGAGAGTTTTGTTATGTGCATTTAGTAGAATCATGGCATGCCTTTGTTTGCTATGATATATTCCTGTAGCAATGTTGTTTGCTTGCTCTAAGCATTGCTTCCTGATGCTCTTTATGCCATGTTAGTATTTTCACCAAGTCTGTGAAGCTGATATCTTTTACACTTTTGCCATGCTTGTTTGAACCTGTTTTAGTGTGATTTAGCCGTAGCTCAGTGTTCATGTTTTGCAAGCATCTCTTGTACATCACTTCCATATGCCTTGTTGCTATGTTGGAGTGCAGTAGCTTAGTTTTTGTTGCATTCTAAGTGCTATCATGCTGTTAATCGCAGATTTGCGTCATCCTTGTTTTGCTTCTCATTTGCAAACCGTGCATCTGTTTCCAGTGATCCTTATGCCAATTTCGACCGAAATCACCTCATCTTTCTAGTGGCATACTTGGTTTGCCAAGTTGATGCTTTGATCATTCTTTCCCTTCCGGAGCACGCATATGCATTGCATATCATATCTTGCGTATCATGACATGTATTGCATCATGTTGCATGTGCATTGCACCGTGATTGATTGTTGTTCCATTGCTTGTGTTCTTGCTTTGGGTAGAGCCGAGAGACGAGTACGTGAACGAGGAACCTGTTGAGTACGCTAATGAGGATCAAGCTTTCGACAACTCTGAGAACATTGCAGGCAAGATGACCATACCCTCGAAATCACTTCTATCTTTGCTTGCTAGTTGTTCGTTCTGTCGCCATGTCGCGCTACCTACCACTTGTTATATTATGCCTTCCATATTGCCATGTCAAGCCTCTAACCCACCTTCCTAGCAAACCGTTGTTTGGCTATGTTACCGCTTTTGCTCAGCCCCTCTTATAGCGTTGCTAGTTGCAGGTGAAGTTGAAGTTTGTTCCATGTTGCAACATGGATATGTTGGGATATCACAATATCTCTTATTTAATTAATGCATCTATATACTTGGTAAAGGGTGGAAGGCTCAACCTTATGCTTGGTGTTTTGTTCTACTCTTGCTGCCTAGTTTCCGTCATACCGGTGTTATGTTCCTTTATTTTGCGTTCCTTACGCGGTTGGGGTTATGGGACCCCCTTGACAGTTCACTTTGAATAAAACTCCTCCAGCAAGGCCCAACCTTGGTTTTACATTTGCCTAGCTAAGACTTTTCCCTTGGGTTCTGCAGACTCAAGGGTCATCTTTATTTTAACCCCCTAGGCCAGTGCTCCTTTGAGTGTTGGTCCCAACTAGAGCCCTTTGCAGCGCCACCTCGGGGAAACTTGAGGGCTGGTGTTAGTTGTATGGATTGATCATCCGACGAGAACGAGATATGTGCAGCTCCTATCAAGATTTGTCAGCACATTCAGGCGGCTTTGCTGGTCTTGTTTTACCATTGTCGAAATGTCTTGTAACCGGGATTCCGAGAATGATCGGGTCTTTCTGGGAGAAGGAATATCCTTCGTTGACTGTGAGAGCTTGTGATGGGCTAAGTTGGGACACACCTATAGGGTATAAACTTTCGAGAGCCGTGCCCGCGGTTATGTGGCATATGGGAATTTGTTAATATCCAGTTGCAGAGAACTTGACACTTAACTTAATTAAAACGAATCAACTGCGTGTGTAGCCGTGATGGTCTCTTTTCGGCGGAGTCCGGGAAGTGAACACGGTCTTGTGTTATGCTTGAACATAAGTAGCTTCAGGGTTTTCCCAGTCACGACGTTGTAAAACGACGGCCAGTGAATTGTAATACGACTCACTATAGGGCGAATTCGAGCTCGGTACCCGGGGATCCTCTAGAGTCGACCTGCAGGCATGCAAGCTTAAATAGTCTTGATCGCGGGTGTAAGATTGCTGAGTCCTCGTGACTGACGGATACTTCCAAACAGTTGCAGGTGCCGAGGATACCAGTGCAGGTGATGCTACCGAACTCAAGTGGGAGTTCGACGAGGATTTGGGTCGTTACTACGTTTCGTTTCCTGATGATCAGCAGTGGAGCCCAGTTGGGAAGATCGAGGATCTAGCATTTGGGGCTGTCTTCCTTTATTTTGGTTCCGTAGTCGGACCTTTGATTGTACTCTGGATGATGTATGTTTAACTTGTTATTTGTGTGAAGCGGCGATTGTAAGCCAACTCTTTATCCTTTTCTTATTCACTACATGGGATTGTGTGAAGATTACCGCATTTGCGACTAAACACCATGCGGTTATGCCTCTAAGTCGTGCCTCGACACGTGGGAGATATAGCTACATCGTGGGTGTTACACCCGGCTTCAATACGAGCATCAACATCCATGAGTTCCTCCCCAAGCCTGCTCAGAGCACCCATCGCCTCCTGAAAGAACTCGTGGTGGACGGCACCCCGCTTGCGTGCAAGCTCGAGCGCGTGACCGGGTCCGTCCCCCACGCAAGAGGATGTCGAAGGAGACCGAAGTGGCTCGCTTCCTCCCAGCAGAGGGCTGGAGGCTGCCGCCTTCCCGGTCGCCCTTCAGGCCTCAAAAGAGGCCCGGAGGAGAAAATGCTCATTGCTTGAAGAAGAGGCCAAGGCAAGGTGATTCGGCCGCGGCCAATAACCAGGGGAGGAGCCCTTGGCACACCTCCTGCACCCCAGGCAAGGACACGAAGAAGGGACGACAAGAACATAGGTTCGAGGCGCTAGGCGGGCGCGCTTGCCCCTCCGGCCGACCTCGCGCTTAGTACGGCGTGCTGGCTTGGGGCACTCAAGACTGGCGGGGGACTCGAAGCAGGGGGAAGTGGCTTCTCGAGAGATTTTGCCGCCCTGGCAGAAAGGATCCTGTGGAGCCTTAGTAAGGAGGGGAAGAATCACTCGAGGAACTACAAAGATAAGGTACTCACTCATCTATGGCGATATACTTCCTCTGTCAATGGCCGGAAGGCATCACCGCTGCAGCTTGGAGACCCTTTCCTCTTCCGGAGCGCATCAAAGTTCAGTCGAAGCCGGCCAAAGCCCAGGGAATGGTCACCAGCTCCGGGCGCAACTGGGTTAGCTCCTGAGGGGGCGACCTCGGGGGTGCCATCCTCCGCCTCGCGGCGACCCGCCGGGGCCTCGAGAGCTATGGCCTCAGGAGTATCGGGCTGCGATGCCCCTCTGTCCGTTTCCTCAAGACAGCTCTCTGGAGGGCCGTGGGGCGGCCCTCCGGGAACCCCGAGCAGCGCCGATTCCTCAGCAGCCGCGATGCCAACGGCCGACAGTGGTTGCCCCCCTGCGCCCACTTTCGGGGAGATGACCGCGCTGGTGGCGGGCAAGGGAGCCACAGGGACCGGGTTCTCGCGAGACCCTTCAAGACCGGCTGGGCGTAACCCCCATTCATCAAAAGGGGCATTTGCCTTGCGAAATCCACCTTGTTCGAGCAGCAGTACAAGAGACAACCATCCTCCGGCATGTTGGCTGGCGACGGGTCACCCGTCAAGATCTCAAGCACAGTTTGCTGTGACTCAAGAGGAAGCCCAGACTTGTGAAGCCTCATGCGGTCCTTGCTACCGGACAAGGTCCACATTGGTCGAGAATGGTGTTGAAGGGGGGCAACACGGCGCCGGATGAACTCCTTCACCACCATGGGTGCAGACACATCAAGATCCTTCAGCCTCTTCAACTAGAGCCAGGCATAGGCGAGATGTGGGTCAGCGAGCCTCTTGTGGCCCCAGCCAGAGCTGGGAACGGCGGGTGCCGACGGAAGCGAGAGCAGGGGGCTGAGCATGCCGACGTCCACGAACACCCACCGCTTCCGGAACCCGCTTGTTGATAGCGGGAGCTCGAAGTCAATCCCTGAACCGGCCGTTGCAGCCATGACATGGAAGCTCAGGCATCCTGAGCACTGCTAAGGGTCGGTCAGGTGAAGTGAGAAGAAGTGGCAAAGTAGGGCCACAGAAGGAGCAATGACCACCATGTCCTCGCATACGAATGCGAAGACAACAAGGAGGGCGATGGATCGAGGTTCTAGGTGTAGCATATCGATCTGGTAATGAGAAAGCATAGTGTTAAAGAAGGTGGAGAAAGGGGGGATCAAGCCGGCCCATAGGGAATCAAGGAAGGTATGGACCTTCGTGACTGTCCTACCAACAGAGGCGCGGGATGCGGGCCAGGACACCTTCTTCCCCATTCGTTGGAATCAGCGGCGAGCGCAAGGCGGACCTTGTCGATGGCTTCCTGGTTGAGCACCACCGACTGTCCGACGGCTGGCTCAAAGGCCGGAGGTGGTTCGGCTGAGGACTGGGGCTTCTTCTTCCACTTCCTTGTCTGGCTCGGCTTCATGGTGATGGAGAGGACGGAGCCCAGGACAGATTTGAAGGCGAAGGTGTCATTGCGGGAAGGTGGAAGAGTTGGGGGAGTACGTCGCCAGCAACGAGGGAATAACTGTGTAGGTCGCGATGGCCGCCTAGCCAGGCAGATATCAAGGCTACATGGGGAAGCGGGGACGCCCACGTCTCGTCAGTCGCCACGCGTAAATCAAGGCCGTAGGAGGTTGGGGCCCGTGGCGCTCCGCACTTGCCCCTTGGCTTCGCCTCGAAGCCAAGTCCCAGCGCGCCTTGGGACCGGGGGCTACTATCAGCGTTCTGGGAACGAGGGTCCCCAGACTTGCCTGCCTGAGGCCCACGGCGTGGCTCCCCCAGTGGCTTGGTATGGCCCATCTTCACCAGCAAACACTCAAGACCCTCGCGAGGGGCCATGTCTCGCGAGGCGGGTGACATAAGACCTCCTCAGGGGCAGCCTCACAAAGCTGGCTCGCGAGGAGTGGAGAGATCAAGGCGAGGGCACCTCGTGAGGTTCCCGTGACGTGAGCCATGACGACCAAGGCCAGGCGGGTGCCAGGCGGGCGCCAGCGGGCGCAGAGCACCAGTTGCCACTTTGGTGCTAAAGGAGCAGACACAAGTGAGGAGTCCCGAGGCATCAGGCAAAGGTTTCCATATCGGTGCAACAAGACCAAGACAAGCAGGATGGCAGGACGGAGGTCATCGGGGAGCCCACGACGGCAACACCACCAGAGCCTTTGGCAGGCGAAGACCACCTTTTGTCAGGATAGCTTGTGCTAGTTGTCCGCCTTCAAATTGGCTGTTGTGGGATCCCTTCCCGCCAAATATTTGGGGAAGAGGACCAGGGCCTCTATAAATAGGACTAGCCACCACCGTAGAAAGGGGGATCGGATCCATTCCACCCTCATACGCACCAGCTCACCAAGCTCAAGAACACCTCCCGCCAGGAGGCTGTTCACCCCTTGTACTTGTTCATCCTCAACCTACAAGGCAATCCACCACACCACACTAGAGTAGGGTATTACGCCACATCGGTGGCCCGAACCAGTATAAACTCTTGTGTCCCTTGTTCTTCGAGTTCGGTGAGCTAGGTTTTGAGATCATTGTGAGAGCGTGAGCTGGGGGGAAAGACCTTTGTGTGCACCCTAGTGTTCGAACCTTAAGGGTTTTGCCGGAACCCAAAATCCGACAGAGATCATATTCACGGAGTCGACTATGGAGGAAAGAATGTGCATGCCTGTTCAATGGCATGAGCAGCCTGTGCAACTGTTCAAATGGGAGGTAGGAGAAGCCAAATCCCGGGACGAGTTGTGGTGGCACCACTGGGCATGCATCGTAGGCGAGGTGAGCTGCCCTCCTTCCCCGCCAACGATGCAGTGACCTAGTTGGTTGCTGCTGCAATGAACTTGCAATGCCATGTCGGTTTGCAACCTTGACAATCACTCCATCTATATGTATTGTATTCCTGTGAAAATACTTGGTCGTTTGGAAAAAGATGGTAATTGATTTATCACTAGTTTTATAATGCTTGGTCATGACAATCAACCGAAGCCACAACCAGAAGTCTCCATCGCGTAATACTTTACGGTCGATCGCACCAACAGATGGTCGGTCGGACCCGCGTCTCACCGAAGGGACACACATCGGCTTGTTCTGACATGTACGACCAGTTACATCACTGACTTGTGCGACCACATTTGAGCAGTGTAGTACTCCCTCTATCTCAGTTTACAAGTCTTGCACGTGTACCTAGGTCATTAATTTGACCAAATTAATAAGAGGCATACATTACTAAAAGTATATCATTACAAACTTCAAATATTCTATTTTTTTAATGATATATTTTTTATCTTAAACAATTTATTTTATATAAGTTACATTGACTACCTAGATACACGTGCAAGCCTTATACACTGAGATCGAGGGAGTACTTGAAATTTATGTTCCACTAAACTCATTGGGAGCCGTTTTGGGCCTCGAAACCAAAACCATCAATTAATCTTTACCTTGTTCCCATCACATTCAAAAGTACTAGTGCTACAATTAAGTGCAAGCCTGCTCACACCTACTAGTACGTACCAAACCTGAACGTGTTCCCAGTATGTAGGTTTTAGTACTAGTGCTAGTACTTAGGTTATAAAAATGGGAACTACCTGACCGAAAATTACTCTACCTTCCTCCTCATAAGTCCTTCTTCTTCATCCGCCCTTGCCATGGACGGTGTGCAGAGCTCTAGGTCGAGAACTACTCGTAACAAGGGAGCGACAACCAAGGCTACGGAAAAACAAGAGGGCTCGCCGTCTCGCAGAGACCTCGAAAGATCTCTCATGGGCAGGCGATGGCTCCTAGGAACGCCCGAGCCGCGGAGGCGAACATGCCGGCATGTTCGATCAGCTCAATAAGTACCTCAATAAGGAGTTCATACACGGGTTGGTGGAGCTGCTAAAGGAGAGCCTCGACGACATGCCCATTGAGATCAATGAGCAGGGGGAGGTGAACGCTGGCTTGGTGATCCTGCTGAAGAAGAGCATTGCCTTGGAGAAGAAGGCGACCGGCGAAATCCTGCAACCTCAGGAGGACAAGGGGAAGCTCTGCCACGAGCTCGACCTGCTGAAGGAGGAGAACGACGGCTGGAAGAAGATGCATGAGAATAGTACTTCCTCGATGAAGATGCTACAGGCCCTCGTCATGGAACGGAAGGAGGAGTTGGCCACACTCCGCATCGAGCACCAGGCTGCTGTCAAGGTATGTAATGCGGCCATGGAACAGATGATGAAGGCTCGCATCGAGAAATCCCGCGTCATGGACAGAATGAAGAAGATGGCGGAGGAGACGCGCAAGGAGATGGAGGTCGTGGAGGCGATGAAGAAGCAATTACGACTCCGCAGCCAGCAACCCTTCATGTAGTTGAGAGCAGCGCCCCAGACTTGTGTGTGCGTCTTCCTTCTTTTTTTGGGGTGATAATCTTCCTTCTTCTTTTACTCATGTGTTTCTTCTTTTGCTTTGGGTGTTTTGCCACACATGTCACATTCTCTGCGAGGCATGAATAGAACAATGCTAACAATGAGATGACTAGCAAATTAGATCATTTTTTGTCGCCATATGGCACTGGGCTGCCCTGTTTCGTGCTCCTCCATCATACTCCAGTGGAAAGCTTGAGTATACCACACGCTTCTTTGATCCTCCTCAGGTCGTCGGCACATTTATACGAGTAGTCAAATCACAAGGCCCCGCCTTCCAGCAGTAATGAACCGTCAAATCACAAAGGCCCTCGCCTCTCTTGAAACCGACCAAGCTAGACTGCCCCGCCCTCTAGCCTTTTAAAAAATGTATACTTTTGTACAGTAGTAGTATCGATGGATTGTGCCATGGAGCAAAACTAACAAGATGAAATTAAATAAAAAAGGTGGTACATATAGAGAGCGTTCGTCGCCAAATTATGCATATAGTACTATTAAAAAAGCTAGTACGTGCTTAAATGGGGTGCTAAGTTCTATTAAAGAAATTAGCATACCTATTTAATTCTTGGGTTCTTATTATTTATGACACTAGTTGTGTATCACTACTCAGTTTTACCATTAGAAGTTAAAACTACTAAAAATGCCATTGATCCGTGAGATGCCTGCTCAAAAATGCAATTAGATATCTCAAAAATGCCATCGTTAAGTTAGATGCCTGCTCAAAAATGCAATTAGATATCTCAAAAATGCCATCATTAAGTTAGATGTTTGCTCAAAAATGCCATTAGACATTGTTATTTTCACGTCAAACCCAAAGACCATGTTATATGACAAAAATAAGCTGATTCTCACAATGATAAGTGTGGCCCCACTTGTCAGGAGTAACTAAGCGAATAATTTTATAGGAAAATAAGAATGCTGTTGGGATCAAATAGGCCCCACAATTTATTTTACTGTAGTGAGATAGAGGGAGAGCTGGCATGTTGGTCCATCAGTATTTATGTCATTATAACATGGCAAAAGAGATTTGAGTCACAATAATGGTGTCCAACACAACACACCCCTCAAATAAAACTAAGCACCCTGAAATTCTTTGACAAAACTAAGCACCCTGAAATTCTTTGAAAACTAAACTGTTGGCTATATGATGTTGGCCATATATATTGTACGTATATAATGTGAAGAGACGAGTGGTAGTACTATACCAACTAAAAGATGAACTGTAAGAAATAATAGTATATGTACGTACTGAAGAGTTAAAGTAACGAGAAGAAACATAACATAGTTCTGCTGGGGGCTCAGCACAATACACCCCTCAAATAAAACTAAGCACACCTGAAATTAAACTAAGCAACTAATCTGGTAGACACTGCATTAGAACCACCATGAGCAACGACACTGCCACCTTACTCGAACTCCTCGTCCACGTCCTCGATTTCTTCCTTGTCCCTCTTCCTCTTGGCCGATACTTCTTTGCTTGAACCACACACTTGGCAATTGCTCTTCATCCAACCCTTGTAGATATTGAAACAAAGGTAGCCATCCATTGTAGCGTAGTGGATGTGGTCTATATCTAGTACATTCCACTGCCATGCATGATGAAACTTGGGTGGAGGTTTCTGCAGTTTACCATATGAAGGATGAACCATGGCTCCTGCCAGGTCAACATTGAAGGCTAATCACAGGAGGGCACTAGCCCTTTCTTCCGGAGGTCGAAGGGGTTGCCTACAACAAGGCCTATCCGACCCAGGACTCTTATGTCGGTCTTAAAGTCTACAATATCGAATTTGACTAGGCCGCCCTTAAGGAAGTTCTTAATTACTCGCACTCAACGCCGGCATGGCATATGTGGTAGACCAAGCATAAGTCATGCACGCAAACCTGGATCACGGCAGGCTTCATCTTCTCTTCCTCCTTTAGATTCTTCTCTTTTTCCAAGGTTGTGGTGTACTCAATGTCTAGCCCAGCGACTCACTCATCATTTGAATTTTCGAACATGCGTCTGAAGCGAGCAAGGCATCCTTTCACCGTCGCGGAAGAACGGGTGTAGATGACGTCGAAATCATCGCCGATGATGGTTCTAACCTTGTACTCACCACTGATCATGGAGATTTGGTACGCCTTGGATTTGGGAGGAGGGTTAGGATTAGTGGAACTGCTGTAATGTGAAAGGACGGGACGACTAGGAGCGAACTGCCGTAATGTTAAAGGGCGTCCAGGGACGAGTAGGAGAGAACTGCCAGCGGTTTTTTGATTGTAAAAATGTTGAGTGGGGCGTGTGAACGGCAGGGTAGTGGCTTGCTTGGTGGATAAATGGATTCATGCATAGTTCTATGGGGGGCCAATTAGATGTCATGTCTACTTGAGGCCTAATTAAATGGCTTTCGATGTCATGTCAAGCGTCGGGAAAATTACAGGTGATATGAAGCTTTCCATTCTCACATGATACGGGCTTCCGAGAGCCCTTGGATCTGATACTGAACGGTTGCATGGCATGATTCTAGACCTATGGGTGAATATCCTATCCTGGAGGGTTATTCTGCAAATTTTCAGCAACTTAGCATGCGATCGTTCGATCTCAGATCCAAGGGCTGCCAGCAGCCTGTATCATGGTCGCGCCTACCACGACCGTCGACTCGCTCGCGCGGTCGCGCCCTTGGAGATTTAACATGGTGTGTTAGGCTATCTGATGTTGGCATGTCATACATAATCATCACTTAGTCACTCATACAACAAGGTTAGCTATAAGGTTGGCTATAAGAGTAATTTTTTTACTTCTCTCTATCTCTTTCTTCGTAGTATTTATTGCATTTGCCAAGGAGTGACCTCTTCAAATGAAATGGTGCTTAGATGAGGTGCTAAGGGCATTAAATGGCTTAGCAACTCAAGTCCCCAATGCATAGGTGCTTAGTTTTTTTTGCTAAGTTTGCTTTATTTAATTAGCTATAGACTCAAAATTGTCTTTTCACCTAGGTACACGCCCTTAGCACCGTTTCTTCCTAGGGTCACCAAACTACTCTCTCTCTTCTTAATTAACTTGCCACATCAGACTTTATGCCTATGTGGCAGGCTTAGCTCCTGTACGAGCAAGTACAAAAGTGGGCTATAAGCCCACTTACATGGCATTTTTTCATATGTGGAGGAAAGAGGCAAGGAAAAAGTGGAGGAGTGGGCTCTCATGCAAGAGTCAGCCTCTACATGGTGGAGCATTGGGAGAGGCACTTGTATACCATGGAGGTGGTCAGGAATCGGGAGACTCACGCCGGTCATAGCGCCGCAGTTAAAATGATAATGGCCAGTCAAATCACGGGGCCCCACCTGTCCAGCAGTAACTCGTTTTCAAATCACACAGCCCTATGTTTGTAGTAGCCTACTCCCTCATCTTCTCGCGTCTCTGTCGAAACGACTAGGTGAAACTGCCCCGCCTATCGCACAGGAAAAGCCCCGCCCTCGACTTTTAAATAGTATAGTATACTAATTTTGTATCCATGGATTGCGCCATGGAGCAAAGCCTCAAGAAAACGGCGGTACACATGTACGGAGTATACAACATGCCCGTTCGCGTTCGCGTCGCACCCTAGACGGTCGGTCGGTCTGGCACGCCGCTCTCCAAATGGAACGCGCGTCATATTGCGTTTGCTCACACATGTGGGACCGCAATTGAGAACTGACCATAGGCACACTCCCCGGCCCCGCAAGTCGGGTGAGTTAATAGAAGAGAGAGATGAGCGATAGTACTAGAAAAGTGTTGTACGGACGTTGGTGCCTGGACGATCCCTGCATAACACAGAAGATCAATTCGTCCATGCATGTGACTAGACTCCAGCAGACATGCCTGGAATGGCTGTCGTCTACATATCATGCAGGCTGTGTTGTATAGGGTTGTAGCTCTGATGAGAAATCTAAAAAAAGGTTTCTTGTCATCTCGCAATATTAGGTGTCATGTGCTTTTGATCACTGCGAGGGTTAAACAGTGACAACTGAGTTCCTCCAAGGTGCTGGTCATTGGGGGCACATGCACGAAGACTACTCGGCTGCCATCTAGGTTAAGCCCGCTATGTTAATTAGGACATCTATCGATGGACCCCTCTTCTACGAGTTTATCTTTAATTTGAGCTTTGATCCTCATCTAGTTTGTCCGTCGGGATTCATGTTGTCTCCTTTGGGCAGTGAGGTTATGGTTTCTTGTCATGTGGCATTTTTTCGTGTTATATGTTATAATCCGGTGCTTCAGATCAAAATGACGACAACTGCGCCTCTGGGGCACGTGCATGAAGACTTCACGATAGTCATTGACGAGGTCAAGCCGGCTCTGGTAGACAAAAGAAAACTAGTACTCCACTATATAGGCAGGAGCCTTTGCGCTAGCTTGCTAGTGTTGCTCTCTTCACACTGTCTCGTCATCTCCAGATCTAAAGACGACAGTGGTGGTCTCTCTCTCTCTCTCTCTGCTCACCGCTGGTCACAGATCCAGCCGGATCCTCTTCGTCAGGGAAGGTGAGAAGGTGCAACGTTCACGCGGTCATCCTCAGCGATGGCTCTTACCCACTGCCGGCGCGTCCCGATCAGCGTGCCTTGCTGTTCTCTCCCAAGCACCACTGGCTAGGGAGGGCCTCTGACCCCTTGTTCCTTGCTGCCATAGTGTGGGCAGATCCGGCCTCCCGCCGCCCACCTAGCGACATCCCGGCGACCCTCAGGTATAACTTCCTTGGAAATCGGCCTTGCTCTACTTCCCAAGCTCCTGACATCGCTGCATTTGTATATTTTACTATTTCTCAGGGCCCCTCGTAGATAGGATCGATCGACTGTTCGAAAGCCTCCTAATTTTTTACTGTTAAGAGGTAAAACTAGTTCATGCACTAGAATCTAGTACTACTTGGTTCAAACAAGGAAGAAAGGGGTGGGGTGGGGAAAGATTTGTTAGCTGAATCTAGGACTTGGTCGAAAGAGGAAATAATGAGGGCAAAAAGTAGCAGCGACTGTCTATCCAACTGGTCTCTTGGTCTAATAGGGAAATAAAGGGGAACACGGTACAAACTTAATATAAATCCGATCTATTGGTTGAAAAAGGAAAGAAAGTGGGGGCTTGCCAGCCTCACACAGTATAAGGTGGCTATATCGAACAAAAATGGGACCAACCCAGATATCCTGTTCTGATGTTTGTTGCCCCGAGCCACTCTTATGTAATGCCACTGGTAAAATCTAGTAGTCGCAATGTTAAAAATAAGGACACGTTAAACCAATGTTGTTTTCAATGTAATGCCTCCAGTAATATGAATCAATGGCACTTTTTTTTTCATGTCTTGCTAAATTTCCCATTAAGATAAGTTGCTTCTTTTCGTTAGAAATGCAAGTGTCCTGGTCCACCTACTCTCCCGTGCCCAAATACCAACTCTGTAGCAGCTGTTAATGTAATGTTGCTGGTGAAATGAAGCAATGGCACCATTAAAGTAATGCCATATTTAACGGCTGTCATAGTTAATCATAATGCCCACACTAATATCCAATGCTACTGCTTTAGAAATTGCTACTGTCCTTGTAGGATTGCCATTCAGATAAGGAACATGCTTCTTTTCAATTGATGTATGTTTCATCACTTGTTAGTCACCCTCCTTTCCACCTTTTTTGTGCAAATAGAGATTACATTTCACGCTTGATCTTAGTTGAACTACACAAATGATATCCAAATTATAGTTGAACGTTCCAAGAGCTTCACAACCAACCTTGGTGTTGCTCAATTTTATTGCAATTAATGAAGGAGAAGCTCTGTGGGTTTCGTTTTCTGATGGAAATGGAACCAGGGCTGGAGTCCTTTTCTTAAAAAATGAAGAAGAAGCTGCTAGCTCATGGGACATTGCTTCATTTTAGGTGAACTGCACCAAAAGGTCCCATGAATTGAATCATCCATGTTGGTGACTGTTGTCATCCCTTCTACGATGGCGTTGACTGCAGATATGGTTCCCATCTTGAGGTATGTTCCTTTTTGGTCTGACCGTTTGCCAAAGATCCTGCAGGTTGAGTTTGCTCTTGTGCTACTGTTTTGGCACTGCCATGATACAGTAGTGATGTTATAATTTTGCACCTTTATCTAGTGGCACTATTAATTTGAGGCAACGTTTTGGCACCGCTAGTGCCACTGATTTTTTTATATATCGAAAGAGGGGGTTTCCTCTGATTTCATTAAAGAAACCCAACCATAGAGAACCATTACCCGACAACATCTCAGTGTAAATGGGTAGTTATGCAACTACTACTAGAAGGACTGAGTACTAGTAGGAGACAAGTTCGCCACATAAGCTAGGCAGGTAGGGGGACGCAGCACTAGCTCAACCAAGTTTGGTTTACAACCCAAATGCTACCGTAGAAACATCAGGGGGGAGGATAGGGACTGAAAGAGCCAGCTTCAGCATCCCAGTATAAGCACCCCTGGCCTCCATCCTTGCGACGCATGGTACACCTCGTTTGCCACCTGCTCGATCCTAGTGCCACTAATGAAATGAAGTAATAATAAATTAAAATGGAGCGAGTGTCCTCTCTATCATTTCATTTCCAATGTAGATAAAGAAAGTTCTTCTCTTTGTTAGTATATGTTTCATCAACTAGTCACATTGTTAATGTTTAAGCGTTTCTACAAACTGGGGTGCTTAATTTTAGTTCATTTGCACAAAAATAGAGATTGGAATGTCTCAAGGCCCCTCCTTGTACTATCATTGTACACTGGTGTTCATCACTGATAGAAGGTGTATCGGGGAGACTTGGGTCGATTTCCAGTATGAGGCGTACCGTATGAGGCGTCGTAGGGCCCATCTCGCCCTCGCAGCATGGCATACTATGATACTATGGCAATATTTTCTTCTATTTATTAGTGTATGTTTCATCAACTAGTGCCACTATAATGTAATCACGCTTTTTCATTATCTGTGCAAACAGGGTTATTCAGCTGCATTTGGGTGGATCTGCACAAATGTACAGATGGAACCGGCATATATGCAGAGTGCGAGGTGTGCCTAATAAAAATTACCAACACCAACCATGCTCCATGCACGCATTGGCATCCACCACCACCAGTGGGATGTGTGGCGCTCTCTGTGGATAGATCTTTCTCGACAGCAAATCCTCTAACCAAATACTAGTAGCTTATATTGGCAGTTTTTTTAGGGAGTACTCTTTTCTGAAAGAAGCACCAATCTATTTTTATTTATTTGTACACAGTGTCACAACTTTGACCCAAAGGACCAAAGCTATTTTAGGGTGATTGGCGTAGTACTCGGAGACTGATTGTAAGCATGATTTTCATTAGCTGTCACACTGATTGTAAGCATGAGCAGATGGAAGATTAGGTTAGTGCGAAGATTACCTTAAACCCAACCACCGCCATTGAAGCAAGGTGAGCATCAAGGGAACCATGGAGAACGGTGGGGAAGCAACGTCGCACCATCCGGCCTCCTCTTGGGGTGGGAGAACGAATACTCATGTGGCTCTGGCTGGCTCTGCACCCTCACGAACGACACACCATACTCGATCGATTCGTTATCCTCTGGGTGCTCGACCTTCGACCTGTATGCCCACAACCTCCGCTTGACTTTCGCCTCAGGCAAATCTGTCTGCTCCATCGCCCAGAGGAGATACTTGATAAATTTGAAGGACTGCGGCGTGACTGCCGCCGAGGAGTACATCGCTGCCCTCATCACCGCCGTCTCGCTCTTTCGCATACATTGCCACATGGCCCTCACCGTCCTTGAAATCTCCCACTCATTGCCAAACCAAGTAAGGATCTCCTTCAACCTAGCTAACTTTGCCTGGTCGCCTCCGGTGATATGCCTGATTCGCTGCTGCATCCTCTCCATAGATGTCCTTCTGAGTGGTCCAGTTCTAGCTTTGGAAGATGGGAGGAGAGACGGTGGTCTTGCAATAGAGAAGAGTGAGAGGCGAGACAGTGGTTTTGGAATGGAGATGATGGAGAGGAGAGGGGGTGGTTTTGCAATGGAGAAGAGGGGGAGGTGAGACAGTGTTTTTGGAATGGAGATGATGGAGAGGAGAGGAGGTGGTTTTGCAATGGAGAACAGGGAGAGGAGCGTACTACAGCGATTTAGGATTGGACAAGAGGGCCGGCACGCTGTGACTGGATCAAAATCAAAATCAATTTACCCTTCAATTAAGAAAGCGACCCCACATTAACTAGTCTCCCTTTTATTCTGGGTCATAATTGACCATGATTTTCACAAATAATATATATGATGTACGTTGCAAAAACAATATAATTTGAAAGTACATTCAGATACGAACAAAACTATACAGTTTTTGGTGACACACATTCACATTTTGCTTGTCAAATAATGTACGTGGTCAAACTTTGACCCAAAATACGCAAAAAAAACTTCCAAGACTAGCGCCGCTCCTCTCCTCTTAAACCACCGCCGCTCCTCTCCTGTTCCAATCTAAATCCGGCGCCGCTCCTCTCCTCCTACATTTCAAAACCACCGCCCCTCCTCTCCTGTTCCAATCCAAAACCAGCGTCGCTCCTCTCTCGTTCTAATCCAAAACCAGCGCTGCTCCTCTCCTCTTCCATTCGATAACCACCACCGGCGAGTGAAGGTGCTGGGGAGAAGTAGATCGATGGAGGAGTACAACCGATACGTGGGGATGGCAGACGGTGAGCCTATGAAGCTAGCTAGGATGTTGGAGATATAGTCTTGGTTTGACAACAAGGACCAACTAGCGGTGACAACGACATCGATCGCCAAATATCTGCAATTGAGCGAAAAGGCAGTGATACTCCTGAAGGGAGTCGCGCGGGAGTCCATAGAGCTGCTCCTCTGGGCCATGGAGCAAACAGATTCACCGAATCCGATCGTGAGAGAGCGGTGGTGGGAGTATCGATCCCAGATGGAGCATCCACCAAAGATTGAAGGATCGAGCATCTACAGGGTGCCGTTTGTGAGGGTGTCATGCCAGAGCGAGCCGGTGGAGTCTTCATCGACCGAACCCAACTGCAAGAGGAGAAAAGCAGTTGGCCTGATGACGCTTCCCCGCCATCCTCTCCCTCGCCGTTCACATCATATCACGGGGCGGCTGGCTGCCGCTAAGGAATAGGAGGGGACTGCCCCCCAGCCCAATAGTCGGGCAGGTTGTGAATTGTCTGGAGGAGCTTAGGGTTGCCAGTATTTGCAGGTTGTGAATTGTATTTTGTGTTGTGTATTTTGAGAGTACTTTCAGATATGAATGTCTTTTGAATTTCAGATTTGCAGTATTGAGCATATGAAGTATTTCATGAATTCTAGAGACTATTTTTAGCACTTAAAAAATGTAGTTTCATTGGAGTACAAAAGTGCAGACAATTTGATTCTCAGAGAAGAAACTGCAAGTTTAAGTTTCAGATAAGAAACTGCAAGTTCAGTTTCAGATAAGAAACTACATCAGAGGCAGAGCATTTATACTAACACGGCCTTTTCAAACAGGGATAACATCATGTTGGAAGTTTTATTCATGGTCGAAAATGAAACTACTAGCCAGTTAACATTCTCATCAACATTCATGCATAGCACATCTTCATATGATGCACAGTTAGAAAGATATGCTATTTTCAAAATTCCCACACAATGTCGAGTGCGCGAAAAACAGAGAAAACGAGGGACAAAGTTTTGGCAAGTGTTGGACGTTGTGTGCATAGATGAGAATGGGGACCCACATGTAAATAATGGCAGAGGCAAAAAAATTGGAGATATTTTCCCTGCATCAGGTGGAATCGAACCCGGGCGGAACAACTGTCGGGTAGTGTCACTTGGCCATTGGGCTAGTTCAGTACTTTCGTTACAAATAAGGCACTGCCTCAGGTGGTCCGATATCCTCCTGCGCCTTTGTGCGCTCGCCGCGGCGCCGCCATGTGCCATTGTGAACATGCTGAACAAACGAGAGGAATCTGGAGAGGACTGTACATGAAGAGGCGGACAGTCGGGAGCCACTAGGTCTATGGCCGTACGCAAGCAAGTGCTTCATTGAAAGTATACTTCCACCTAATGCTATACTGACATTGGGGCCCACAGGTTTGTCAACATAGTTACATTTTTTTAGGTGCTTCAACATAGTTACCAATGGAGATAAATTCACAACGAAGTCGGGGAGCTAGCAGGTAACATTTATAATCACTCGGGCAGCAAGTATCAGCTGGGTTGTGGGCTGCCCCGTCTAGGCTTTCTTTTTTAACATGCGCAACCCACGACATGTCAGTTTGTATTTTCTGGAGGGCCGTCATGTATCGACCGGCCTATGGAACTCCCATCCGAGGTTTTATTTTTCCTAATACATCGGCAGCCCAATTTATGTATTTTTTTTGAAGAAAACACAGAGGTTTGTTCTATTTTTCTATGTAAGAATAGGAACGCCTGGTCCAACTTATGTTTCCCTTCTAACTATATTATATATATATATTTAAGTTATTTTATATGTTATTATATATTATTGTTACTATCATCATATATTTAACAGATACTTACATATGTAAGAAAACAATATCCCACATCTTATTAACCTATAAAAATAATTTCTTAACAATAAAATCCTGGATTTTTTTGGCAACGAAAATCCTGGTGATTGTGTACAAAAGCTTGGTGAGATTTAAGGACCAATGTAATAATAAATCACTTATTATTCAAATATATTTAAAATAAAATGTTCGGCCCTTGTTTATTTTTTGATAACATTGTTGCGCCCAACCCAACATTATAATTAGAATAGCCCAACAAAATCATGTATTTCGAGAAAGTGCAAATGGCCTGTAATTTTTTAGGAAAAACAATAAATGGGCCGCATGGACTATACATTATTTGTTCACCCAGCCCAGAAAATGGACTGTAATTCTATAAAAAGAGATCAAATTGACTGTAAATTCTGAAAAATGGGTTGAATACGTGCCACATTTTTGGAGGCTAAAATGTGGGCCAATAGTCAATATGAACGATTCTAGCTCCAGTGACCGTACGATGTTGTGAAAAAACTTAGTCAATATGAACGATTTTATCTCCAGTGACCGTACGATGTCCATCCAACGGCCATAGTGCTTCTTCAACCTCTGGTCTTCTTACTCCAGCCGCCCAAACCAGCGTCGGTCGTGCCGCGTGCTCCTGCTTCCCGTGGCCGGCTGTGATGCCACGGAGGCCTCACCGCCCCCTACTACTCCCACCGTTGGCCAGACCATCCCTCTATTCACCCACACCCCCTGTTATTCTGCGGCGATGGCAGCCTCACACCACAGCCGAACCAGTGAACCCTTGTACTCCTCTCCGCGTGGGCATCCACTTCTGTGTCTTCCCCGGCTCCGCGTCGTCCACCGTCCTGGTGCTCTCGGTGCGGCGTGGTCAACATGTCAAGGAACGACTTCCATGGGAAGAGTACTATACATGGAGAGGCTGACAGCTGGGTCCACGACCGCAACAAGGAAGTGCCTCCTTATTATGCGCAAAATAATTATTCCTCCAATTGACAACAGGGACCCACTGGACGGGCCACCGTATTTCACGAAAAAATGTTTCCCCCTGACTGCTGGGACCCACCAGCTACATCTTCGCACGCAAGGAAGTGCCTGGCAGTCGGGACCCACCTGGTCAAAGCGTACGTAGTGTTGTCATTCTGGTCGCGAACATGTACGTACATATTGGTCGATCGATTTGTCTGCAGGCTGCAGCGATGAACCGTGGCCGTGTAAGGAAGGGCGCGTGTCATAGTAGAGGCGCACACATAGCATGTCACATAGTCCTGTTAATATCCTGTACACGTACGTACAACAGCCAGGGTGCAAGAAAGTAAATACAGTCACGTACGTACATATGGGCGGGGTCTCGAACGCCTACTCGCGCATACGTACGGCCAGGGATCGTGTACATGGCTAGGTCGAAACGGAGAAGCTGCGTCATCGTGTTCATGGGGAGGCTACAGAATGTGTCGTGTTCATCAGGAGGCAACGAAATACATCATGTTCATCGGGAGCCAACCGGCTTGGACGGAACAGCCGATCGAAACAAGGCCTGGCATACCGCAAAATGGAGGAAACGGCCTTATGTTCGACCGGCCATGGTCGAAACGAGATCCTGTTCATCGGGAGGGGTCTGGCGTACCACAAAACAGAGGATACAAACTTCTCTTGGACCTCCTATGGTCGAAACGGGGTCCTGTTGATCGGGAGGTGTCACATTCCTAGCTTTACCTTGGCCTTCGACTAGCTTGGTTGTTGCATCATGTTTAAATTCAAATGAAATTTGAATTGAGGAATTTTCAAAGCCTAAGAATCCTTTTAAAAAATGATCAAGATAAAACTGCTTCAAATAAGTCCAAGAAAATGTTCCTGTTATCCATTGGAAATATTGGCAAGAGGTAAAATCCAAACCAATATTTTTGGTGTCTCAAAAACATTTATTTTGGGCCTTTGAGTTAAATAAATAGCTATTTGAATTGGATTTATATATACTATTAAATAAATATAGGTCAAATAATTCTAAAATATTTTGTGGAGCTTTGGTTTAATTCTTTTAGCTTCCAAAAATATTTGCAGAAGCAACAAAATTGAATTGGTTTCAAAACTAACTTCAAAACAAACCTGCAAAATAGAAAAGCGAACAGAATTAGAAAAGAACAAGAAAGGACAGAAACCTTACCTGTCCAGCCCAGCCGGCCCAGCACTGTAGCTGGCCTAGCCCAGCCGCCGCACCTTCTTCAACCTCCTGCCAGTAGGCAGAAGGGCGTGTGTTTCGCGCGCGCGCACGCGTTGCGGCCATCTCCTCTCTCCCTGCCTGCTGAACCTCCCTTGCGTCGCCACGCACCTCCCTGGTCTCTCTCACTCTCCCTATGCTCCCCCCTCCTTTATCTCGCTCTCTCACGCACACCCGAACGCGACCGTCGCCACTAATGACGATCACCATGGCCACCGTCCACCCTACCCCTCTCCGTACCGTCCAACGGCTTCGCCTCGATGCCCTCTTCCTCATTGCCACACCACATGAGACCGGGAACCCCCTGCCATCGTCCTCGCCTTTGTCTTCTTATGCGGGATCTGATGACAAGCGCCAACGATTCGATATCGTTTGGCCTCCCTCGAGCTCGCCGACCACTTCTACGAGCCCGATGTGAGCTCACCGTCCGTTTCCCATCTAACTCCGCCGTCGTTTGCACCCGTTTAGCTAGCCCACCATTGATGTCGTACTCCGGCCGCCGCCTCGAGCTCGCTCCCGGCGAACTCCAGCCACCCCGCGCCCTCCCGTTGCTTTCTCTGGATGCACGTGGGCACGGGCTACCTTCTGGTTCCCTCTGTGCGTCGATCCGTCGCCTCTGGCGCAACTCCGGCGGACCCCCAACATCGGCTGTGGTCGTCCCCAGCTAATCTCTGGCGGCTGACGTGTCCTAATTAGTTTATGCACTAACGATCCCACCCGGTCACTGACAGTGGGCCCAGGCTCTAAGTTATAGTTGAGATTAGTTTTAACCTTAACTAACCGCGGAGACACTAACTGATGGGTCCCACACGTCATGTTTGACCCTGGCCGCCCAGTTAACTTGCTGACGTCGTGCTGATGCAGTGCTGATGTCATAAATGTTTTCTGGATATTTAATAAATCAGAAATGATTTATGAAATCCAGAAAATTGCCCAAACTTCTAAAAATCATAGAAAATCAACCGTAACTGCAAATGAAAAGATTTATATATGAAAAATTATCAGAAAAATCCAATCTATCCATGTACTAGTTTCATGCATGTTAAAGCAACTTAACCTTGCTGTATAGCTCAAAATATGTTAATGCACTTTGGAAATTCATAGTTTGAATTTGAATTTGAACCTTTGGTTCAAATCAACTCATACCCTTCTGCTGCTAGCTGCATTAGCTCAAATCACATCATGTTGCCATGTCACATTCATGCATCATATTGTCACATTGCATTGATTGTGTTCCTTCTCTCTTTGCCGGTGTTGTTCCCTCTCAATAGACGTGGTTTTGACGATGAGATCAATGACACCGATGAAGAGCTATACTATCTTCAGAAGTGCCAGGAAATAAAAAAACCCCTTGTTCATTCCGATACAATCCCACTCTCTCGCTTCTGCCCCCTTTTACTGCATTAGGGCAACAACGATTCAACTGTTACATGTTGCGGTAGTTGAACCCCCTTTCATCTGCATGACTTGTCATTATCACAGTAAATAGATGAAACCCACTAGCATGAGTAGGAGTTGTTTGAGCCCTGATGTGCCTACTCATTCATGCTTGTTTGTCATGCTTGCTACTGCTTAGAGTTGAGTCAGGTCTGATTCGTCGGGGATGAATGTGAATGGTGATGAACATGTCCTACTGTGTGTGAACACGATTTGGTAAAGGTAGCGGTGAGAGGCCATGTAGGAGTACATGGTGGGTTGTCTCATTGAAACCGTCCTCAGGAACTGAGTTCTGTGTTTGTGATCCATGAATAGTTACTACGACAAATTGGGTTCTGGTAAATCGACCCCTCTCGACTTATTAATCGCCTCGATCTCTGTCCAGGAGTTGCAAATAGTTTCTGGTGTTTGTAGGATATGTGTTGGGGGCTGTGCGTAGCGCCGACCCTAGGGGTGGGCTATGATGCGGTAGAGACATGAGGCACGGTGTACCGGGACGCCTGTTTGGTGCCTCGGGAACCCTGCTCTCATTGTTTGGGGCCGTGAGCGACACCCCGACCGGATCTCCTTGCGGATGGAACCCGAATAGGCGATAAACCTGGACTAGAGACTTGTGTGGTTAGTCAGGTCATGGCCGACTCCCTCGCCAGGTTTCCGCTAGAAGGTTGCCGAGATACACGACGTGTACATGGTGGTAAGTGGCGAGAGCGTGTGTGAAGAAGTACACTCCTGCAGAGTTAACATGATCTATTCGAATAGCCGCGTCCGCGGTAAAGAACTTCTGGGTTGCCTTTACAGTTCATAGACAAGTGAAAGTGGATACTCTAAAATGCGCAAGATAAGCGTGATTGCTATGGATGGCGTTCTCGTAGGGAGACGGGAGTAGATCCATAGTGGTGTATTGATTGGTGAATATGTGTGTGCGTCACCTCAAAAGAGTTACTTGCAGTCATAGTTTAGGATAGCCACCGAGTCAAAGCTGGCTTGCTGCCGTTAAACTCCACCACCCCCTTTGTTGATACTGATGCATGTGTAGATAGTTCTGATGTAAGTCTTGTTGGGGACATTTGTACTCATGTTTGCTTAATTTATGTTTTTGCTGAGAGACTTCAGTCTCACTAGTAGTTACACGTGGACTTCGATGTTTAGCTTGTTACCTCAGCTACGATCTTGTGCCCTCGGCAGGGTCTTATAGTTAGTCAGGCTTCTCAGCCTTTTTCCTTTGTAGTTGTCTGTACTCAGACAAGATAAGCTTCCACATGTGCTATTGCTTGTATGACTTGAATGCTGGTCGTGAGACCCATGTTTGTAATATCTAACTCTTCGGAGTCTTATGAATAAATACTTTGAGTCGTAGAGTTTTTTTGTGATGCCAGGTTGTATTTACACATATCGAGCATATTGTGTGTATGATTGAAATGCTTGGTATGTGTGGGATCTGACAACCTAGTTGTCTATCCTTGGTAGCCTCTCTTATGGGGAAATGTAGTCTAGTGCTTCCACTGAGCCATGGTAGTCTGCTATAGCCCGATTTACCGGAGTCCTGTTAGCCTAGTTGCTACTGCTCCGGAACACTTAGACTGGACGACATGTGTCCTTTTTCGATCCTGTGTCTGTCCCTTCGGGGCAATGTCACGTGGTGTCTTTCGGAGTTCTGTTAGCCTTCTATAGCCCAGATTCCCGGAGTCCTAATAGCCCAGTTGCTACAACCCAAATTCACTCGTTGATGACTGACACGTTCGTTGCTGGGTCATGTATGCCTGTCCCTGTAAGTTAGTGCCACTTTGGGTTCATGACTAGTCATGTCGGCCTGGGTTCTCTGTCGTATGGATGCTAGCGACACTATCATATACGTGAGCCAAAAGGCACAAATGGTCTCGGGCCAGGTAATGTGGCACCCGTGGGAATACCGTGCGTGAGGCCGCAAAGTGATATGATGTGTTACATGCTAGATCGATGTGGCTTAGGATCGGGGTCCTGACAGCTTTGGTATCAGAGCCTGACTGACTGTAGGATTACCAAGCCAAATTGGTTGAAGTTGAGTCTAGAAATGCTTTAGTTATATAAGGGAATTGATTGTGGATGGGAACGTTAGGCTCTTTTACTCCTTTACCTTATGCCCTTCCGATCTGAGTCGTCCTCTTCTTTCCTACGTGGGTTAAGGACTAGGATCTCATCTCTCTATCAGCTTCACGTGTTACTAATCCGTAGAATCTTAGGATAGTTCATTTCAGGCCTCAGTTCAGTTTCTACTACTTTTAGTATGTTGTCAGTTGAACCAGAACCTTGTTATGATGTTGTTAAGTGACTATGCAAATCCTTGTGAATGTCTCAAATCTTGTTCTGAGCATTTACAGCCGTTATGCTGTCCGAGTCGTCCCAGGTTTCTAAATAGTTTGATGCATCTGCAACTCCCTTCTTTCCGTTCCCGATGTTCTTGGGCCAGATTAAGCACACTAATCGGTGAGTTGAGGTACTCTATTGCCTCGACATATATGTTGGAGCTATTCTTATGACCCTAGGTGTCTTAGGGAGTCACCTAGTAATCTAGACATGTTTTGTGTTCCCAGTGTGATGATTCTGGTCGTCATTCTCGAAAGCATCCCGTGATGCCATTTAATTAGTAGTAGGCATTCTATTCCTGAGTTCTTGAACCCAAGATTCACCCTACTTACTTCATATTGACAGTGTTTGCTAGTTCCTTTAGGATATTAGTAACCTTTGTGATAGTCCCCGAGGTTTGTGGTATATCCTTCTTCCAAATACCATGAACTACTTATGGCAGAAGCTCTCCTGAACCAAAACATCACAATAAGAGTGCTCTTGACGAGTTCTCCATTCTGTATTGTGAATCTGCTAGTCCTACCTTTCTGCATGGATTATCTGGAAGAAACATGTTGAACTTGTTTGACATACTGAATCTATGCATCCGCAACTTAGAAAACCATATGTTCCTTTGAGTTGTCTCTCTTTAGTTGTATTCTAACCTCTGTCTATCAATTGATAGTCAGGACTAGTTGTGCATTCGTGTTATCGATGCCTATTATTCTTGTGGTGCGTCAAGCCATTCTATTCCGGAATGACTAGGAGAAACAAACTCCAGTACCTCATCCATTTCTTGGACTGGTCAAAGTAGTTGTATTCCGCAGATCAAAATTTCAATCTATCTTTTGTTCTGTTCTACCCTGGAGCATTACCATCTTATGTCAAGAATGTCATGGGAATTGCACATCATCTTATGAATGCTTGATACAGTGCTACTTCTCACCATCATTATTGATTCCTCGGTCTCCGTGTTGTTGTGACCGGAATGCCGACAAGTGTACTATGATGTGTGAAATCAATACCCCGAGCAACTGTGTTGCTTGGTAGTTAAAGGACAATAATTTCATTCTTAGCGTGTTGGTTATTGAATTATCATTCTAAGATTGATCATGTTACCTAGTACATTTTTCCTGGTGCACTCTTCGATCAAGAGTTAGGATGGTGTTAATCCTTGCTCATGTGATCACATCATCTTTCCTGAAAAGCAAGATTGCTCTTGAGCTTAGTAACATATCGGTGGTTCATGATTTTCCTAATTTCTTCTCGGAAGTATCATCAGGTTGTCTCCTGACCGTTATGTTGAGCTTGTGATCAAGTTGGTTTTTCCCCAAACCATCCCTCTCCAAGGATCTGTTTGGGATACCCCTAAGCTAGTTGGTCAAGCTAAATAACAACTTGGAGAGTTGGAAGATAAAAGCTTGTCGGACTTAGTTCATTCCAAAGGGTTATCCTTGTGTGTTTGTGTGTGTGTGTGTTGAAGAATGATGATATCTTCATTGATTGATCCTCGTGTTCAGTTGTTGGATTTATTGTCTTACCCAATCCTTTGATTTGAGTATGGGTTATTGTCAAATCAAAATCAGAACCAACGATGTTCGTAATGTTGTCTTACTCGTGGTTGATTCCTCGAGCATACACCATTATATCTTTTGGTCTGACCAATGCTATCACTTTGCTCACATAGTTATGGAATTCCATCTTCATGGAAATCTTTATGATTTGTTGTTGAGCCCATCAGCAGCATTTTATCTGCTCCATGATTCATGTTGAACATCAAGCTAGTGTTGTAAACTTTTATAAGCATTTTCTTCGTGTTCCATTCATGAAGCCTATGTTTGGATGAAAGAAGTGACTTCCTCTAACTCATGTGCATTTGATGCAAGTTGCCGTCGTGAACTCGAGTAAGCTTGTTTTTGCTTCCTCTAGAATCATCCCAAGTCAGTCATGCACGTGCGAACTATTCTATGGTCTGATAGACTGATCATCTTCATTCCATATGTATTCCCTGGCACACCAAACCACTGATTGATTTGTTCAAGGAGAAGAAGTTCCTTCTTAAGAGCTAACCCAGGCTTATAAAAGGACTTCGATATCCTCAATGATGGTTCCTAACCAGAACTCGATAGTGTTTTATTATAAGACTACTACGTGGTCATGCTTGTCTGGGACAGCGTGTTCACATGTGTGTAGCAGAACCGACTCATGTTTTTGAGCTTGCTATTGTAGTTCATTCCCTGAGAATCTCTCAATGCCATCTCATCGATTTGTGTTGCAAACTTTCAGTTTTCTATCTAGACTTGATCAGTCTGGAATATCCTGTTACCAACCAGATCTGAATCTCAGGCATATATGATGGTTGGAACTTTTCCAAGATCTATGATGTAGGTCCCGACAAGGTTGATGTTCTAGCCGACATACCTAGCCGGAAGATCTATCATTGTAGTCTTGATTGAGCTATTTTAACCATCTTCTCCACGAGGATTTCGTATGACTTATTCTAGAAGTTGGTTCCTTGTGGATTCTTTGCATTCCCGAAGTCTGACCTTTTACTTGATGTTATAGATATCAAACTACCTATAATTGGGTTATGCTAGTACATCAAGGAGAACATTAGAAGCGGAGTGCTAAATGTCTCTCGGTCAATCATCCAGATTTTTTTTCCTTGGCGGCGTCAAGGTAAAATCTGAGAAAGTGTTGTCCTCCTTTGCACCTGCATCCTCCATCATTATTCATCATGGTCGTACGAGCTGTCACCAGGATCTTGGCATAGATGTTGGTAAAACCTTGATGAATATGGAAATGCTCAAGTTCTTAAAATAACCCTTAGTCACTAGGTTATACCCTTGGTATCAACTGGAATGTGCCTTCCATTTGCCAAGTTGTTCTATAACCGCAGTTTCCTTTCCAAACTGGGTATGCCATTCGTTTGAATTCTTTCAAATGATCAATTGTGAATTGCCTTAGGCTGGTATGAAGAGTTTCAGTGATCTATGTATCAAAAGTAATTCTTTTTGCCACTTAAGGGAATAATGCTACGAGTCACCTTCCCTAAGGTGCCTTGTTATAGAATCATGGCGATTATTTCCTCGCTATCTTGAAACCATGCACCATCCTCTTCTACGTGGAATTCTTGCTCACCCAATTGAACCCTTGTCATCCACCTCTTTCCATTGCTCCTGATGTGTGTTTTATGTCTCAAATCAAGAGATTTTCTTACATCTCACTCCCTGAGTTGATCTTGAGTGCTCGATCTTCGAGGAGATCATTTCCTGTAGAGTTTCTTTCTATCGTCAACACGTTGAATGAAGATCTCGAAAGCAAAGACGTTAAGATCAATATGATGCAATGAAGCTACTTCTTCGAGAAGGGCAGTTGGATCGAGAAGATTGTGATAGTTTGTGACCTCCATTCTTCTTACCTCACGTCTTGAATCTCAGGACGAGATTCTTGTTTAGTGGGGGTGAGTTGTCACATGCCTAGCTTTACCTTGGACTTGGACTAGCTTGGTTGTTGCATCATGTTGAAATTCAAATGAAATTTGAATTAAGGAATGTTCAAAGCCTTAGAATCCTTTTAAAAAATGATCAAGATAAAACTGCTTCAAATAAGTCCAAGAAAATGTTCCTGTTATCCTCTAGAAATATTTGCAAGAGGTAAAATCCAAACTAATATTTTTGGTGTCTTAGAAACATTTATTTTGGGCCTTTGAGTTAAATCAATAGCTATTTGAATTGGATTTATATCTACTATTAAATAAATATAGGTCCAATAATTCTGAAATATTTTGTGGAGCTTTGGTTTAATTCTTTTAGCTTCCAAAAATATTTTCAGAAGCAACAAAATTGAAATGGTTTCAAAACCAAATTCAAAACAAACCTGCAAAATAAAAAACCGAACATAATTAGAAAAGAACAGGAAAGGACAGAAACCTTACCTGTCCGGCCAAGCCGGCCCAACACTATAGCTGGCCTAGCCCAGTCGCCGCACTGTCTTCAACCTCCTGCCAGTAGGCAGGAGGGCGTGTGTTTCCCGCGCGTGCACGTCCTGCGGCCACCTCCTCTCTCCATGCCTGCCTGGACCTCCCTCGCGTCTCCACGCACCTCCCTGGTCTCTCTCTCACTCTCCCCGTGCTCCTCCCCTCCTCTTTCTCGCTCTCTCACGCACACCCGAATGCGGCCATCGCCATCAACGACGATCACTGTGGCCACCGTCCACCCTACCCCTCTCTGTACTGTCCAACGGCTCTGCCGCGACGCCCTCTTCCTCATCGCCATGCCACGTGACGCCGGGAGACTGTGCCGTCATCCTTGCCTTCGTCTTCTTACACGGAATCCGATGACAACCGCCGACGATTCGACGCCGTCCGGCCTCCCTCGAGCTCGCCGACCACCTCTACGAGCCCACTGTGAGCTCACCATCCGTTTCCCATCTAACTCCGCCGTTGTTTGCACCTGTTAGCTAGCCTACCATTGATGCCGTACTCCGGCCGCCGCCACGGGCTCGCTTCCAGCGAACTCCGGCCACCCCGCGCCCTCCTGTTGCTTTCTCTAGATGCGCGCGGGCACAGGCTACCTTCTGGTTCCCTCTGCGCGTCGATCCGTCGCCTCTGGCGCAACTCCGGTGGACCCCCACCGCCGGTTGTGGTCGTCGCCGGCTAATCTCTCGTGGCTGATGTGGCCTAATTAGTTTAGGCACTAACGACCACACCCGGTCACTGACAGTGGGCCCTAGACTCTAAGTTATAGTTAAGATTTGTTTTAACCTTAACTAACCGCGGAGACACTAACTGATGGGTCCCACGCGTCATGTTTGACCCTGGCCGCCCAGTTGACTTGCTAACATCGTGTAGATGCAGTGCTGATGTCATAAATGTTTTCTGGATAATTAATAAATCCAAAATGATTTATGAAATCCAGAAATTGCCCAAACTTCTAAAAATCATAGAAAATCAACCGTAACTCCAAATGAAAAGATTTATATATGAAAAATTATTAGAAAAATCCAATGTATCCATTGGTACTTGTTTCATGCATGTTAAAGCAACTTAACCTTGCTGTATAGCTCAAAACATGTTAATGCACTTTGGAAATTCATAGTTTGAATTTGAATTTGAACCTTTGGTTCAAATCAACTCAAACCCTTCTGCTGCTAGCTGCATTAGTTCAAATCACATCATGTTGCCATATCACATTCATGCATCATACTGTCGCATTGCATTGATTGTGTTGCTTCTCTATTTGTCGGTGTTGTTCCCCCTCAGTAGACGTGGTTCTGACGATGAGATCGATGACACCGATGAAGAGCTATACTATCTTCAGAAGTGCCAGGTAAGCAAAACCCCCTTGTTCATTCCGATAAAATCCCACTCTCTCGCTTTTGCCCTCTTTTACTGCATTAGGGAAACAATGATTCAACTGTTACATGTTGCGGTGGTTGAACCCCTTTCCTCTGCATGACCTGTCATTGCCAAAGTAAATAGATGAAACCCACTAGCATGACTAGGAGTTGTTTGAGCCCTGATGTGCCTACTCCTTCATGCTTGTTTGTCATGCCTGCTACTGCTTAGAGTTGATTCAGGTCTGATTCATCGGGGATGAATTGGAATGGTGATGAACATGTCCTACTGTGTGTGAGCTAAGTGTGTGAACACGATTTGGTAAAGGTAGCGGTGAGAGGCCATGTAGGAGTACATGGTGGGTTGTCTCATTGAAACCGTCCTCAGGAACTGAATTCTGTGTTTGTGATCCATGAACAGTTACTACCACACATTGGGTTCGGTAACTCGACCCCTCTCGACTTATTAATCGCCTCGATCTCTATCCAGGAGTTGCAACTAGTTTCTGGTGTTCGTAGGATATGTGTTGGGGGCCATGCGTAGCGCTGACCCTAGGGGTGGGCTATGAAGCGGTAGAGACACGAGGCACGGTGTACCGGGACGGCCGTTTGGTGCCTTGAGAACCCTTCTCTCATCGTTTGGGGCCGTGAGCGACACCCCGGCCGGATCTCCTTGCGGAACCCGAATAGGCGATAAACCTGGACTAGAGACTTGTGTGGTTAGTCAGGTCGTGGTCGACTCCCTCGCCAGGCTTCCACTAGAAGGTTGCCGAGATACACGACGTGTACCTGGTGGTAAGTGGCGAGAGCGTGTGTGAATAAGTACACCCCTGCAGGGTTAACATGATCTATTCGAATAGCCACGTCCGCGGTAAAGGACTTCTGGGTTGCCTTTACAGTTCATAGACAAGTGAAAGTGGATACTCTAAAATGTGCAAGATAAGCGTGAGTGCTATGGATGGCATTCTCGTAGGGAGACGGGAGTGGATCCATAGTTGTGTATTGATTGGTGAATATGTGGACTCATGTGCGCCACCTCAAAAGAGTTACTTGCAGTCATAGTTTAGGATAGCCACCGAGTTAAAGCTGGATTGCTGCCGTTAAACTCCACCACCCCCTTTGTTGATACTCATGCATGTGTAGATAGTTCTGATGTAAGTCTTGCTGGGAATATTTGTACTGACATTTGCTTATTTTGTGTTTTTGCAGAGAGACTTCAGTCTCACTAGTAGTTTCGCGTGGACTTCAACGTTTAGCTTGTTACCTCAGCTATGATCTTGTGCCCTCGACAGGGTCTTGTAGTTAGTCAGGCTTCTCAGCCTTTTTCCTTTGTAGTTGTCTGTACTCAGACAAGATAAGCTTCTGCATGTGCTATTGCTAGTATGACTTGAATGCTGGGTCATGAGACCCATGTTTGTAATATCTGACTCTTCAGAGTCTTATGAATAAATACTTTGAGTCATAGAGTTTTGTTGTGATGCCATGTTGTATTTACACATATCGAGCATATTGTGTGTAATTGAAATGCTTGGTATGTGTGGGATCCGACAACCTAGTTGTCTATCCTTGGTAGCCTCTCTTATGGGGAAATTTAGTCTAGTGCTTCCACTGAGCCATGGTAGTCTGCTATAGGCCGGTTTACTGGAGTCCTGTTAGCCCAGTTGCTACTGCCCCGGAACACTTAGACTGGCTGGCATGGGTCCTTCTTCGATCCTGTGTCTGTCCCTTCGGGGAAATGTCACGCGGTGTCTTTCGGAGTCCTGTTAGCCTGCTACAGGCCAGATTCCCAGAGTCCTGCTAGCCCAGTTGCTACAGCCCGAATTCACTCGCTGATGACCAACACGTTCGTTGCTGGGTCATGTATGCCTGTCCCTGTAAGTTAGTTCCACTTTGGGTTCATGAATAGTCATGTCGGCCCGGGGTCTCTTTAATTTGGATGCTAGCGACACTATCATATACGTTAGCAAGGTAAGGTGGCACCCGGGGGCATACGGTGCGTGAGGCCGCAAAGTGATATGATGTGTTACATGATAGATCGATGTGGCTTAGGATCAGGGTCCTGACAGGAAGGGTGTGGCGTACCGCAAAACGGAGGAAACAGACTTGTGTTGGAGCACTAGGTCGAAACGGGGGTCCTGTTCATCGAGAGGGGTGTGGCGTACCGCAAAACGAAACTCCACGGGACACTGTTCATCTCCACCATCGACTGCCTTCACGGGATACTGTTCATCCACCGTCGACCTCCTCTAGCCTCCACCTACGACTGTTCATCCAGCCTCCACCGCTCCTCCACCAGCTATTGTTCAACTAGCCCTCTCCACAGGGTCCTGGTCAACCACCCCTCCATGGGCTACTATTTATCCAGCCCTCCACCGGCTATTGTTCAACCAGCCCTCACCGGGGTCCTGTTCATCCAGCCCTCCACGGGGTTCTATTCATCCACCCCCAACCGGTTCAATCAGGGTCCTGTTCATCCACCCCCAACCGGCTCGATCGGGGTCCTGTTCAACCAGGGGCAATGGCCTCTACTACCACGGGGTCTTGTTCATCCAACCCCCCACCAGGAACTGTTCATCAAAAACCTCCCAACAACGCTCATTGTTCATCCAGAGGCAACATCGATCGGCTTCAGTTAGCAGCAGTGTGGCGAGGGAATCGCTCGATCGGGTTCAGTTAACAGCCATCGATTGATTGCTCGGGTTCAGTAACGCGTAGCCTACAGTGCAATCGCTCGGTTCAGTTAGAGCCCAAAGCCTCGCACCCAGGTGGGTACGTGTACGAGAGAAACGTGCATCGTTCGGCCCCCGACCACCCACCGTAACTAGGAACTCCCCGATATTTTCCTCGCCCTCGCTTCTACCACAGTTTTTTCCATCATGGACGGCCCAAAGAATGTTATGCAGCTGCGTCTCCGGCCCGCCCAGAATGAAAAACCCATTTTCTGTCATGATTTTTGTCATAGAAGTAGGAGCCCACCACATCTATGATGATACTGGGTTTTGTCACAATTATCGTCATAGAAGTGTCACAAGCATGACAGAAAAAAATTCGTTCGTCCCAAAATGTCACGGATGTGTCTTTTTTTGTAGTGAAATGAGATCCACTCAGGGACCTGTGGTCACCACGCGTCCTCTTGGACCATCGTGGCCAAAGCATACCGAGCGGGATTCTACTAGCCGTGAAAGTGAGATGGCTAAAGATATAGTTGACAAGTGCGAAGGTTGCCAATTTTACTCAAACATGTCCCACAAGCCTGCATCCACCTTGAAGACTATTCCACTCGTCTGGCCATTTGCAGTTTGGGGGTTGGACATGGTTGGACCTTTCAAGACCAGCAGAAGCGGCTTCACTCATTTCCTCGTAGCAGTCGACAAGTTCACCAAATGGATCGAGGCCAAGCCTATCAAAAATCTTGACTCAACCACTGCCATTAGTTTCATCAGAGAGCTGATATTCCGATATGGAGTCCCTCATGGCATTATCACAGATAATGGCTCCAATTTTGATTATGATGAGTTCATAGCTTTATGCGCTTCCCAAGGCACTCAGGTCAATTACGCATCCGTTGCGCACCCGCAGTCAAATGGGCATGCCGAAAGAGCTAATGGTTTGATCCTACAAGGGCCGAAGCCCCGACTGATGCGCGATCTCAAGCATGCAGCTGGGGCTTGGGTAACTGAATTTCCACCTGCATTATGGGGATTGAGAATGACTCGTAATCGGTCGACTGGTCGAACCCCTTTCTTCATGGTATATGGTGCTAAAGCCGTGCTTCCGAGTGATTTGCAGCACAATGCCCCCGAGTGGAACTCTTCTCAAAAGATGAAGCAGAATAGGCACGTCAGGACGTCGTTCATATCCTAGAGGAGGAACAAGAGATGGCTCTGATCCGGTCAACTGTTTATCAACAAGGCTTGCGTCGATTCCATGCCCGTCGAGCATTTCAGGAAGGAGACCTTGTGCTCCGAGTGCACCAGAAACGACCTCACAAGCTCACTCCGGCCTGGAAAGGGCCCTTCATCATCACCAAGGTGCTCCACAACGGGGCGTATCACCTTTACAAAGTGGCCAAGAAAGAAGACGAGCCACGCTCGTGGAACGCGGATCTGCTCCGCCGCTTTTATACCTAAACACTCGGATCGTCGAGTTGTAATAAGAGCCCTTCAGATTGTTTATCAAAGACATGATTTTCACAGTATCTCAATGATTTTTCCTCATAAACTTGTATGTTCAAATCCCCCAGTGGATGGCTTAGCCACAAACCCAATTCACCTAAGTTTCAAAAAATACTCCGAGTGAAGAGCAACCCTCTCACTCGGGGCTTAGCTGCGATTCTGTGCTCGCCTAAGTTTCAAAAAATACTCCGAGTGAAGAGCAACCCTCTCACTCGGGGGGCTTAGCTGCGATCCCATACTCGCCTAAGTTTCAAAACATACTCCGAGTGAAGAGCAATCCTCTCACTCGGGGACTTAGCTGCGATCCCTGATACGTCTCCAACGTATCTACTTTTCCTAACGCTTTTCCTCTTGTTTTGGACTCTATTTTGCATGTTTTGAATGAAACTAACCCCAGACTGACGCTGTTTTCAGCAGAACTACCATGGTGTTGTTTTTGTGCAGAAATAAAAGTTCTCGAAACGGAAAGAAACTTTCCAAGGATTTTTTATACAATAAATAAGAATTTCTAGAGCCAAGATCCACCGGAGGGGGCACCTGGGTGGGCACAACCCACTAGGGAGCGCCCCCTCCTGGCGCGCCCAGGTGGGTTGTCCCCACCTGGTGGCCCCGCAGACCCTGAAACCGACACTACAAAATCCTATTTTTCCAGAAAAAAATCAGGGAGAAAGAATTATCATGATCCACAAGACAGAGCCGCCGTCACCTCCTGTTCTTCATCAGGAGGCCAGATCTGGAGTCCGTTTGGGGCTTCGGAGAGGGGGGTCTTCGTTCTTCGTCATCACCAACCCTTCTCCATCGCCAATTCCATGATGCTCCCCACCGAGAGTGAGTAATTCCTTCGTAGGCTCACTGGTCGGTGAGGAGTTGGATGAGATTCATCATCTAAGCGAGTTAGTTTTGTTAGGGCTTGATCCCTAGTATCCACTATGTTCTAAGATTGATGTTACTATGACTTTGCCATGCTTAATGCGTGTCACTTTGGGCCCAGATGCCACGATTTCAGATCTGAACCGTTTATGTTATCATCCTTATATCCATGTTCTAGATCCGATCTTGCCAGTTATAGTCACCTACTATGTGTTATGATCCGGCAACCCCAGAGTGACAATAGTCGGGACCACTCCCGGTGATGATCGTAGTTTTAGGAGTTCATGTATTCACCGTGTGTTAATGCTTTATTCCGGTTCTCTATTAAAAGGATGCCTTAATATCCCTTAGTTTCCAATAGGACCCCGCTACCACTAGAGGGTAGGAGAAAAGATGTCATGCAAGTTCTTTCCATAAGCATGTATGCCTATTTACGGAATACTTATACATCTCCAACGTATCTATAATTTTTTATTGTTCCATGCTATTTTATTATCAGTCTTGGATGTTTTATAATCATTTTATATCATTTCTTGATACTAACCTATTGACATAGTGCCAAGTGTCAGTTGATTTTTTCCATGTTTATACATCACAGAAAATCAATATCAAATGGAGTCCAAATGCCACGAAACTTTACGGAGATTTTTTATGGACCAGAAGGAAGATGTTGGGCCCTTGTTGCACCTGGGGGGAGTTCCGAGGAGGGGACAACCCACCAGGGCGCGCCAGGAGGCCCGGCGCGCCCTGGTGGGTTGTGCCCACCTCGGGTGCCCCCCGAATCGCCTCTTTGCTCTATAAATACCCCAATATTCTGAAAACCCTAGGGGAGTCGATGAAATATTCATCCAGCCGCCACAGAGTCCAGAACCACCAGATCCAATCTAGACACCATCACGGAGGGGTCCACCACTTCCATTGGTGCCTCTCCGATGATGCGTGAGTAGTTCTTTGTACACCTTCGGGTCCGTAGTTAGTAGCTAGATGGCTTCATCTCTCTCTCTTGATTCTCAATCCAATGGTGTCTTGGAGATCCATATGATGTAACTCTTTTGCGATGTGTTTGTTGGGATCGATGAACTTTGAGTTTATGATCAGATCTCTCTTTTTATATACATGAAAGTATTTGAGTTTCTTTGATCTCTTTTATGCATGATCTCTTATAGCCTCATATTTCTTCTCCGATATTTGGCTTTTGTTTGGCCAACGTGATCTATTTATCTTGCAATGGGAAGAGGTGCCCGGTAGTGGGTTCGATCTTACGGTGCTTGATCCCAGTGACAGATAGGGAACCGACACGTATGTATCGTTGCTACTAAGGATAAAAAGATGGGATCTATATCTACCGCCATAGATAAATGGATTTTGTCTACATCAATTCATTGTTCTTGTTGCATTACTCCATTTTTCCATGAACTTAATACACTAGATGTATGTTGGATAGCGGTCGATGTGTGGAGTAATAGTAGTAGATGCAGGCAGGAGTCGGTCTAGTAATCTTGGATGTGATGCCTATGTAATGATCATTGCCTGGATATCGTCATAATTATTTGAGGTTGTATCAATTGCCCAACAGTAATTTGTTCACCCACCGTTTTCTATTTTTCTCGAGAGGAGCCACTAGTGAAACCTACGACCCCGGGGTCTTCTTTCTCATATATTTGCCTTTCCGATCTATTTTTCTCTTGCTTTTATTTTCAGATCTGTTAAACTAAAAATACAAAAAAATACTTTGCTGCACTTTATTTTATTTGCGATCTATTTATTCAATCTATCACAACTTTCTCTCGTCCATGAAACGTTTGAGGCGCCGTTACCCGAAAGGGATTGACAACCCCTTTAACACATCAGGTTGGGAGTGGTTGTTATTTGTGTGCAAGGGCTGTTTACTTTGTGTTGATTGGTTCTCCTACTAGTTTGATAACCTTGGTTCCATATCTGAGGGAAATACCTACCACCGCTATGCTGCATCATCCCTTCCTCTTTGGGGAAATACCGACGTAGCTTCAAGCGACATCAAAAGGAATTTCTGGCGCCGTTGTCGGGGAGGATCTTCAACATATACCAGGTTCCTAATCACAAATCTCATCTCCTTGCAATTTACATTATTTGCCATTTGCCTCTCGTTTTCCTCTCCCCAACTTCACAAAAATTTGCCATTTTATTCGCCCCCTTTTTCATTCGCGTTTTTCTCATCAGATCTTTTGTTTGCTTCTATTGCCATGTGCCATCTATATGCTTGCATCTTCGCTTTCTAAAAATCTATTGATATGGAACCCCATCCACTTGTTAATCTTTTTAAAAGATCCAATCATGTTGAACCTATTTCTAGTGAGTTGAATGCACTAGATTATCTTTATGAAGTTTTGCTTGAGATTCATGAATCTAAAAATTGTGATGAAGAAATTTATGAAGTGATTCATGATAGCTCCTTGAATGAAAAGCATGATTGCAATGATTTTACTATAAATTCTATTAATGTCAATTGTGCTAATAATATGCAAAACCCCAAGCTCGGGGATGCTAATTTTGCTATGTCTACTACTTTTTGCAATGGTCATGATTGGGGTGATTCTTCTTATGATCTTGAAAATTTATCTAATCTCATGATGAATATGTATGCAATAATATTGAAAGTGGGTTTGAAGAGTGTCAACTTTAGCTAAAAATAATCCCACATATTTGGAGAGTGTTGAATCTTATGAAATTTTTCATAAAAGTGGGCTTGGAGTGGTCATGACTTTATTTGATGATAATCCCACTATTTTGGAAGAGTGTCAACTTTGGATGCATGTGGATCATGAGGAGAATATTTTATGTGATATTTATATTGTTGAATTTGATTATGATCCTACATATAATTATTATGAGCGGTGGCAATATGGTTATAGAAATTTTCATGTTACTAAATTACCTCTCATTATGTTGAGATCGTCAATATTTTATTCCTCTTCTTTACATATGTTAGATGTTTCTTGCCTTGATGATTTGTTTGCTTATAAAATTCCTATGCATAGGAAGTATGTTAGACTTAAATGTGTTTGTCATATGCTTCATGATGCAATCTTCGTTTCAATTATTATCTTTTGTGTGAGCATCAATGAAATCTCAATGCCTAGCTAGGGGCATAAAACAATAGCGCTCGTTGGGAGGCAACCCAATGAATAAAATTTATTTTTGCTTTTTTCTTCCTATTTTTGAGTGTTAACACAATTATGCTATTGTTATGATTGTTTTTTATGTTTTAATTAGTGTTTGTGCCAAGTAAAGGCTTTAGGATCTTCTTGGGTGATAGTTGTTTGATCTTGCTGAAAAACAGAAACTTTTACGCTCACGAAATTAATTTTCATTTTTTTACCAGAGAGCGATAAAATAGCCATTCCACTTGCAGTACATCACTTTAAAAATTTCTTAGGCCGTCCTATTCAGAATTTTTGGAGTAACAGAAGTATTCGAAATAGTCAGATTGCTACAGACTGTTTTGTTTTGACAGATTTTGTTTTCTTTGTGTTGTGTGCTTATTTTGATGGCTCTATGGTTTTCTTTGATGATTTTTCGCCATAGAAAAGTTGGAATATAGTAGATATAATACAAGAACAAAATATGAATTGGTTTTATACAACACTTATAGTAGTGATTTATTATTCTTATACTAACAGATCTCACAAAGGCTTTGTTGAGTTTTGTGTGATTGAAGTTTTCAAGTTTTGGGTTATCTTACGATGGATGAAGAAGGATGTAAGACCCTAAGCTTGGGGATGCCCTGGCATCCCAAGCTATTATCCAAGAATGAGTAACCAACTAAGCTTGGGGATGCCCCCAAGTGTCATCCCCGCTTTCTTCCAACAACTATCGGTATTTTACTCGAGACTATATTTTTATTCATCACATGATATGTGTTTTGCTTGGAGCGTCTTGTATGATATGTATCTTTGCTTGTTTTATTTTGTGTTTTAAGTCATCAATCCTTGCTGGACACACCTATTTGAGAGAGCCAAAATTATATCTTGACTTGTTAGAATTGCTCTCTATGCTTCACTTAAAATTTTTATGAGCAACGGACTTGCTCTAGTGCTTCACTTATACCTTTTTGAGCACGGTGTGCTTTGTTATTTTTTAAGAAATGCTCTCTTGTTTCAGTTAGATTTATTTGGGAGTTAGTAAAATTTTGAAAAAATTCTTTCTTGCTTCACTTAAATTATTTTGAGAGAAAGAAATTTTCTTTATGCTCATGATCTTCACTTATATTTGTTTGAGCTTATGAAAAGCAACACATGAAAATTAGTCCCAAAGTGATAGATATCCAAGAAGGATAAAGAAAATAAAAAAATGTCATGAAGATCATTGGACAAAATAAACTTGATTCTTAGTAATAGTTTTGAGATATGATGATGTGATATGTGAGTCATCTTGATGAGTAATTATGCTTTAGTAAGAATATTGGTCTTAAGGTTTGTGATTCCCTATGCATGCACATAAGTCAATAATCATGCAATGAAATTATATGCTACTTGTGGTGCATTATTCAGTGTTAATTATGCTTAATGCTTGCTTATGAGATTATTCGTTTCTTGGTTGGTCGCTTCCCAATCTTTTTCTAGCCTTCATTTTGCACTAAGTATGACCACTACTTGTGCATCCAAAATCCTTTAAACCAGTTTTGCCACATGAGTCCACTATATCTACCTATATGCGGTATTCTTTTGCTGTTCTAAGAAAATTTGCATGTGCCATCTCTAATTTTCAAAATAAACTTCTCTTTTGTGTGTTTGTTCCGCTCGCGGAGCGGTGAGGGGTGGCTAATATTTTCCATGCTAGCTGTGTTATTCTCAAGATGAGTGTTTATTCACTTGTCATTGCACGAGAGTAAGGCAAAGGTATTAGGGATGCCCAGTCCCAAAATGCAAAAACAAATGAATTTACTTTATGTTATCAAATAATAAATTCCTTGGAAAGTGTTGGTATGGAGGGCACCCGTGGATACAGTTAGCCATCGAAAGTGAAAGTTATGGTGGAAAAGGAATAAACTTTATTTTATGTTTGGGAACCTCCTATGATATATCTATGCATGGAAAGTATTGGGAACTCTAAGTCGTTTTCGTTGGTGGGATGGATACACCTCCCAAAATGTTTTTATCTCTAAGTTTTTCGCTTTGAGCTCGGGCACCTCTACAATCCCTACTTCCCTCTGCGAAGGGCCCCTCCTTTACATTATGTAATTTTTATTTTGAGTCTCCATCTTCTATTATAAAAGCACCAACTAGGAGGCAATATGATCGTGCTTAAGTATTGGGTGTACTTAATATTCGAGTGTGTTTCATGAATGGATCAATGTTTGAGCATGATGGGTTAGCAATAACTTAATTTAGCGTTGATATTTTGAAAGACATGGTTGCTTGTTGATATGCTTGAGTATCTAAATTATTACGTCAAAACTAGACTATTGCTTTGAATAACTTAAAAGTCCAAATGTCCATGCTATAAAGAAAAGAATATGATATGACCTGATGAACAACACTCCACATAAAAATTTCTGTTTTTATCACTTACCTACTCGAGGACGAGTAGGAGTTAAGCTTAGGGATGATAATACGTCTCCAACGTATCTATAATTTTTTATTATTCCACGCTATTTTATTATCAATCTTGGATGTTTCATAATCATTTTATAGTCATTTGATATAATTTTTTGGTACTAACCTATTGACATAGTGCTAAGTGCCAGTTGCTATATTTTCTATGTTTTTCACATCGCAGAAAATCTACATCAAACGGAGTCCAAATGCCATGAAGCTTTACGGAGATTTTTTATGGACCAGAAGGAATATGTTGGCCCATGGTTCCACCTAGGGGGAGTTCCGAGGAGGGGACAACCAACCAGGGTGCGCCAGGAGGCCCAGGCACGCCCTGGTGGGTTGTGCCCACCTCGGGTGCCCCCCAAATCACCTCTTTGCTCTATAAATACCCCAATATTCCCAAAACCCTAGGGGAGTCGACGAAATATTCATCCAGTCGCGCACAGTCCAGAACCACCAGATCCAATCTAGACACCATCACAGAGGGGTTCACCACTTCCATTGGTGCCTCTCCGATGATGTGTGAGTAGTTCTTTGTAGACCTTTGGGTTTGTAGTTAGTAGCTAGATGGCTTCATCTCTCTCTCTCTCTCTTGATTCTCAATACAATGGTCTCTTGGAGATCCATATGATGTAACTCTTTTGCGGTGTGTTTGTTGGGATCGATGAACTTTGAGTTAATGATTAGATCTATCTTTTTATATCCATGAAAGTATTCTGGTCCATAATTACTAGCTAGATGGCTTCCTCTCTCTCGTTTTATTCTCAATACAATGGTCTCTTGGAGATCCATATGATGTAACTCTTTTTGCGGTGTGTTTGCTAGGATCTGATGAACTTTGAGTTTATGATCAGATCTATCTCTTTTTATCCATGAAAGTTATTTGAGTTTCTTTGATCTCTTATATGCATGATTGCTTATAGCCTCATATTTCTTCTCCGATATTTGGGTTTTGTTTGGCCAACTTGATCTATTTATCTTGCAGTGGGAAGAGGTGCCCGGTAGTGGGTTCGATCTTATGATCCTTGATCCCAAGTGACAGAAAGCGAACCTACACATATGTATCATTGCTACTAAGGATGAAAATATGGGATCTATATCTACCGCCATAGATAAACGGATCTCGTCTACATCATGTCATCATTCTTATTGCATTACTCCGTCTTTCCATGAACTAAATACACTAGATGCATGCTGGATAGCGGTCGATGTGTGGAGTAATAGTAGTAGATGCAGGTAGGAGTCGGTCTACTAATCTTGGACGTGATGCCTATGTAATGATCATTGCCTGGATATCTTCATAATTATTTGATGTTCTATCAATTGCCCAAGAGTAATTTGTTCACCCACCGTTTGCTATTTTTCTCGAGAGAAGCCACTAGTGAAACCTACGTCCCCCGGGTCTTCTTTCTCATATATTTGCCTTTGCGATCTATTTTTCTCTTGCTTTTATTTTTAGATCTATGAAGCCAAAAATACAAAAATACTTTGCTACACTTTATTTTTTTGTGATCTATTTATTCAATCTATCACTACTTTCTCCCGTCCATCCACTGTTTGAGGCGCCATTACCGGAATGGGATTGACAACCCCTTTAACACGTCGGGTTGCGAGTGGTTGTTATTTGTGTGCAGGGGCTGTTTACGTTGTGTTACTTGGTTCTCCTACTGGTTCAATAACCTTGGTTTCATATCTGAGGGAAATACCTACCGCCGCTGTGCTGCATCATCCTTTCCTCTTTGGGGAAATATTGACGTAGCTTCAAGCGACATTAAATACATGCCTACATTATATTGATTAACTGGAGCTAGTGCCGTATTGCCCTAGGTTATAATTGTTCTTGCTAAGTTACTATTGCTATCCTTACGGTTATCACTATTACCGTTACCATTGTTGCTGCTACTATTATCAAAACTATCATACTACTTTGCTACTGATCACTTTGCTGCAGAGAATTAATCTTAGGTGTGGTTGAATTGACAACTCAGCTGCTAATACCTTCAAATGTTCTTTCGCTCCCTGTCGGTGTACTAAAGTAGGGGTACCCTTCGTACCCCGAACTTGTGCACGGGTAGTCGCAGCGTCCCGCGGCAAGGCCTGCCAGGTCACCGCCAAGATTCCCCGTGGTCCCCCTGAAGACCATTCAAGAACAAAAGTACTCAAGACAAGACCCCGGCATCTCTGGCGAGAGGAGCTTGCTGGGAAGAAGGCAAGACCCCGGCAAGAGGAGCTTGCCGGGAAGGCCATCAGAAGCGTCCCAAGGCCACGGCAAGAGGTGCTTGCCGGGAAGGCCGTCCGAGGCATTCCAAGGAACTTGCCGCGGTGCGCTACGCGCCCCGACAAGGCCCGGTGAGCGACGAGCTCCCGGAAGCGACAAGTCGACGGCCGCGGCAAGGCGCTTGCCGCGGCAAGCCCCCGCTCCACGCCCGCGCTCCAGCACATCCACCCACGTGTCGCTCCGGGGCCCCTCCCGAGCGCACGTGGCAGGAGGCTGTGCAGCTAGAGGCGTGCGGTGGCACGCAGGCGCTGACAAGACAACCATCGTGGCAAGACGGTGGCGTCCCTAGCGGTCCCTTTCGGTGCTGTCTAGGCGACACAGACGGGCATTTAATGCCCTTGTCCCCTGCCGTCAGGGTTAGGTATGATAGCACTGTAGCAGGTAGCTGTGCCTACTACAGCTCCTAGCTGTGCCTACCCGTGGCACCTTTTCCACTTTTGCCCTCCGTTGCCCTATGTCGGTAACCCCTTGAGCCTATAAAAGGAGGCCCGGGGCAACGTAGAGGGGGGTTCAGCAATTCCACACACTCACGCTCGGTCTCACTCTCGAGCTAGAAATCAATACCAATCCACAAAGCAGGAGTAGGGTTTTACGCATCCGTGCGGCCCGAACCTGGGTAAACCGCCCGCGTGCTTCGCCTCGATCTGCTCTTTGCGCAACCTCCGCCCCCCGCCGAACCAAAAGGGACCCGGACCGCCGGTCCCATAGGTGCCCGTGGATCAGAAACCCCGGCACTCCCCTTGCGTCGAATCTATAAATTTGGGTTGAATACTCTACCCTCGAATACTGTTGTGATCCCCTATACTTGTGGGTTATCAAGACCTTTTTCTGGCGCCGTTGCTGGGGATCATAGTTATATTTGTTGAGTCACTTGGGATTATTAACAATTTATCACTATGAAGAATCTAAAGGATGCTAAGACTAAGATTTTTCCCTCAAAGACGAGGGGAGGTAAGGAACTGTCATCTACTTCTGCTTTACATTCGCCTTCTGTTATAAGTAAACTTGCAACACCACCACATGCTATCAATTCTGATATGTTGCGAGTTATTGATGATGATACTTATGCTATGGATAATGCTTATGATGATGCTAGTACCTTGCTTGATAATGATGATGTACCACTTGGTGAATTCTTGATAAAAAATTGCTAGAGTTATACAACATGATGTTGTTGAATCTGGTGATGATCTTGCAACTGAATCTCTTGAAACACCTGCTAGAACCAGCCTTCCTAGATATGAATTGCGTAAGGTACCGGAAGGTTATGTTATGAATGAGGAGACAACTAGAGATATTCTTTCTTGTAGGGATATAGATGATCTAGAGAAATTATTATGCAAGTATAAAGAAAAATCTCTGAATGCTAGAATAAAATATGATCCTAAGTTTGCTACTTCACCAATCTTTATTGATGATAAGGATTATGAATTCTCTATCAACCCAGAGTTAATTACTTTGGTTGAGTGTGATCCTTTCCATGGTTATGAAACTGAAACTATTGTGGCACATCTTACTAAGTTGAATGACATAGCCACCCTTTTTACTCATGATGAGAAAACTCGCTATTACTTTATTCTCAAATTATTTCCTTTCTCATCAAATGGTGATGCTAAAGCTTGGTACAATACTCTTGCTCCTAGTTGTGTGCGTAGTCCCCAGTATATGATTTATTACTTCTCTGACAAATATTTTCCTGCTCATAAGAAACAAGCTGCCTTGTAGGAAATATTTAAATTTGTGCAAATTAAAGAAGAGAGTCTCCCACAAGCTTAGGGGAGACTTTGCTAGTTACTTAATGCTTTGCCCGATCATCCTCTTAAGAGAAATGAAATACTTGATATCTTCTAGAATGGACTAACTGATACTTCTAGGGATTTCCTAGATAGTTGTGCTGGTTGTGTTTTCGGGGAACGAACTGTTGGGCAAGCTGAATAATATATTGAAAAATTATGATGATTGGACTCTTCCTGAACCACCGGCTAAACCCACTCCGAAGAAGAGTGGTATATCAGTCCTGAAGATATGCAAGAGGCAAAGAAATCTATGAAGGAAAAAGGTATTAAAGCTGAGGATGTTAAAAATTTACCTCCTATCGAAGAAATTCATGGGCTTAATACACCACCACCTCCTAAGGTGGTAGAGGTAAATTCTCTAATGAAGTTCAATGATAATGACAATCCTCACAATATGCACCCTAGCCAATGCCTTTATGAGTTTGAAAACTACATTAGAAAACAAGATCACTTCAACGCAAATGTTATGAAACAATTGAAATACAATTCTGATATCATTGCTCGCTTGAGTGACTTGTTATTTAGAATTTCAAATGATGTTAGAGGTGTTGGAAAGCATGCTTCTATGGTACAAACCCAGTTAGAACAAGTTGCTAAATCTCAAAGAGAATTGCTTGATGAAATGAATAGTAATATACATGACTTTGCTGTTAGAGTTGCAACTAGAGGAGGTAAAATGACTCAGGAACCACTTTATCCTAACACTACTGGAATTAGCTTATTTGCCGTCTGCTGGCTGACGGCAAAGAAGGTCTTTGCCGTCCGCTAACAGAAAACGGACAGCAAAGATCTGGCTGATGGCAAATAAGGTCTTTGCCATCAGCCAGTTCTTTGCTGTCAGCTGGAAGACGGCAAAGAGAGAGGTGGCCCCCACTAACGAGCTGATTAGAAAAACTTAACGGCCCCCTCTTTAGCAGACGACAAAGAGAGAGAAAAGCAGACGACAAAGGTGGGGCGGACGGCAAAGAACTAACCTAACTAACGGCTGAGCCCCACCCCGCCCTTCCTCTCTCTATTTCTCTCCCTCTCTTCCCGATGACCAGAGCCACCCCACCGTCGCCCGCCGCCGCCCACGCCACCCGCCACCGCCGCTACCACCCGCCGCCGCCCCCACGACCCGCTGACGCCCCGTCACCCCACCACCCCGCCGCCCCACCACATCGCCGCCCGACCGTCCGTCCGCCCCAGCGCCCCGGTGCCCCCACCACCCACCCACCACCCCGGCGCCACCGCCTCCCTACCGGCTCGGCGCCGCCGCTCACCGCCCCCCTGAGCTCCACCAGCCTGGAGCCCTGCGGCCCCCGTCGCCGCCGCCACCCTGCCACTGCGAAACCCTGGCCCCCATCGGCTCAAGTGAGTTATTTGTTTTCTGTTTTTTCTGTTTTTTGTTATTTAATTGTTAGTGTTAGATTTAGTGCTAGATATGTGTTAGTGTTAGATTTAGTGCATGGGTTTTAGATAATTAGTCATATTATTAAAAGAGGTAGAAAAAAGATGAAAAAAGAAGAAGAAAAAAGAAGAATATGTAGAAGGGGAATAACAAGAAGAAGAACAAGAAGAAGAGGAGGGGAGAAGAAGAAGAAGAAGAAGAAGAAGAAGAAGAAGAAAAAGAGGAGAAGATGAGAAGAAGAAGAAGAAGAAGAAGAAGAAGAAGAAGAAGAAGAAGAAGAAGAAGAAGAAGAAGGAAAAAAAGGAAGAAAAAAAAGAAGAAGAGAAGGAAAGAAGAAGAAGAAGAAGAAGAAGAAGAAGAAGAAGAAGAAGAAGAAGAAAGGAATGAAGAAGGATAGAAGGAAACACCCCGACCCCCTGACCTCGACACCCTGACCCCGACACCACACCCCGACACCCCGACCCCCTGACCCCCTGACCCCGACACCCCGACCCCGACACCACACCCCGACACCTCGACCCCGACATGACACCCCGGCCCCAAAACAACACCCCGACCCTGACACGGCACCCCGACACCGACACGACACCCCGACCCCCGACACCTCCCGAAAAGGAGCTCTTTGGCCTTCCAGAGGCCGACAGGGTCATATATTTGTGAATTATGAGTTAGGTCATATATTTTTCGATTTTTTTATGAAAAACATCATATATAATTGTGTTGATCGGGTAGATTGAAATGTGCAGTTGTTTCGTCACTGCAAGGTTTGGTGTTCGATGACCTCCCCGTGCGTTTGACGAGCTCTGCCCCTTCGTTTGTGGGTGAGCACAAATGACATGTCCTCCTCCCCCCTTAATTATTTTCTCTATTTTGGTGTTCGTGCTGATGAAACTTGCTAGCTAGCTATATATGTGTCTTGAATCATCAGTATGCGTAACCAATATGTGTCTCCTGTTCGAAAGGGTTATAGTTATAAATATGCATGCATTTGCATATTTATAACCGTGATTCTTTTGAATTGTCCAACGCTATCCATGGACAGCCCGAGTATGTGTAGATTGGGTTCGTTTTCCCATATGCTTTGCTCCGGATCCGACGCATAAATTTTGTCAGTGCCTCCCCTGTTGTTCTCCGGGTACACATCCTCTCTGTTTATTGCAGAGACGTGTATTAGGTGAACAACGGGGAGGTGTTGGCAAAATTTTGCGTTGGATCCGGAGCATAGCATGGGAAAATGAACCCAATCTACACATAGTCAGGTGGGATTAGGACCTATCATTACCTATTAGAGTGTAGGTTGCATGGACGTAATAAAATTGACAAACTAGATCAACTGATGAATATATACATCATGAAATATATATATATATATATATATGTTGTGTGTCCAGTAGCTCTGAAAGTCAAGATGAGTGATCGTGCATGGATGTACACCGGTCACATTGGTCAGAACAAATGGAGCACTGAATGGTTCACAAAAACCAAGGGGTTTGTGCAAGCCGCATTTGCAAATGGCTAGAGGAAAACCTGGTGCCCCTGTTTCTGGTGCGACAATTGGGAAAGCCACCTAACGGACTAACGGCGAATTTATTGCCGTCGACTTTGTTTGCCGTTAGCCGCTGATGGCAAAGGCCCCTTTGCCGTCCGGTTCAGGAAGCAGACGACAAAGAAGGTCTTTACCGATCGTATCTTTGCCGGAGCCTTTTGCCGTCTGCCATCCATGCCTTTGCCGTCTGCCTTGGCGGACGACAAAGTAGCTTATTCCTATAGTGTAAGGGACGCCCAAAAAGAATAGAACATGATTCACAAAGGAACCTTCTAAAAAGAAAAGGAAAAAGAAAAGTTATAGGACTTTGCATGCTTCTACTGAACCTGAAATAGGAAACCTCCTGATAATGATAATGAAGTTTCTATCTCTGATACTGAAACTCGGTTTGCTAATGAACATTCACCTAGTGATAATGAAAAGGATAATGCTGATGTTCATGAAGACTCTCAACCTAATAATAATAAAGAAGCAGAAAATGATGTTGAGATAGAACCACCAACTGATCTTGATAACCCACAACCTAAGAATAAAAGGTATGATAAAAATGACTTTGTTGCTAGAAAACACGGTAAAGAAAGAGAACCATGGGTTCAAAAACCAATGCCTTTTCCACCTAAGTCAACCAAAAAGAATGATGATGAAGAATTTGAATGCTTTGTTGAAATGTTGAGGCTAGTCTTTTTGCGTACTCGCTTGACTGATATCTTGAAAATGCCTCCTTATGCAAAGTATATGAAAGACATCATCACCAATAAAAGAAAAATACCAGAAGCTGGAATCTCCACTATGCTTGCTAATTATACTTTTAAAGATGGAGTACCTAAAAAACTTGAAGATCCGGGAATACCAACTATACCTTGCTCTATCAAAAATAATTATGTGAAAACTGCTTTATGTGATTTAGGAGCTGGTGTTAGTGTTTTGCCTTTCTCTTTATATAAAAGACTTGATTTGAATAAACTTACACCTACTGAAATATCTTTGCAAATGGCTGACAAATCAAGTGCCATACCTATCGGTATTTATGAGGATGTGCCCGTTGTTGTTGCTAATGTTACTATTTTGACTGACTTTGTTATACTTGAGATGCCCGAGGACGACAACATGTCGATTATCCTTGGTAGACCCTTCTTGAATACTGCAGGGGCTGTTATTGATTGCAATAAAAGCAAGGTCACTTTTCATATCAATGGTAATGAGCATACCGTGCACTTTCCGAAGAAACAATTCCAAGTGAATGGTATTAATGTTATTGAAAAATCTCCGACAATCACTATTGGAAGTTTTCAAATACCTCTACCTACTATAAAAAAGAAATATGAAATGCTTATTGTAGGGGACATTGATATCCCCATTGAGGTAACTTAGTGATTTACTAAAGTTCTTCGCTTTCATGCTAATCGAAGTGGTTTTCAATAAGACTTGATCAACCTTATTAATGGATCATTTTTGAGAGGTATGAAGTTGATGAATTTAATAAGCACTACCTTATGTCCCTACCTTTTGTTTTCTGTTTTTATTAGTTAAATAAAATAAAATGCCATGTTTTGTTTTCTGAATTTCCCGTGCAATAAAAAATGACCCGAAAATAAAAGTTCTCCGAATGCTCTGAAAATTTAATACGATGTTTTTCCTGAATATTTCTGAATTTCTGGTGCAAATAATATCAGAGGGACGTGCACCAGGTGGGCACAACCCACTTGGGCGCGCCAGGACCCCCAGGCGCGCCCTGGTGGGTTGTGGTCCCCACATGGGCCCCCTCACTTATCTCTTTACACCACATCATCACCTACCTCCAGAAAAAATTCCACATAGCTCTCTCTCTCTCGTGTTCTTGCTCTCAAGCCCGCGGATTTTGATCTCTTTGCTCGAAGCTCTGTTTCCAAAACTGTTTCGGGGGATTGTTGCTTGGTATGTGACTCCACCGTTTGTCCAATTAGTTTTTGTTTTAGTGGTTTATATTTTGAATAATTAGCTACTCTTGGTGCTGCTATAGATGAGCTTGCATGTTGACTTCTTAGAGTCCTAAGTAGTTTGAATGCTTGCTATGGCCTCTATGTATCCCTATGAGTAGTTGGTATCATTTTTGTGAAGTTTTGTTGACAATTTTTTTGGGCTAATAAATTTCAGAATTTTTTTCATAGGAAAACCATGAATATCTTTAGGAAGTTTGGTTCTAAGAAGAACTCCAAGGGTGTTATTGGGGAGTCATCTGACAGGGATCTCCATCCTCGGAGGTTAGCGGAAGTACGGCCGTGCAAATGGCCGCACATCCCGTTCATGGAAGAGGCCGGAATGCTTCAGGAGTTCAGACAATATGCTGCTAATGCCGGCCTCACCGACTTCATCGCAGCTGAATGCGAACAGTATCATCTCCTCACAAACTCCTTTGTTCAAAGTTTTACTTTCCTTCCTAGGAATAATCCTCCTGAAGTACGGTTTGATTTATATGCTGAAACCCATCAGATACCATGTACTGAATTTTGTAACATATGCATGATCCCTTCTGATGGGAGTTTAGTTGAGCCTTGGCTGGCAGAATTTGAGGCCTTTTATCGCACTTTGACAGTGGGAGATGAGAGAGGGGTGTCGGCCGTCACTACCACTAGCATACACTTTCCTACAGTGGATTATTTTACTTTATTTATCGCTAAGTGTTTGCTTTCTAGGGAAAAAGTGTGTGCGCTCAGCGCACCAGACTTTGTTGTTTTACGTAGAGGGCGACAACACTTATAGCTTGGGAGCTATTGTGGCACGTCGCCTCCACACTAATAGGTCCAAGGGTAAAATACATGGTGGGATTTTCGCTACTCGTTTGGCGGCTCACTTCGAGGTTGATATACGCCTTCATGATTACCCTCTGACCAAGGTTTACCTAGACCACACAACCATGGATCACCACCATTTTACTGACATCGAATCCCCTAACATCCCTGTTCCATATAACCCGGTTTTCAGCGTCATCACTCGTGATGTTATTCCATTGCCTGCTTCTGCTTTGTTTGATCCTGTTGCCAGGGCGGATATAGGATTATGCCTGCGGACATCATCGCCTACCGGAACAATCAAGCTACTGCAGAGGAGGAGGAAGAGCCTCAGAAGTGGGACCAGTGGATGCCCGCTCCTTAGTACCCCAACTACTACCCAGGCTTCTGATTGATTACCAAGTTAGGACAAAAGCCTAAGCTTGGGGGAGTACGTGTTTCCACCGACTTTATATTAATGTCCATTTCATTCCAGTTGTCGGTGTCCACACTTTTTCATTGCATCATCCATGCTTAATTTTATTTTCTTGCTTTCTTCTTGTGTGTTTGTAAAACCTTAGAACCCCCCCCCCCAAAAAATAGTTGTAGTTAGTTTACTTTCTGTGCATGCTTAGTTGTAGTATTAAAAAGAAAACCCAAAAACATTTCCTTGTTCTTCTTTTGCTTGTTGGGAGCTTTCCCGTGTAAATAGTTTTTCTCATTTTTGCTTTTCCCTTTTATTTGCTTGTTCAAGAAAACCAAAAACTCCAAAAATATTTCAGTGTGTTTCTCTGAATTTCTTTTACTTTTATTCGAGTTGCACCGAGGAGAAGACCACGATGAAAATGTTGAGTGGTTCTCATATGAATAATTGTTGATCTAATAAAGAGGCCATTTTACCTTGTCTTCTCCTGTTGAATAAAATGTTTTGCAGATTCCAGCTTAGTCCACGACATTCTTGCACTATTATTATTTTCATATCGTTCTGTCTTGCAAGTGAAAGGCAGTAATGACGATATTTGATGAACTGGTCGTGGTAGAGAGAAACGGGTATGAACTCAACTTGTTCTGTTTGTGTAAATGTGTTTAACCTAGTATCCATGATTCAGCCCATTATGATTAAACATGTTTGCAATGACAATTAGGGATTATAGTTTCTCATGCCATGCATAAGTAGCTAGGAGTAGATAATGATTTATCTTGGATATCAACATTGCGTTAAAATGACTGTGATGTAGTATGATGATATGGTATCCTCCTCTGAATGTTCTAGTGGCTTGACTTGACACATGTTCATGCATGTAGTTGAATCAAACCAAAATAACCTCTATGATATTTATGTTCATCGTGTTCATATCCTACTCATGCTAGTGTCCAATGTTACTTATGCATAATGCATGTTCATGACCGTTGTTGCTCTCTAGCTGGCCGCTTCTCAATCTAATTGCTAGCCTTCACCTATACTAATTGGGAATTGTAATTGTACATCAAAAACCTTGAACCCAAAAGTTATTCCAGATGAGTGCACCATACCTACCTATATGCGGTATTACCCTGCCGTCCTAAGTAAATATGCATGTGCCACCTCTAAAAACTTCAAAAAAATCCTTTTTGTGTGCTTGGATCGTTCATGGAACGATAGGAGGTGGTCAGTATCTTCCGTGCTAAGCGGGTTATTCCTGGGTCGAGTGTTTCTTCACTCGCCATCCCACGAGGAAAGGGCAGTGATAGGGATGCCCAGTCCCAAACTGCAAACAGAAAAATCTTACAAATAATCAAACAAAAACTCCCAATGGATTCAAAACCTTTACTTTTATCGCTTGGGAACCGCCACTAGCCTGCTTAGCATGGAAGATATTGATAACTGATGGTCGTGAAGTAAATGAGAAGGGTGCATGTCTCAAAATATAATTTACCTATGTTTTAAAAACTTGAGCTCTGGCACCTCTACACATCACTGCTTCCCTCTGTGAAGGGACTATCTATTTACTTCTATTTTGTGTCATCACCTTCTAAAACAAGCGCGAGAACCTGAGAGCACTGCTTGTCATGACTTATGCATTGTGTGTAGCTAATGTTGGGTGCATCATGACCGGATATTTTCTACCATGAATTACAATGTTTAGTCGCTGCTTGAACTTTGGAGGTGCTCTGCATTTATGTTTTGTGGTCTCAGAAAGGGCTAGCGAGATACCACTATTGTCATATTATATCATGGTTGTTTTGACAACATGTTGCTGTTTGAGATATCTTATTATTGCTCACTAGCTGACTATGTTATTGATATGAGTTAATATAATCTCTAAGAGTTATTGTTGGCATGGTTAGTTATAATGTTGGCTGAAAACCTGGGTACTGTTTAGGCTTATTTATGCAAACAAGAGCAAAAGAATTCATAAAAGTTTTCCTTTTTCACTTTTAGTTTATCAGGTGAGTTGCTTGAGGACAAGAAAAGGTTTAAGCTTGGGGGAGTTGATACACCTCCAATGTATCTACTTTTCCTAACGCTTTTCCTCTTGTTTTGGACTCTAATTTGCATGATTTGAATGAAACTAACCCCGGACTGACGCTGTTTTCAGCAGAACTACATTGGTGTTGTTTTAGTGCAGAAATAAAAGTTCTCAAAATGGAACAAAACACTGCGAGGATTTTTATACAATAAACAAGAATTTCTGGAGCCAAGATCCACCGAAGGGGGGCACGTGGGTGGGCACAACCCACCAGGGTGCGCCCCCTCCTGGCGCACCCAGGTGGGTTGTTCCCACTTGGTGGCCCCGCAGGCCCTGAAACCGATGCTATAAAATCCTATTTTTCTAGAAAAAAAATCGGGGAGAAAGAATTATTGCAATCCACAAGACGGAGCCGCCATCACCTCCTATTCTTCATCGGGAGGCCAGATCTGAAGTCCGTTTGGGGCTTCGGAGAGGGGGATCATCGTTCTTCGTCATCACCAACCCTTCTCCATCGCCAATTCCATGATGCTCCCCACTGGGAGTGAGTAATTCCTTCGTAGGCTCGCTGGTCGGTGAGGAGTTGGATGAGATTCATCATGTAATCGAGTTAGTTTTGTTAGGGCTTGATCCCTTGTATTCACTATGTTCTAAGATAGATGTTGCTATGACTTTGACATGCTTAATGCTTGTCACTTTGGGCCCGGGTGCCATGATTTCAGATCTGAACCGTTTATGTTATCACCATTATATCCATGTTCTAGATCTGATCTTGCAAGTTATAGTCACCTACTACGTGTTATGATCCAGCAACCCCGCAGTGACAATAGTCAGGACCACTCCTGGTGATGACCGTAGTTTGAGGTGTTCATGTATTCACCGTGTGTTAATGCTTTGTTCCAGTTCTCTATTAAAAGGAGGCCTTAATATCCCTTAGTTTCTAATAGGACCCCGCTGCCACAAGAGGGTAGGACAAAAGATGTCATGCAAGTTCTTTCCATAAGCACGTATGACTATTTATGGAATACATGCCTCCATTATATTGATGAACTGGAGCTAGTGCCATATCGCTCTAGGTTATAACTGTCTCATGATGAATATCATCCAACAAGTCACCGATCCAATGCTTACGGATTTATCCTATATTGTTCTTGCTAAGTTACTATTGCTATCGTTACTGCTATCACTGTTACCATTACCATTGTTGTTGCTACTATTATCAAAACTATCATACTACTTTGCAACTGATCACTTTGCTTCAGATAATTAATCTCAGGTGTGGTTGAATTGACAACTCATCTGCTAATGCGTTCAAATATTATTTGGCTCCCCTTGTGTCGAATCTATAAATTTGGGTTGAATACTCTACCCCAGAAAACTATTGTGACCCCCTATACTTGTGGGTTATCAATCCCGTACTCGCCTAAGTTTCAAAACATACTTCGAGTGAAGAGCAATCCTCTCACTCGGGGTCTTAGCTGCGATCCCGTACTCGCCTAAGTTTCAAAAAATACTCCGAGTGAGGAGCAACCCTCTCACTTGGAGGCTTAGCTGCGATCCAGTACTCGCCTAAGTTTCTGAAATACTCTGAGTGAAGAGCAACCCTCTCACTCGGGGACTTAGTTGTGACCCCGTACTCGCCCAAGTTTCAAAAAAATACTCCGAGTGAAGAGCAACCCTCTCACTCGGAGGCTTAGCTATGATCCCGTACTCGCCTAAGTTTCAAAAACACTCTGAGTGAAGAGCAACCCTCTCACTCGGGGACTTAGCTGCGACCCCGTACTCGCCTAAGTTTCAAAAAAAATACTTCGAGTGAAGAGAAATCCTCTCACTCGAGGGCTTAGCTGCGATCCCGTGCTCGCCTAAGCTCTGAAACATACTCCAAGTGGTGAGAAATCCTCTCACTCGGGGGCTGCACCACAAGTACAATGACTGGTTGCACTCTGAGCTGCACCACAAGTACAACGTCTGGTTTCACTCTGAGCTGTGCCACAAGTACAACGTCTGGTTGCACTCTGAGCTGAGCCACAAGTACAACGTCTGGTTGCACTCTGAGCTGCGCCACAAGTACAACGTATATTCTGAGTGAAGAGCATCCTCTCACTCGGAGACTCAGTTGCGATCTTGGATCTACCTAAATCAAAAATTTTGAAGGCAATAGAGACAAAGCAACTGCATTCAGATAAAAACAATCAAGTTCAAATAAATCTATCAAGGATCAGAATCACCAGCAGAAGTACTCGTGCATCAGGCCCGAAAGAGTTTAACGTTTACAAAACCACTCGTCATTCCGAGACAAATAAAATCAAGTTATCAAGTTTTTCACTCGGCAGGAGGAGGACTTGCAGGCTCGATGAAAGTGTCCAAGTCAATGCCATCTGCGATGTGGGTAGCCGCGTCGATGAAGGTCTCCATGAAAGACTGAAATTGAAGCTTCTTGGTGTTGGCCACCTGAAGAGCCTTTAGTTTCTCTTCCTTGGCATCCTTGCAGTGAACACGAACCAGAGATAGAGCCACGTCAACACCGTAGCGAGTAGATGACTTCTTGCATGCCCGCACTCGGTCAGGGATGTTATTGAGTTGAGTCAGCAGTGACTCGAGATCATTCTGAAACTTATCCTCTGGCCAGAGCTCCTTGTCGATCCACGACAGTGCCACCTTCAGTCGGGCAAGGTAGTCTAGGACACTGGCGAGGCGGGATTCCAGTCATAGCACGTTCATGGCAGCTCCGTCCTTGATAGGAGAGTTGATGGGGTCCAGCCCAGTCTCAATCCGCCGAGTTTCCTCCGCAAAGTTCTAACCGAATTCTACATGAACAGAAAAAGGCAAAGAATGGACATCAACATGGTGGAGAAGTTTGTTGAGAAATCAATCAGATGAGAGAAAAAACCTTCAAGGATGAGAAACATCTTCTTGGCGAGACTGCCTAGATAAGCTTCTAGTTCGTCCTTTTCCCGAGTGAGAACTTCCTCTTTGTCAGCCAAGGTCACCTTCCCCTCCTTTAGTTGCACAACCTCTTTCTGCGTCTCGTCAACAACAGTTTTGATGTTGGCATTCTCCTCCTCCAGCTTTCCGACTGAGGCCAGCTTCTTCTCAGCAAGTTAAGTGTTCTCGCGCGCCGTCTTCTGCGTCGCGGCAAGATCGAGATCCTTCTGCTCCAGAGCCTGCTTCACTTTGTCAAAATAAATAAAATTCCTCAAACGAGCTTGGAGTTGATGGTTTTCACGACACACATCTGTTCGAGTGGAATCACTCGGTTTAAAGGATGAAAAGAAAAAGATCACAAGGCGAGAAGTCAATGAATTGTTACCTCCCATGACAGCTGCTTCATCCTGGGCCTTCTTCAAGTTCTTCTTATCCAACTCCAAGTCGAAGTTGAGTTGGATCTGCTTCTTCTCCAAGTCGGCATACTTGGACCCAAGTTCACAAGCTCAATGCAATTAACAAAAAGACAAGTCAGTCGACATAAATGAAGATCAATTACTTCTGAATGGAAAATATGCAAGATCCAGTAGCCACAGCAAAAGAGTTCTAAGAGTGCTGCTGAATCACACATTCAACAACAATCTCAGGGACTACATATAGTGGGTGAACTTAGCGTGCCCCCATTGTTTTGATTTACCACTAGGCATGGTCTGCCCATCCCGAGTGGAAGAAGTAAAAAAAAGAGAAGAAAGTTCTAAGACCACCGTCGACTGCCAGCAGTCAACAACGGTCTCGGGGACTACACCCATTGGGTGCACTTAGCGTGCCCCCACTGGATCAAGAATTCACTCGACATGACCTGTCTAATTCGAGTGAAAAGAGCTGCAAACAGCTACATGATACATACTGTAACGCCCCGAGACCGATGTGCCAGGTGTCTTTGAGTTATTCGCATTTGTTTCCTTGTCATTTGCTTGCGTGTCATGCATTTCATATCATGTCATCAGGTGCATCGCATTTGCATACATGTTCGTCTCATGCATCCGAGCATTATCCCCGTTGTCCGTTTTGCAATCCGGTGCTCCTATGTCATCCGGTGTCCCTTTCTACCTCTTTTCGTGTGCGGGTACTAAACGTTCTCGGATTGGACCGAGACTTGTCATGCGGCCTTGGTTTACTACCGGTAGACCGCATGTCAAGTTTCGTGCCATTTGGACTTCGTTTGATACTCCAACGGTTAACCGAGGGGCCGAAAAGGCCTCATGTGTGTTGCAGCCCAACACCCCTCCAAAGTGGCCCAAAACCCACCTAAGACCTCTCCATCATGTAGGCCATTTGATCACGATCGCGTGGCCGCAAACCACACCTCATTTGGAGCTTCCTAGCTCCCTCTACCTATAAATATGTGTCCTTCCCGGAATTTTCGCGCAGATGAACCCTAAGATTTTCCCCCGCACGCCGCCGGACATGTCCGTCCCGCCGCTGGATGTGTCCGCCACCGCCGCCATGTCGCTCCAGCCTATCGGAGCTCGCCACATCGCCCCACCGCCGCTCCAGGCCAACCACGGCGCGCCACCTCGCCTCCTGATCCTCCCCGCCGCCGCGGCCCGCGGAGCCAATCCAGGTCCCGCGCGGGCCTAGATCCCGCACTGTCGCCTGGGAGCCGCCCAGCTCCTGTCGTTGCCGCGCCCGCAACGCCACCCGAGGCCGCCGCCGCCATCATGCGCCGGCCACCGCGCCCTTCGCCGCCCATTCGCCGGCAACCGCGCCGCCCGGCCTCGGCTTCCGCGCAGGCACCGCCATGAGCTCCCTCGCCGAGCTCCGCCGCTGGCCGGGCCTCTCCGCAGGTGCCGCGCCTCCCCGCTGCAACTCCGGCGAGCCACCTCGTCGCCGGCCCTGTCCTTCCTCGTCTCTGGCGAGATCCACGGAGGGTGGATCAGATCCACCACACCCTCCATCCAAACACCCCGTTCCGATCCGGATCCGCGCCGTCCCGCTTCTCCTCGTCCCGAGTTGACTTTTCCCGCGAGGTGATATGGCTAAGTCCCAGTAATTTTGTGCCATTTTCATCGCGTCATAACTTCATCACCGTTGCTCCGAGTCGTGCATGTATCATATCAAAATGTTCGTCTCGAAGAGTACATCATTTCATCTCATTGCATCATTTTCAGTTGAGCTCATCTTGATGCCCGAAATGTCGTTGGAAGAGGGCTATGTGATGATAGTTTCAGATCTGTTTCAGCAAATGCACTTTTGTCATTTTTGCCATGATTAATGTGTGCATGCTATGATCCTGATCTCTACATGTGTTTTGATGTATGCCATGCCATCTTTACAGGTGTGTATGCCATGTATTTTTTTTATCTTTTTGGTGACTAGCACAAGCATGCAAAGTAGCTTACTCAATGATGCTGATTTCAGGGACTTAGAATTTCTCTATGTCCTTGTCCTGTTATTGTTTTTATGCCATATGTTCATGTTGTTTCCTAGTGATCCGTGCCTCTTTTGAGCATGATCAGTAAGGATGTTTTGTAGATAATGTTGAGCTTTGTCCATCCATGTATTTTTTTGCAATTGGAGCACCCTAGCTTGAGTCAATCGAGCTCTACGTTTGCTATGAAATGTTCCTGGCAGATTGTTAACATGTTTAGCAATTTTGCCGAGCTTGTTGTAGTTGATCCGTGCATGCTATGTTGTTGTTCTTGCCATGTCTAGCTTCTATGCCATGTCTATTTGCTGGGTGTATGCTTATTTTGTCATGCAATGCCTCGTAGTGAGTGCATCGAGCTCGTAAACATGCCTACTCGTTATCTGTTTTGCATGCTCCAGTTTTTCACACAGTCTCAATCTGTTTATGTTTTTGCTATGTTCACATGCTTGCAATTGTATTTTCTGATCCCTTTTGGCTTATGGTCACTAAGGGACTTTTGTTATATGCTTTGAGTAGCTTCATGCCATGCCTTGCTTTGCCATGATATGTTCCTATAGCATGTAGTTATCATGCTGTAAACATTGCCTCCTGAGGATAAATTCCTGACATGCTGTTAATTTCACCAAGTCTGAAACCTATAATCTTTTGCACTTTTGCCATGCTTGTTTGAACCTGTTCAGTGTTCATCTTTTTTCAAGAATCATGAGTGGATCCCTACGATGTATTTATTTGTCATGTTGGATTGTTGTAGCATGTTGTTCTTGATGTATTTAGAAGGCTACTTGCTGTTTATCGCAGACCGGTGCCATATTTGTTTTGCTTGCTGTTTATATCGTTTTCGGCCGAAATCATCTCACCTTTCCAGTGGCACTCTTGGATTTCCATGTTGAGGCCAGGTTCAATCATTCCTTTCCAAATCATGCATATGCATCACATACCGCATCCCGCATATCATGTCATGTTCATGTGTTGGTTGTTTACTATGTTGTGTGCTTCTTTCCGGTGTTGCTTCTTCGGGTTGGTTCCAATAACGTCGCGTTTGTGAGGACCCGTTCGACTACGTCCGCTTGTCTTCTTCATGGACTCGTTCTTCTTCTGATGCGGAGCATCCTATGGACATCACCATGGAAGAGTCCATTTGGCAAGTGACACGTGCCACATCTACTCCATACATACAAAGGTGAATCATCTCCTTTACACGTGTCCACTTGTACCTCTCGAGGATGGTATACTACTTGACCCCTCTCTTGTATGCATACATAGGTGTGAGCGGAGCTACACATTAATCGAGGAGGAGTCGAAGAAGAAGAGAACATCTACACCATCCAAGAGGGAAGCCTGGAAGCGAAGAAGGAAGCGCCAAGAAGAAGGCAGCAGCTCCCAGGCGACCCCGTGCGCACAGGCCCCTCCGACCCCGTGCCCACGGGCCTCCCAGGCTAGCGGTCCTGAAGCCTCTGTGCGCACGGGCGTGTACCTTGCCCACGGGACCCCCGTGTCCACGGGACCAATGGACCCCGTGCGCACGGGCCCTTGCATCAGGTCTCTGGATACCCCGTGTCCACGGGACCAATGGACCCCGTGCGCACGGGCCCTTGCATCAGGTCTCTGGATACCCCGTGCGCACGGGCTCCACTTACCCCGTGCGCACGGGCCCCCCTTTGTGATGCTGCGGGCTTTGCCCATGTAATCCCCATTTCGCCCCTGCTTACCCCTTCATCCCTTGGACCTATATATACTCCTTCATCTCCTCCATTTAGACTCAGCTAAGAATAGATCTAGATATTAGAGCTTAGCTCATGTACCTCCCCTTATGGGATTCCTCTTGAGAGAGAGACACTCCATTGGAGTTCAAGGCCTCCATTGGAGAAGATCCCTAGTGGATGAAGACCCCCTTGTGGGAAGGATCTATCTAGATCATCAAGCCCTCATCTCCTTCATAGGATTTGGGATGAACTCTACCATGTATCTTATTTCCCTTTGATTGTTCATGTACCTTGTGGATCTTGTGTGTTTGTTGGTCTAGTGGATGTGTGCTTGGACTTGTTCTTGAGTGTTCCTCTTGTTTTCCCTCTTGTGTTCATCTTGTTCTTGGGGATTCCCCCTCCAATTCGTGAAATATCTCCACTTAGGGTTCCACCCTATATCATCTTCCTTGCGGGATTTTAGGCAAGATGACCATACCCTCGAAATCACTTCTATCTTTGCTTGCTAGTTGCTCGCTCTTTTGCTATGCCTATGATGCGATACCTACCACTTGCTTATCATGCCTCCCATATTGTTAAGCCAAGCCTCTAACCCACCTTGTCCTAGCAAACCGTTGTTTGGCTATGTTACCGCTTTGCTCAGTCCCTCTTATAGCGTTGTTTGTTGCAGGTGAAGATTGGAGTTTGTTCCTTGTTGGAACATGGATATTTTGTTGGGATATCACAATATATCTTATTTAATTAATGCATCTATACACTTGGTAAAGGGTCGAAGGCTCGGCCTTATGCCTGGTGTTTTGTTCCACTCTTGCCGCCCTAGTTTCCGTCATATCGGTGTTATGTTCCCGGATTTTGCGTTCCTTACACGGTTGGGTTATAATGGGAAACCCTTGACAGTTCGCCTTGAATAAAACTCCTCCAGCAAGGTCCAACCTTGGTTTTAGCATTTTCACTTTGCATGCTATGCCTCTTTACATGATTTTTCCATGCAATTGTGACCCTTGCTTGCATCTACCCATGATTCATCTTTATACTACTTCTATGTGTATTTGCATGCTTGGTGGAGATCCTAGTAACTATAGCCATGATTTCTTTGTGCCCAATGCTTTTCATGCTTGTTGTGTTGGGAGAGTCATTATGCCCCATTGCTATTTTCATATGCCCTCTCGCCCATACATTGATGATGTTTTGCTCATATCTTGCTTTCATTCTTGTGCTATGTCATGTGAATTATTCATGCCCACTATTTGTACACATGACATGCTAGCCATGATTCCTTCTAGTATGTTGCATCTTCGCACTACTAGCTTGCACTACTTGATCACTATGATTGCCTCGCACATGATGAACAATTGCTCTTTCTATTGTGTTGAGTGCCACTCTATATTCACTACACCACGTACACATTATGCTTGGATTGTCTTGCACTTGCCCCACGTGTTTAGCCACCTCATTATACATGGTGTTGTGAATGATTCCTATGCCTACCATAGACCTTTTGTTGAGCACATTGTGCATTCTTGCTATGATCTTGAGGTTGACGCTCGTTCACTTATCACACATATTAGCATCTTTACCTCCCATTTGCATACTTGTTTCCATGATGTCCTTGATTGTGCTCACCTTATTTGCTTAAATGCCATGCCACACTTCTTTGTCAAACCATATGCTATGCTTGATGACAACACTTGTTGGGTGAATCACCTCTTGAATGCTTGGTTTTTCTCTGACGCCAACCACATTTGTTTTTCCAAGTGCATGTTATCTTTGCTCCTTTTGAAGGAATTACAAGACGGTACGACATCGAAGAGTGCCCATTTGGAACTACAAGATGATGAATGCTTGGTGATCGTCCACTACTCCACGGCAACATCATCTCTTTCCCATGGTGATTTGGATTTCGATCCGAGGTCGGATCTTTCCCAAGGGATGATGCGGAGCATCCTATGGACATCACCATGGCAAGAGTCCATTTTGCAAGTGACACGTGCCACATCTACTCCATACATACAAAGGTGAATCATCTCCTTTACACGTGTCCACTTGTACCTCTCGAGGATGGTATACTACTTGACCCCTCTCTCGTATGCATACATAGGTGTGAGCGGAGCTACATATTCATCGAGGAGGAGTCGACGAAGAAGAGAACATCTACACCATCCAAGAGGGAAGCCTGGAAGCGAAGAAGGAAGCGCCAAGAAGAAGGCAGCAGCTCCTAGGTGACCCCGTGCGCACGGGCCCCTCCGACCTCGTGCCCACGGGCCTCCTAGGCTGGCGGTCCTGAAGCCCCCGTGCGCACGGGCGTGTACCGTGCCCACGGGACCCCCATGTCCACGGGCCCAACGGACCCCGTGCGCATGGGCCCTTGCGTCAGGTCTCTGGATACCCCATGCGCACGGGCTCCACTTACCCCGTGCGCACGGGGCCCCCTGTGTGATGTTGCGGGCTTTGCCCATGTAATCCCCATTTCGCCCCTGCTTACCCCTTCATCCCTTGGACCTATATATACTCCTTCATCTCCTCCATTTAGACTCAGCTAAGAATAGATCTAGATATTAGAGCTTAGCTCATGTACCTCCCCTTGTGGGATTCCTCTTGAGAGAGAGACACTCCATTGGAGTTCAAGGCCTCCATTGGAGAAGATCCCTAGTGGATGAAGACCCCCTTGTGGGAAGGATCTATCTAGATCATCAAGCCCTCATCTCCTTCATAGGATTTGGGATGAACTCTACCATGTATCTTATTTCCCTTTGATTGTTCATGTACCTTGTGGATCTTGTGTGTTTGTTGGTCTAGTGGATGTGTGCTTGGACTTGTTCTTGAGTGTTCCTCTTGTTTTCCCTCTTGTGTTCATCTTGTTCTTGGGGATTCCCCCTCCAATTCGTGAAATATCTCCACTTAGGGTTCCACCCTATATCATCTTCCTTGTGGGATTTCAGGCAAGATGACCATACCCTCGAAATCACTTCTATCTTTGCATGCTAGTTGCTCACTCTTTTGCTATGCCTATGATGCGATACCTACCACTTGCTTATCATGCCTCCCATATTGTTAAGCCAAGCCTCTAACCCACCTTGTCCTAGCAAACCGTTGTTTGGCTATGTTACCGCTTTGCTCAGTCCCTCTTATAGCGTTGTTTGTTGCAGGTGAAGATTGGAGTTTGTTCCTTGTTGGAACATGGATATTTTGTTGGGATATCACAATATATCTTATTTAATTAATGCATCTATACACTTGGTAAAGGGTGGAAGGCTCGGCCTTATGCCTGGTGTTTTGTTCCACTCTTGCCGCCCTAGTTTCCGTCATATCGGTGTTATGTTCCCGGATTTTGCGTTCCTTACACGGTTGGGTTATAATGGGAAACCCTTAACAGTTCGCCTTGAATAAAACTCCTCCAGCAAGGTCCAACCTTGGTTTTACCATTTTCACTAACAACCTACCACCTTCCCTTGGGTTCTGCAGACTCAAGGGTCATCTTTATTTTAACCCCCCCCCCCCCCGGGCCAGTGCTTCTCTAAGTGTTGGTCCGAACTGAGATGCCTGCGGGGCCACCTCGGGGAAACTTGAGGGTTGGTTTTACTCGTAGCTAGTCTCATCTGAGTGTGCCCTGAGAACGAGATATGTGCAGCTCCTATCGGGACTTGTCGGCACATTCGGGCGGCTTTGCTAGACTTGTTTTACCTTTGTCGAGGATGTCTTGTAACTGGGATGCCGAGTCTGGTCGGATTGTCTTGGGAGAAGGAATATCCTTCGTTGACCGTGAGAGCTTTTGATGGGGTAAGTTGGGACACCCCTGCAGGGATTTGAACATTTGAAAGCCGTGCCTGCGGTTATGGGCAGATGGGAATTTGTTAATGTCCAGTTGTAGAAAACCTGAAGTTGAACTTAATTAAAATGCACCAACCGCGTGTGTAACCGTGATGGTCTCTTCTCGGCGGAGTCCGGGAAGTGAACACGGTGTTGGAGTTATGCTTGACGTAGGTTGTTCTAGGATCACTTCTTGATCATAGTTTCTCGACCGTGCTTTTGCCTTCTCTTCTCGCTCTCATTTGCGTATGTTAGCCACCATATATGCTAGTCGCTTGCTGCAGCTCCACCTCATACCTTTACCTTACCTATTAGCTTAAATAGTCTTGATCGCGAGGGTGTGAGATTGCTGAGTCCCCGTGACTCACAGATACTTCCAAAACCAGCTTGCAGGTGCCGATGATACCGTACAGGTGACGCAACCGAGCTCAAGGAGGAGCTAGTTGAAGTTCGTGTTCATTATGTTGTTCCGTTTCCAGTTGATCAGTAGTGGAGCCCAGTTGGGATGATCGGGGATCTGTGTAGCTTTTGGGGTAGTCTTCTTTTATTTTGGGTTCCGTAGTCAGACCTTGATTGTATCTGGATGATGTAATGCTTTATTCATGTATTGTGTGAAGTGGCGATTGTAAGCCAACTATGTATCTCTTTCCCTTATGTATTACATGGGTTGTGTGAAGATTACCTCACTTGCGACATTGCTTTCAATGCAGTTATGCCTCTAAGTCGTGCTTCGACACGTGGGAGATATAGCCGCATCGAGGGCGTTATAAGTTGGTAATCAGAGCCTTCCCCGACTTAGGAGCCCCCTGCTTGATCGAATCGCTGGCGTTGTTGAGTCTAGAAAAATGTTTTGAGTCATTAGGATTATATATATCCGCTAGTTAGGAATTCTTTTTACTCCTCAGTCCCTTCGTCGCTCTGGTGAGGCATCCTGACGTAGAGTTTTGACTCTTCTCTTCTCAAATTTTACTAATTTTTTTTAGGATCACGCGGGTATCTTGGAATCGTTCCGATAGTTTTGTGACGAGAACATTGTTCTTGGTGCTTCCTGACATTTAAGGGTTGTGGCAGTGTCCCGGGGAGTTGAGTTCCGAGGTGTTGTCGTCACAAGTTTATCGTTGAGATTCTGGAATACCTGAGTTTCACCGACATCGAAAATCTCTTTTATGCAGTTGTTGGTGAGATAACCTCGACGCCACCTAGTACTGGGGCAGGAGTTCGGGAGTATTGCCGTAACTCGTATAACGGATGCTTTTCGAAGGTTGAGGTAAACGATTTCCGAAGGTTTCTTGGTTATGTGTTGAAGGATGGATACAACTGGATGTAGGATTTGTTAGTTTTGCGTGAGATATTATGCTTCCCCTGTATCCCCAACACCTCATTGCATAACCGGAAAGTTTCGGGAGTTTATAAGTGGGAATTCAAGTAGCTCGTAGGATACAACAGATGTATGATATGAAATTGGGGTTCGACGTCTAGTGGTCCGCCTATCCACGGTTGGTTTTACAGTGGTCTCGTTGTGTCTTAAAGAGTCCTTGGCTATGCCGACTCGAGGACGCTTCATATGTCATGTGCACTGCCTTGTACATGATGGTGTTGTACGATCGAGCCCGTGTAGGCCCCACCACGAAAACTTTGGATTAAATCTCTATCATATTTTGTTCCGGCTTTTCTGCAAGCCAAACCTTTGTTTTGTTTTGAGTTGTGGTATTCGAGTTGCTTCGAAGTCAAGTGTTGATTCCATACCTAAGTGATGTTCTCATACTTCTATGTGAACTCTAATCCTTCCTAATAATCAAGATTGTCATGTCAATCCTTTTTAACCGGTGTGTCTCTCTTCAAGGGGATCCGATCTTTTCAACACCCACAAGATCTATTCTAAGCTCTCTCAACGGTGTTTGTTTCATCCTTCCCAAGTTGCCTTTGTTTTCCCACCCTCCCACCCTTTTCCCTTCAAGGACTCGGATTTCTTAATTTGTTATCCATTTATGGATATGAAGTCTCTCCATTCTTTTCAATCAACGTTCTTACCCGGTGGTTCTCTTGAAGATGTTCTACAAGTTCAATATTCTTCATTCTTTTCCTTCTCCGGTGGTCTCAACTCAAGCTTCCGTGTTGATCATATCCTTTTCCTCGGTTCAAATATTTTCGCATACCAGTGCACCTCTTAATCATCCACTCCTCGCCATTCAATTGTTCCGGAGTGTTCAAGATATCTCGAAGATTCGTGTTTTCACTCTGCTTTCATTCAAGATCGTTCGAGGTTGTTATCTCATTCAAACCATTTAATGCAACCTGTGCAATCTCTCTTTTAAATCTCTTCAACGGTGTTTCTTTTGAGTGGGCCCTAACCCACAGGTCTTTTTCCAGGATCTTATCTGACTCTTCTTATATTGCCGGAGCTATTCTCAAATTCTTTTACAAGTTTGATGTAAGAATGAGTTATCATCACTCATATGTATTTCTCCAAGATCTGTCAAATTCTTTCATCGTTGGTTCAACTTTTCCAATTTTAATTCCGGAGTGCCTCAACAATTCTTGGTGGTGTTTCTCGTCGTCATTCTCGGATTCTGAAGACCGAAGAAGAGTTTTTCCTCCATATCTTAACCGTTCTCTCAGAGATTCGTGGTTCTAGTTCGAGGCCATCCTCTCATAATTGTTTTGATTGTGAGAATTTTTCTTACCCATCCGGAGCAATTCAAGAGTCTTCTCAGTTTGTTATCCGGAGTCCATCAATTCAGGTTTATTCATTCTTAGCTTTCAGTTATCATTCTCCAATCTTACCGATGCATCGTTCAAGTGATCTCTAATCAGTCCGCGATCTCTTCGTTCTCATATATCTAAATCCTCTCAAGTATCTTCGTTCTTTTTATAATTCTTCCCGGTGTTTCTTTATCTTTACTTCATTCATTTCCAATTCTTACGGTGGTTCGTTCAAGAGTTCTCTTCCTTGGTTATCATATCAATTTATTCGTTCTTCCAAATCCTACCGGTGGTTCGTGGAAGACATTCTCAAGTTTATGTTATCTTAATCCTTTCTTCGAGAATAAGTAGTGTGCCAAATCCATTGTTTGTCATCAATTTAATTGATGAAGGATAAGCATAATGTAATTCTTATTCTTGTTTCATCGAGTAAACTCAATTCCCTATTCCGGAGGCTCATCCATTTCCTGATTTCAATTGTTTTCATCTTCTCTTTTTCCCGGAGTTCCAACCTTTTTCAATTATTTCACCACGGAGATTCATCTAAAATAGGTACAAGGATTCACCTTGTGTTTCCAAATTCTCTTTCCTTCCGTTTGATCATTCTTTTGTTAACGGAGTTCTTCATGAAGGTTCTACATGATGGTTCATCAAGGATTTATTTCCTTCTCGAAGTGTTCATCAACATTCTTTTCTAAGGAGCTCAAGTATTCTTCTTCGTGCAATCCGGAGTGCAATTCTTTCTACCATATTATTGGAGGTGGTATTATGTCATTCCTAATAATTTGAGTTCATGTTTCATGATCCACATGTTGTTAAGAATGAGGTATTTTTAATCCATCAATCTCTTCTTTGGAGTTATCTTGGGTTATATTTCACCTAAAGCCTTCCCTAAGTATTGTTGCTATCTATGGTGCTTATCAAGGACCCAAGTTCTTCTTTATCCTCCCGGTGAAATACTTTCTCGTCTCGTTGTTCATACCAATCCAATTCCTTTTTTCCGTGAGTGGCAGGTTGTCACCTCATAATTTGAGATGTATTCCATAAGATCATATCAAGCTTATCCTTTCGTTGTTAGATTTCCGACAACTCCGATCGACCCTTCTCCTAAGGATGCCTTCCCAAGCTCTTTTGTGGCAGAAGTTGGCTTTTTCTTCTCAATTCTCCTATTTCAATTATCTATCTTCTATTCTTTCGTTCCGGAGGCATTGTGATGTTGTTTTTTTCCACCCATCATTTCGTTTTGTCAAAGATCATGTTCTTTTCATGCCTATCCATTTAACCGGAGTGTTGAGCCATTTTGCTCAAGTTCTTTTCGCCTTATCAAGCCTTGCATCTCTTTCAACCGGAGTGCTGTCTGGAATCTTTCTTACCCCTTGCTCCATTCATTCAATAGTTCCGGAGGCAATGTGCTGTCATTTCATCAAGTATCTTCTCATATTACCAAGTTCTTATTCAATTCTTTTTCTTTTCAATCGGAGTGCTGCCCGAAGTTGCTGTTCCTTGTTCCTCTTTTCTAATGGAGGTTTTCAACTTTGTTCATCTCCATTGTATTCTTTATTTCCATTTGTTCAACCTCTCAAGGTTCGTGGTTTCACTCGTTTGTCCAAGAAGCAACTTAGTTTTACCTCTTCTCTTTCTCTTGCATTTTCCCTTCGGTGCCATTCTAGATCTCGGAACGAGATCCTCTCGTAGTGGTGGAGTGTTGTAACGCCCCAAGACCGAAGTGCCAGGTGTCTTCCAGTTATTCGCTGTTGTTTCCTTGTCATTTTCTTGCGTGTCATGCATTTCATATCATGTCATCAGGTGCATCGCATTTGCATACATGTTCGTCTCATGCATCCGAGCATTTTCCCCGTGTCCGTTTTGCAATCCGGCGCTCCTATGTCATCCGATGTCCCTTTCTACCTCTTTTCGTGTGCGGGTACTAAACGTTCTCGGATAGGACCGAGACTTTTCATGCGGCCTTGGTTTACTACCGGTAGACCGCCTATCAAGTTTCGTGCCATTTGGACTTCGTTTGATACTCCAACGGTTAACCGAGGGACCGAGAAGGCCTCGTGTGTGTTGCAGTCCAACACCCCTCCAAAGTGGCCCAAAACCCACCTAAGACCTCTCCATCATCTAGGCCGTTCGATCACGATCGCGTGGCCGCAAACCGCACCTCATTTGGAGCTTCCTAGCTCTCTCTACCTATAAATATGTGTCCCTCCCGGAATTTTCGTGCTGATGAACCCTAAGATTTCCCCCCGCACGCCGCCAAACATGTCGGTCCCGCCGCTGGACGTCTCCGCCGCCGCCGCCACGTCGCTCCAGCCTATCGGAGCTCGCCACGTCGCCCCGCCGCCGCTCCAGGCCAACCACGGCGCGCCACCTCGCCTCCTGATCCTCCCCGCGCCGAGGTCCGCGGAGCCCATCCGGGGCCCGCGCGGGCCCAGATCTCGCCCCGCCGCCTGGGAGCTGCCCTGCCACCCAGCTCCTGTCGTCGCCGCGCCCGCAACGCCACCCGAGGCCGCCGCCGCCGCCATCATGCGCCGGCCACCGCGCCTTTCGCCGCCCGTTCGCCGGCAACCGCGCCGCCCGGCCTCGGCTTCCGCACAGGCGCCGCCACGAGCTCCCTCGCCGAGCTCCGCCGTTGGCTGGACCTCTCCGCAGGCGCCGCGCCTGCCCGCTGCAACTCCGGCGAGCCACCTCGTCGCCGGCCCTTTCCTTCCTCGTCTCTGGCGAGATCCACGGAGGGTGGATCAGATCCACCACACCCTCCATCCAAACACCCCGTTCCGATCCGGATCCACGCCGTCCCGCTTCTCCTCGTCCCGGGTTGACTTTTCCCGCGAGGTGATATGGCTAAGTCCTAGTAATTTTGTGCCATTTTCATCGCATCATAACTTCATCACCGTTGCTCCGACTCGTGCGTGTAGCATATCAAAATGTTTGCTCGAAGAGTACAACATTTCATCTCATTGCATCATTTTCAGTTGAGCTCATCTTGATGCCCGAAATGTCGTTGGAAGAGGGCTATGTGATGATAGTTTCAGATCTGTTTTAGCAAATGCACTTTTGTCATTTTTGCCATGATTAATGTGTGCATGCTATGATCCTGAGCTCTACATGAGTTTTGATGTATGCCATGCCATCTTTACAGGGGTGTATGCCATGTATTTTTGTGATCTTTGTGGTGACTAGCACAAGCATGCAAAGTAGCTTACTCAATGATGCTGATTTCAGGGACTTAGAATTTCTCTATGTCCTTGTCCTGTTATTGTTTTTATGCCATATGTTCATGTTGTTTCCTAGTGATCCGTGCCTCTTTTGAGCATGATCAGTAGGGATGTTTTGTAGATAATGTTGAGCTTTGTCCATCCATGTCTTTGTTTGCAATTATGGAGCAACCTAGCTTGAGTCAATTGAGCACTACTTGTGCTATAAAATGTTCCTGGCAGATTGTTAACATGTTTAGCAATTTTGCCGAGCTTGTTGTAGTTGATCCGTGCATGCTATGTTGTTGTTCTTGCCATGTCTATTTGCTGGGTGTATGCTTATTTTGTCATGCAATGCCTCGTAGTGAGTGCATCGAGCTCGTAAACATGCCTACTCGTTATCTGTTTTGCATGCTCCAGTTTTTCACCAAGTCTGAATCCGTTTATGTTTTTGCTATGTTCACATGCTTGCAATTGTATTTTCTGATCCCTTTTGGCTTATGGTCACTAAGGGACTTTTGTTATATGCTTTGAGTAGCTTCCTGCCATGCCTTGCTTTGCCATGATATGTTCCTGTAGCATGTAGTTATCATGCTCTAAACATTGCCTCCTAAGGATAAATTCATGACATGCTGTTAATTTCACCAAGTCTGAAACCTGTAATCTTTTGCACTTTTGCCATGCTTGTTTGAACCTGTTATTGAGTGATTTAGCCATAGCTCAGTGTTCATATTTTGTCAAGAATCATGAGTGTATCCCTTCCATGTATATTGTTGTCATGTTGGAGTGCTGTAGCATGTTGTTCTTGATGCATTCAGAAGGCTACTTGCTGTTTATCGCAGACCGGTGCCATATTTGTTTTGCTTGTCATTTCCACACTGTGCATCCGATTCTGGTGATCTTTATATTGTTTTCGACCGAAATCATCTCACCTTTCCAGTGGCACTCTTGGATTTCCAAGTTTAGGCCAGGTTCAATCATTCCTTTCCAAATCATGCATATGCATCACATACCGCATCCCGCATATCATGCCATGTTCATGTGTTGGTTGTTTACTATGTTGTGTGCTTCTTTTCGGTGTTGCTTCTTCGGGTTGGTTCTGATAACGTTGCGTTTGTGAGGACCCGTTCGACTACGTCCGTTTGTCTTCTTCATGGACTCGTTCTTCTTCCTTGCGGGATTTCAGGCAAGATGACCATACCCTCGAAATCACTTCTATCTTTGCTTGCTAGTTGCTCACTCTTTTGCTATGCCTATGCTGCGATACCTACCACTTGCTTATCATGCCTCCCATATTGTTAAGCCAAGCCTCTAACCCACCTTGTTCTACCAAATCGTTGTTTGGCTATGTTACCGCTTTGCTCAACCCCTCTTATAGCGTTGTTAGTTGTAGGTGAAGATTGGAGTTTGTTCCTTATTGGAATATGGATATTTTGTTAGGATATCACAATATCTCTTATTTAATTAATGCATCTATACACTTGGTAAAGGGTGGAAGGCTCGGCCTTATGCCTAGTGTCTTGTTCCACTCTTGCCGCCCTAGTTTCCGTCATATCGGTGTTATGTTCCCGGATTTTGCGTTCCTTACACGGTTGGGTTATAATGGGAAACCCTTGACAGTTCGCCTTGAATAAAACTCCTCCAGCAAGGGTGTGAGATTGCTGAGTCCCCGTGACTCACAAATACTTCCAAAACCAGCATGCAGGTGCCGATGATACTGTACAGGTGACGCAACCGAGCTCAAGGAGGAGCTAGGTGAAGTTCGTGTTCGTTATGTTGTTCCGTTTCCAGTTGATCAGTAGTGGAGCCCAGTTGGGACGATCGGGGATCTGTGTAGCTTTTGGGGTAGTCTTCTTTTATTTTGGGTTCCGAAGTCGGATCTTGATTGTATCTGGATGATGTAATGCTTTATTCATGTATTGTGTGAAGTGGCGATTGTAAGCCAACTATGTATCTCTTTCCCTTATGTATTACATGGGTTGTGTGAAGATTACCTCACTTGCGACATTGCTTTCAATGCGGTTATGCCTCTAAGTCGTGCTTCGACACGTGGGAGATATAGCCGCATCGAGGGCGTTATACATACCCACTGGGTGTACATATGCATAAACAGATTTACATCTTATGAATAATAAAGAGCAGTTTTCAAGTAGCATGTCTTAATAGAACAAAGATCAAGCTGAAAGCCAATCGGAAACCAACTTACAATCCCACTTACTCGTACATTGGTTTGGAGGGCGGAGCTGGCATCATAAGCGGCCTTGCTAGTGTCATACACCACCTTCATTCGGTCCATCATTAGGCCTGCCCGGATCATGGCCTCCTTAGCAGCTCCTACTTGGTCCTCCGGGACATGATGAGTAATGAAGAGAGGAGTTATCGAAATAGGTAACATGACAGGTGGAGCTGAAGCTTGAAGCTGCACAGTCGGAGCAGGATCTTGAGTAGTCAACACCGAAGGCCGGTCAGTCAACAAAGGATTAGCAAAGGAAATGGAAGCCCAGACTGGATCATCGAGTTGCCGAACAATTGGCTCAGACGCTGAATGAGGTACTTTGCTGGCTGGCACCCTCTTGCTCGAAGTCTTACCCCTTTTCCATGTGCTCTTTTGAGGCACTTCATCATCATCATCGTCTGGAAGTTGGATGACATTTTTTGGCGCTGCAAAACACTCGACCATCAAAATAGTTGGCGAAATAAGAGCATGGCTGTGGAATCATACTTAACCGAGAGGTAGCCGCATCCACGGTTTCATCATCACCACGTTCATCATGGACATCCATGGACGTTGCAGAAGTTGCGGCACTAAAAGTTCCGAAGTTCACTCGGTCACATGAGCAAAAGAGTCCATGATAATACAGAAGAACAAAGAAAAATAACACTCATGTTGAAGCGACATGCACAACCACCTTGATCCTAGGTAGGGCCTTCCATGGTTTGGGCGCGGCAACTTTGTCCTACTTCGGGGCCTTCTCTGGTGGCTCCGGAGTGGACGTCCGAGTGTGTTTTGGAACCTTTGCACTTGACGCGGCCGCCTTGCCACCTCCTCCCACGGGGTCTTGCGACTGTTTGGAACGATTTTCAGAATGGGGTGGCGAGTCGACTTCCTCACTACTATCAGAATCCTCACTGTCCTCTTTGCTTTCATCTTCAGAGGGTCAGTCGACACTTCCTCCATCGCTCTCCACTCCCTCCTGGCGCTGCTCCCCATTTGGCATCAAATACATCTTGGTATAAATCTGTAGGACATAAGCTACAAGTATCAGTTGGATTCGAGAACATTTGCAGACTGAAAGGAAAAACACTCGGTAATTCGAGCCTAACCTCTTCTGGTCGTTGTCGGCATCGAATGGAAGAACCCTCCTAAACCCCCTGGGGTTATCCTTGTTCCCAGTGATGCTCCATAGCCACTGAGCTACTGTCTCCTCGGCGACCTCCTCTGGGTGGATCCGAGCGGTATCTTCAGGGCCTGAGTATATCCACATGGGGTGATCATGAGCTTGGAGAGGCTGGATGCATCGACTGAGGAACACCTCCAACAGATCCATGACAGTCACGCCCTCATGTACTAAGTTGACAACTAAAAGCACCTTTCTCCTCTAGGGTTACAATCAGTGAAGAAGGTTGGCGGAGTCTTTCCATGGTGAAAGGGGGGAGGCCGGTCGACTGACCAAGAGTCGGGATGTCATTGAAGTAGAACCAGGTCGACTGCCATCCTCTGACTGACTTGGGAAGTGTCAGGGGAGGAAAAGTTCTTCTACCCTAGTTTGGATCCCTAACCCCCCACACATCTGGATCACGTGCGTCTTTTCGTCAGCCGGGTTAGCCTTCTTCACTGTCTGAGAACGGCAAGGGAAGATGTGTTTGAATAGGCCCCAATGTGGCTGGCACCCGAGGAATTTTTTGCACATGGAGATGAATGTAGCAAGGTACGAGATTGTGTTTGGGGGAAGTGGTGAATCTGGGCAAGGTTGTCAGAATCGCGATTTTGAATCGGATCAGAGCCCTGATGGTAGGATTGCAAATCGTAGAATCTTCACTATCAGGATCGTAGAAATGTAGATTCTATGAATTAAAATTGTAGAATCATAGGGGTTAGTTTGGATCGTAAAGTTGTAGAATTGTATAAAAGAATCGCGATTCTGACAACCTTGAATCTGGGCACCAAAAAAGTTAAGAAAACCCAGAAAGAATGGATTCAGAGGAAGAGAAAAACCTTGCTCGACGTGGGTCGTGAGGAGGACACGCTCACCTTCACGCGGTTGGGGCTCGGACTCCCCCTCCGACAGCCTCTAGGATTTGTCAGTGACCATGCCATCGACGGCGAGCTTCTCTAGGTCCTCTAGCACGACAGTGGAGCGGATCCAGTCTCCCTGGATCCAACCAGGAGGCACACCGGACCGCGACGATGATCCCCTTGCCGTCTCCTTGCCCATCGTCGCCGCCATCACCTTCTTCGCACACTCCATGGCCGCCTCCTTCCCCATGGTGGTGGAGTGTGTGCGGGCTTGGCGGAAGCATCAAGAGCAGGGGGTGCGCGGATAAGAAGCAGAGAAGAAGGGGATCAATTGAGGAGTACTGTGCATCGCATCGGCCCTGGTGCTCTTTATGGGGCTACTTCCGAGTGGCTGACCTATGGGCCCAAGCAATCTTATCACATCCTGCAACTGGCGCTTGCTCGATACGTGGAGAAAAAGGCGATGTGGAGATCGAGGCGTCCTTGTCTACTCGCTCCAATTACTGCAGCACGCTCCGTCCTGCGCGCTTCTCCAAATTTTTGAATCCCGCGAAATCCGGGAACCACAGAGCAACCAATCGCATCCAAGATTCCGCATTTTAATTCACTCGAAGATCTCTGACATAATTCACTTGACGACCTCAGAATCGATCAAGGCGACTGATGCAAGGTTAAAGTTCCAGAATGATCTACAGACTCCGTTAAAATGCCTCCGAAGCATAGAATCGAGTCGGAGCCAACTTAAACCCTTCTTCACTCGAACCTCAATCCATTCGGGGGCTAATGACGATGACATGTACCCAGGGTAGGGTCATAAGCCTGACCTAGACACCCTACCCAAAGGCACTGCCCTTGAGTCAAAGACATTCAAATTCCAACAGCAGATACCGACTTAAAGTCACCTTGGAGTGCAATCCACTTGACCAATCATTCCACTCGGATACCCCAATTCCACTCGACATGATCATTACACTCGACAGTATAAAAGAATCACTCGGGGCACAGAAGACCTACAGTCACCCCAACATGGCAACGGGCAGGCGTTCACTCCGTAGTCTTAAAAGTCATTAATAACCATTTATAGAAGGCGTTACCAGTAACACCCCTGTCTTAATTCACATTAAACCCTGTGTAACTGAGGGCTAGAAGGGTCTGGCGCACTCTATATAAGCCACCCCCTCCTCTGGCACAAGGGTTCGCACCCCCTGTAACACACGCATATTCCAGTTGACAAGCCTCCGAGGCACTAAGACGTACACCGGTGCGCGTCGGTCCTAAACAAATGGTTTTTTACCCCTTTCTGCGACGACATTTGGAACCGTCGCCAAGTGGGTGTGTGCGATAGGGTGTCCTTCCCACACGACCCAGAAATCGTCGGGAAAGGCCCTCCTGGGACCTAGGCTGGGGTCGTGTGCGATCGGGCGAGGCATCGAAACCCAATCATTTCCGTAAGTATGTACATCCCACACGGTGAATCTCAGAAATCATTTCCATAGGTATGTACATCCCACACGGTGAATCCCAAAAATCATTTTCGTAGGTATGTACATCCCACACAGTAATCCGAGAAAATCATTTCCGTAGGTATGTACATCCCACACGGTGAATCCCAGAAAAAACATTTCCGTTCGTATGTATATCACACACAGTCAATCCAAGGAATACGTTTCCGTTCTTATGTACATCCCACACAGTCAATGTAGGGAAAACTTTTCCGTTCGGACGTAAATCCCACACAGTTTTATGTGTAGGCTCGTGTGTGAAAGGTATAACTATCACACACGGTCTTCCTTGGTTAACTATTTGCTTTTATCAACTATATAACACACGATTTGATGAAGAAAACTGTGTAGCATTGGGCTATCCATCGCAACCGCTTTTGTTGCTAGAACCGTTTGCAAAGGTCCATGAAACATTTAGCAGGTTTATTAGTTTACAATTAATAATTCTACTATTATGCAAATTCACATTTCATATCGAATAGCTATTTGCCAATTTCATATCAGGCACATAAATATATTATAACATCACAGTACGGTAGCTACATGAAAACAACATAGTACAGCATATAGCTAGTTCAATTCATAAGGACAATATATTCATTTCCCTAATCGAGATCATCCAGGCTCGTCTTATCCACCTCCGCTTTCAGTTCAGTAAAAACGTGTTTTGCACGGGCCAACTGGGAAAGTGCCTCCTCCTTCGCCAACACAATCTTAGCAAAGTCTTTAAAAAAATCTGAGCTCATTCTCCACCTTCAACTTTTTATCCTGCATCTTGAAATATGCTTCAACATTGACAAGACTTTCTCTAAGCCTAGCTGTGTTCACTTCCTCATACATGCTCCAGAGCTTCGTTAATCACATCTTCAAAGACTGTGGCCACTCTTGATCAACCCACTCCAAGTAAGAACACTTCCGTTCATCCTATAATATTTAAAACTAGATCAGTAACAATTGTAGGGGAAATGGGTTTATAGCAACATAGAAAATCACCAATGCTTATTTTGAAAAACTAAAGAAACATGTTAATTATGACATATCTTCTCAAAAAGATCAATGTGCAAATGAAATAATTGGTACTAAGACAACAACCAAATTCTGGAACATCAGAAGCTATAATTAACTACAACGACGCTACAAGTTCTTACTCATGTACAATAAATAACAAATTGAACATTTTATGACGAAGGTAAATATAACTGCAACAACATAGCGACAGTGTTTGGATGACAGCAAATTGATACTAACAGGTGTGTACATGCACAAATTTAGTAACATAGAACTAATAGCACTAAGGTCGTCCACTATGTATGCAAAAACTGGTGAAAAGACAACTGTTGCTACATCTCGCACCGGTGCCCTGAACTGGCGAGCCGATGCAGCGGAAAAAAATCAGGGACCCAGACTGTGGAGCACATAGTTGCTCCGATGCCCAGTTCCTTCGTGCCATAAGGATTTAATATTTTACTGCTTGGATGCTCGGATGTGTGGACCAAAGTTGGCTGCACAAACTGCTGAAGCAGTGCCAAATAATTTTCTAATGGCACCGTTGATGAGATGGAAACAATTTAAGATACTAGGTACAAACTGTGACACTGTCTTAGGATGCGTTTGGTTGAAGGTGTGGTATGAATGGGTTGGGACCGTGACAGTGTCTGAATCACATCTAACAAATGATTTGTAACAACGTTAGAGGGTCTGACCTTCTCTGTCCAAGCAAGAAACTTCTTCCTAGTGTCCACAGAATCAAACGCAAGTACCTTCATGCATGGAGATTGATGGTGACAACGAGAAGATAGATCTTCACCCACCCCGCTCCATTCGTTGCCACTGATGGTCTTAGGGAGCTACAAGAGGAAGAAATGACTCAAATCGACCTCTGGGTAAAAATCCTTCATTCCAAGTCATAGCCCGAGAGAGAGAAGAGAGGCAGACCCAAGTGGTGAAGGAGTAGTCACCGGAGGATGAACCGCTGGAGATGTCTTTGAAGAAGACCATGGCGACCCCGACGGTAGGATGCGAGACGGCGAGAGCGAGGAAGCGGCTATAGCTTAGCAAGGAAGGAAGGAGGAGGAAATAGGGGAAATGTGAATTGTGGTCGGGGATAAAAGGGGGTGGGGAAGGGGGAAAGGAGGCGGGGGTAGATATTTTGCCAGTAGGCCAAAATTTTGGAAATGTGGAGGGAAACTTTGCGTGTGGTGCCATCGGGCCATTCACTTTGAATGATTGTGTGCATTGCAAATGATTCTTCTGCTTTAGGCGCATGGGATGAGTTTGATAATTCAAATTTTGGTCTCAAGGCATGGGCACATTCACTTTGAACACGCGTGGTGCTGCCGGACCATTCACTTTGAACGATTGTGTGCATCACAAATGATTCTCCTGCTTTACGCGCATGGGATGAGTTTGATAATTAAAATTTTGGTGGATATTTCCCCGGGTATGTCATTGCATAATTTAACATCGCTTGCTAATTTGGGCACACAAAAGAGCTTACAGCAGACAGACCACACTTACTGAATCAAGCAATTTCAGTAATTACACAGAGCTAGTTGACCTAAACACTGCTCTAACAAAAGACCGGCATTAAAAACAAAGCCTAAGTACGCATAATTAAAAATCCGCCGCCGCCGTCCTATGCATCACCGGTGTGAGATGAGAGGTCAACGACTTGTCCTGGCGACATGCCGCAATTGGTGGACTCCGCGTCCCCCCTGCTGAAGTCGACCATGTCCTCATCCTCGTCCTCGTCCTCGGCGCCGCCCTCAAGGTTGTAGTACTCATAGTAGTGGCTGCGCCAGAGCTTGCGTTGGTACTCCACCGCCGATTCCTCGATGGACAGACACTTCTCTACCTCCACCTCGGCCACACGAAACTCCTCCTCCCAGCGCTCCTCGATCTCCGCCACCTCCTGCATCTACAGCTCCCGCTCGGTGACCTCATGAGGAAGCAGGTGCTCCATGGCCACCGTCGCCTTTTCAGACGTGGGTTGCATGCTGGAGTCCGAGGTGGCCTAGAATATCTTGATGTGTGCATCCTCGATCTTGGCATGGATGGCCTCGACCCGGGCCAGGGCAACATCAGCAGCATGGATGGCAGCTCGAGCGCTCTCGGCGTTTGCAGCCGCCGTCACAGCAGTAGCTACAGTTGTCTCGGTTGCTGCAGCTTCCTTGTCAGCTGCCACAGACGCCCTCTCGGCGAAAGCGGTCGCGCTCAATGTGGATGTGGCGGCACTCTCGCCATAGGCGGTCGCGCTCTTGGCGCAGACGGCGGCGCTCGGGGGGGGGGGGGCGGCCATCGTACGGGCCTTCACGAAGCGTTTCCACAGCGTCATCTTTGCAAGAAGGGGGTGCAGGAATGGGGATCGGGATTCGTGGATTCGGGGGTTAAAAGCACTAGAGCAGACAAGCCGACGAAGCTTAAGGAGGGAGACTTAAATAGACCCAGATATTTTCATCACAAACGGTTCCTAGAAAACAATTGTGTGTGATGTTGTAGATATTTTATATTAGCTGTGAAAGACGAATTTGAAATAAAGTGCCAACAGATGGTGTTTTAAATGAACAAGAAATTTTGTAGTACTAATACGACTGTCATGTCAAATTTTGGAAAATTTCAGGGGTCATTTGGCCTTCTAAGACATTTAAGTGATTTTCTAGCCATTTAATGACCGTAATTGAAATTTGAACTACATGTACATGCAACAACTAACCATAACGGTTTGAAAACTCATATTTCATGTACTTGTGTGAGATTTAATTCCATGTGTAGTAAACTGGAAGGAATTTTCAAACATATTGGTCTAAAGGCTATGACACAATTAAGCATGGTGTGACATGGCATTTTAATTCCAAAAAATAAAAAAATCAGAAACACATGTAACCTTGGTTGATGTAATGTCATGCCACCAAGATGACGTGGTAAAAAAATTGGCATGTTTGACCAAAGTTTGGACACACACCCCTCACAAACCGGAGCAACTCACTAGAAGGCTCGTGGTTCCGAGAGGGAACAATGCATTTTTTATGATGAACAGGAGATAGCTTCCTCTTACGGCCTTCAAACTTTTTTCTACGTCTAACGTGCACTACTACAACTATAATGTGAAAGGTTTGAAAATTCTAGGGGTCATTTGACCTTTTAAAGACATTTAAGTGAGTTTATAGCCATTTCATGACCATAATTCAAATTTGAACTACATCTGCTTGCAACGCGTAACCGAAACAGTTTGAAAAATCATATTTGTGTACTTGTGTGCGAGTTAATTCCATGTGCAGTAAACTAGAAGGAATTTTTAAACATATTTGTATGACGACATGGACACATATGCATGAATACGTATGCATGGAGTGGCATGGCATTTTAATTCCAAAAAAATCAGAAACACATGAAACCTTGGTTGATGTAATGTCATGCCACCAATATGATGTGGTAAAGAAATTGGCATGTTTGACGAAAGTTTGGACACACACCCCTCACAAATCGGAGCAACTCGCTAGAAGGTTCATGGTTCCGAGAGGGAACAATGCATGTTTGATGACAAACGGGAGATAGCTTCCACTTACGGCCTTTAAATTTTTTCTACGTCTAACATGCACTACTACAACTATAATGTGAAATTTTGGAAAATTCAAGGGGTCATTTGAACTTTTAAAGACATTTAAGTGATTTTCTAACCATTTAATGACCGTAATTCAAATTTGAATTACACCTACATGCAACGCCTAACGAAAACGTTTTGAAAAATCATATATGTGTACTTGTGTGCGAGTTAATTCCATGTGCAGTAAATTAGAAGGAATTTTCAAACATATTGGTCTCCCGACATGGACACATGCATACGTATGCATGGAGTGACATGGCATTTTAATTCCAAAAATAGAAAAATGATGATAAACACATGAAACCTTGGTTGATGTAATGTCATGCCACTAAGATGACGTGGTAAAGAAATTGGCATGTTTGACAAACCTTTGGACACGCACCCCTCACAAATCGGAGCAACTCGCTAGAAGGTTCGTGGTTCCGAGAGGGAACAATGCATGTTTGATGATGTACGGGAGATAGCTTCCTCTTACGGCCTTCAAATTTTTTCCTACGTTTAACATGCACTAATACAACTGTCATGTGAAAATTTGGTAAATTTCAGGGGTCATTTGACCTTCTATAGAAATTTAAGTGATTTTCTAACCATTTAATGACCGTAATTCAAATTTGAACTACATCTACATGCAACACCTAACCAAAACGGTTTGAAAAATCATATTTTTGTGTACTTGTGTGCGAGTTAATTCCATGTGCAGTAAATTCGAATGAACTTTCAAATATATTGGTGTCAAGGCATGGGCACATGCATGGAGTGCATGCCATGGCATTTTAATTCCAAAAAATTAAAAAATGATCAGAAAAACATGAAACCTTGGTTGATTTAATGTCATGCCACCAAGATGATGTGGTAAAAAAATTGGCATGTTTGACGAAAGTTTGGACACACACCCCTCACAAACCGGAGCAACTCACTAGAAGGTTTGTGGTTTCGAGAGGGAACAATGCATGTTTGCTGACGGACGGGAGATAGCTTCATCTTACGGCCTTCAAATTTTTTCCTACATTTAACATGCACTAATACAACTGTCATGTGAAAATTTGCAAATTTTCAGGGGTCATTTGACCTTTTAAAGACATTAAGTGATTTTCTAACCATTTAATGTTCGTAATTCAAATTTGAACTACATCTACATGCAATGCCTAACCTAAACGGTTTGAAAATTCATTTTTTTGTGTACTTGTGTGCGAGTTAAAAAATCATCAGACGATGTAAATATCTGGTGTTCAAAAAAGAAAATGTAAAGATCTGGCAAGAAAACCGGCCCCCACACGATTGGCAGTCTATCTCGCGGCTCGAGGTTTGGTAGGTGAATGGCGATGATCATTAATCAGACACGGTTCTACATTGGAAACCGTCAACTATTATGTTCACACATGGATTTAGGCTATTATGTTCACACACGGATTTTGCTACAGGAATCGTGTGTAATTCAAACTACAGTACTCATAAATTCCGGCGACCAGCGTTTGTACTGTCCCCGTCGATCTATATTCCGGCCGCCAATAAATACTACCTTGCTCATATCATCCCGCCTGCATTATCATCCACATCCTCCCCTCGCTCGCCCTCTCTCTCTCCCTCTCTCTCTCAAATCTCTGCCATGGCACCACTGGTCTGCCCACGCGCCGACGAGGAGTCACCGCCCCCCGAGGACGCTCACTCAATTAGCAACGACGAGGACCCCTACGCATCGCCTGATGAGGTTGCACCAGACCCCCCAACTTTCGATTGGTTTTGGGGCCAGTACAATCTTTGTCTGTGGAAGTCGCTGCCGCCGGCTGAGAAAGCCAGGCAAGTGGCGTTCAAGAAGGAGATGGCGGAGGAGGAAGCCAGGTACCAGGCGGCCTGTGAAGCCTGTGCTGCCACATGGAAAAAGGAGGCGGCGGAGCTTTGGGGGGTGGGCGTGTCGTCGTGCCGAGGAGGTGTACAGAGATGGGTACTTCATGAGAAAGGTCATAGGCGTTGGGCGCCTCGTCGCTGCATGAAGGTGGGCCAATAAGCTCCAGCGTACCACCGACGAGGAGCTCCGGTGGGCGCCCAACAAAATGGCAAGATTGGCCGCGCGTGTCCTCCAGCAAGAGGCGGATCGGTACGTCAAGCATTGCGAGGCGGATGAGTCGGAGTACTGCCTCCGCACTGGGAAGACGCCGCGCACCAGGGAACTGCTGGCGAGGGGCTGCTGGAATAGTGGCCCCAGGTGGGATTATTAGTTTTAGGATTGTTCGTTTTCAATTTTATGCATTGTACCTAGTAGTTAAGTATCATCACGTATATGTGATGATATATTATATATATCTATATTCTATGATGATCTAATGAACAATTAATGCATGTTAAACGTATACTAATTATGAATTGTTCTCTCTAATTATGGATGTTAAACGTATACTAATTATGAATCCTATATTCTGTGTAGCTTAATTATGGATGATCAAATTTGAACTACATCTACATGCAATGCCTAACAATTAATGCATGTTAAACGTATACTAATTATGAATCGTATATTCTGTGATGCTTAATTATGAATTCCATTTCTATCTGTTTTTGTATACTAATTTGAATCTAGCTGTTATCATCCACATATACAGAATGGAAAGCGTATATACACACATTGAAATAGAGCAATAAACAGAGCAATACTATGATTGTTGTGAATACAAAGCTATCCACGTCGAAACAACTTTTCAAAATAAAACACGTCCATGAGACCATGACCAGCAGTCGTTGCCTAGGGTAGCTCTTGGCTCCGCCTAAACTCGTGCAGGAGTTCGTCCAAGTGGTCGACACGCTCGCAGTACATCTGGAGCACGTTCTCGAGCTCGAAGTTGGCTATTTCATCAGAGATCACCAGCTCGACGATGCGAAGGCCATATTCCTCTACTGCGCCCAGGTGGACACCTGGGCCAAGGAGGCGGCCGAGCCTACGGACCAGCGCGTTGGCATCCAGTGGGCCGCGGACAAGGCGAACGGAGGCACCCATGCGAGCACAGCGGGCGTCCGGTGGAAGTACGGCTTGGCTGGCATCTGGTGCAAGTACGACGCTGAGGGCCTCTGCCCACTCCTGCTGAGGAATGGGGGTACTAACGGGACATGTACCCAGCTATGACGTCGTGTCGACACCAGGCAAGCGCCGATGGATCCGCTCTTGCTGTGCAGCACACCGCGCCTCTCACTCTGCGGTGCTCCAACGTTCTCGCCGTGCGGCGAGCCGCAGCCTATCGGCGTGGACGCGCCTAGCTTGCTCTGCGGCGTGCCATCGATCATGTTGTGTGGTGAGCTGCAGCTTGTTGGCCCTGACATGCCTATCTTCATCCGGGGCGCTCAAGCGCCATGCGCCAAAGGTCTTCTCAACCCTGGCGATGACGCGCATCACATCATTGTCCATTGCATTGCCGGGGAGCCCCTCGGCCTCGACGGGCCATGGCGCCTGCTCATTTTCCTCGTCGACGAGGTTGATGGCAGAGGCGGCGCTTTGGTGGGTTGGCATGCTTGGAAAAGGTGGATGTGCTACAGGCTGCGCTTGTCGCCTCCATGCGTCGCGCGCCCCCTATGCGCAATATAGCAGGGTGTCGGGAAACATGTGAAGAAATGGCAGGAAACGGTGGCATGTTCATAAAACGCCATCAATTAATGGAAACTTAGCATCGAGCTAGCACAAGAAGTAGATGATGATCAGATGAACACGGACCACACTAGGGATCTCGTCGGTGATGAATTCATCAATCCCAAACGGTTGAATACTAGCAAGCGTTTGCCCACAACACACACGGCCTATTCCATCAAAAATAGGTCGGATGGATCAACTGTATGCCACGTATCTGGATGACCGCCCATCCCACAATGTCCAATAGATGTTGTGTAGACAGAGCATATCACATACGTCTTATTAGAAGCAATTGTCTGCGTTATTATCGGTCTTCACGCACATTTCTGATTACAGACCTGTTTGCCACGTATCACACACATCTTGTTATATTGGACCGTTTTTGTTCTCTTGCCTGATCACAAACAGTTCATCCGAGTGAACCGTATGCTGTACATTGCACACACCTTGATCGGGCTGTCCGTTTCTTTTGTGTTGCCTAATCACAAACAGTTCATCCGAGTGAAGCGTATGCTGTACATCGCACACACCTTCATCTGGCTGCCCATTTCTTTTGTTCCTCCTCATCGCAAATAGTTAATTGAACTAAACTGTATCCCCTTCATCGCACAGGAAACTAAAACCAGAACCGTGTTTAATGCATCCGTCATCGCAAACGTTTTATACATTTCTGACGGTTTTCCTACACCATTGTTTGCGATCATTGCATCGCACACATTTTCTCGAAGGGTCTCTGATCGTAGTGTCGCATTAGCAGCATCCTGCAGTAGTGGTAGGGTTGTTACCTCTTCCGAGAGGGGCATGAACTCATAAACCTACGTGTACAACTTCACCGTAGCTAAGGCCTTGCATCCTCCTACGTACCCCCTATTCTTATTGTCAGACTCACTCCCACGATAGTGGCGTTGAGAAAATACTACAAAGTATATTTGAAACTAGCCAACCGCGTGGAGGCGTTGACGGTGGCATCGAAGGCGAGGTGCTCATCCAAGATCTGGCGATTGGCACGCATGGCAGCCATCGCGACCTCGTCCGTGCATGTAGACGCGATTTGCTTCTCGCTGCCAGATGCTCCTGAGCTCCTCGCTATACTGCATGCAAAATGGCTGTCAGCGACCCTTTTTATTTGGAGGACGGGGCAGTGATTTGGGCGGTAGGTGTCGCGCCGTCAGTCGGGGTGTGTGGGATGGAGAAGGAGGATGAGGATGGGGATGGGGTGTGGATTAACTGACTATGTCGACAAGGCCACACAACAAGAAGAAGGGTCACTGGTGAGGAGGCGGCGCTGCAAGTTAGCAGTGAAGGTTTGACTTGGAAAGGATGGAGGAACAGCGGAAATGTGGCTTCTGGTCGGGGGAAGGGGCGGGGAGGTAGATATTCCGCAGTTGCCGAAAAATTTCGCTCGGTGCCGCGAGAAACTGGCGCGAAGTGTGGTTGAAGCACGAGCGGTGGGCTATAGACGAAGAAGTTTTCGGCGTAAGCCATACAAGAGGGTGTGCCAAGATATTTTATATCGTATCACACACGATTCTTTGTAGTAAACTATTTGTGGTGTACTTGATTTTTTCATTTTGATTTGAAAGACAAAATGGTGTTATAGAGGGAAATGACGGTGCTTGAATTGCTAGAACATTTATCTGCAGTGAACATGCAACTATATGAGTGTTGTGTTAAAATTTGGAATTATTCAGGGTTCGTTTGGCTTTTTTAATACATTAATTGAATTTCTAGGCATTTAATGTGCATAATTGAAATTTTAACTACAAGCACATGCTCAAGTGGACTGAAATGAGTTGAAAAATCATATATGTATCCTTGGGTGAATGTTTAGGTCCCATGCCATTAAGATACTTGGTTTCTAAATTCATGTAAATCCAAAAATCGCTTGAAAATCACGGAACTTGGCACGGTATCATGAAATGGCACCAACATGCCATGGTAAAAAAATTGTCCAATTTGGGACAAGTTTGGGCGTAAGCTTCTTACAAAACAGAGCTTCTCTGAAGAAACCTCATGGTTCGGAGAGGGGACGTGACACCTCTATGTTCGAAATGACATAGACCGCCTCCTCCCTCCTTGATTTTTTACAGAGGCAACATAGACCAATAGGAGTATCGTGCTAATTTTAGGAATTAATCCGGGTTCGTCTAGCCTTTTTATACATTAACTGAATTTTACAGGCATTTAATGTGCATAATTCAAATTTGAACTACATGCACATGCTCTAGTGCACCAAAGCTGGTCGAAAATCATATGTGTGTCCTTGACTGAAAGTTTATGTCCCATGCAAGAAATGATAATGAATTTCAAACATCTAGGCGTCGTGGCTCGGCCGAAAACATTGAGAAACTTGGTTTTTAAATTCCTATAAATCCAAAACTCACCCGAAAATCATGAAACCTGGTATGTCTCATGACATGGCACCAACATGTTGTGGTAAAAATTTCATCTGATTTGGAACAAGTTTTGGTGTAAGCTTCTTACAAAACGAACCTTCTCTCAAGAAGCCTCATGGTTCCTAGAGGGGTCGTGTCACCTCTGTGTGCGAAATGACATAGACCACCCCTCTTCCCGCCTTGATTTTTTTACAAAGGCAACGTAGACCAATAGAAGTTCCGTGCTAAAATTGGGAATTATTCAGGGTTTGTTTTGCCTTTTTATACATTATTTGAGTTTTCTAGTCATTTAATATGCATAATTCCAATTTGAGCTACATGCACATGCTCCAGTGCACCAAAGCTGGTTGAAAATTCATATGTGTGTCCTTGATAGAAAGTTTAGGTCCCATGCAAGAAATGAGAATGAATTTCAAACATCTGTATGTCTTGGCTCGGCCGGAAACATTGAGAAACTTGTTTTTTAAATTCCTCTAAATCCAAAACTCGCCCGAAAATCATGAAACTTGGCATGGTCTCATGACATGGCACCAACATGCTGCAGCAAAATTTTCATCCGATTTGGGACAAGTTTTGGTGTAAACTTCTTACAAAACAGATCATCTCTCAAGAAGCCTCGTGGTTCCGAGATGGGATGTGTCACCTCTATGTGCGAAATGACATAGACCGCCCCTCTTCCCGCCTTGATTTTTTTTACAAAGGAAACATAGACCAACAGAAGTTCCGTGGTGAGTTCTGCAATTATTCAGGGTTCATTTTTCCTTTTTATACATTATTTTAGTTTTCTAGGCATTTAATGTGCATAATTAAAATTTGAGCTAAATGCACATGCTCTAGTGCGCCAAGATGTGTTGAAAAATCATATATGTGTCCATGGGTGAATGTTTAGGTCCCATGCAAGAAATAGGAATGAATTTCAAACATCTAGGCGCCGTGGCTCGGCCGGAAACATAGAGAAACTTGGTTTTTAAATTCTTGTAAATCCAAAACTCACCTGAAAATCATGAACTCGCCATGTTGCCTTCACATGGTACCAACATGTTGTGGTAATTTTTTTGTCCGATTTGTGAAGGCACACACATTAACAACAAACAAAGTCATTCCGGAACAAGTTTTGGAACAAGTGTTGTCATGTTACAATTAGAAAGACAAGTATTATTGAAATCGTGGGTGTTCTACTTACCATTTAAGTGTCACCATGCATCCCCTTTTTTATTGGTTAGAGGCATCGTGCGAGGTAGATACTTCAGTACAGGAGGCATGCGTCAGACCCCTACGCGTGCTTATTGGGAGGCGAGCCCTTTGGCCTCTCTCCCAACATCTCCATTAATGGCGCCTGAGCCCGGGCTGCTACAGCACGGGAGGACCTGTCTGTTGCATCCGCGGCGCGGCAGGACATCTCTGCCGCTTCCGCGGCATGGCCAGACCAGTTTGCCACATTGATGGCATGGCGGGACCTCTATGCTACTTTGGCGATGCGATGGGACCTCTGTGCTACTACGGCGGCGTGGCGGGACATGTCGGCTACTTTCGTGGCGAGGCGGGACATCTCTCGTGCTTCCGCTTCCATGCTCGCCTCTCCCTGGTAGTAATTTCTCGACCCAGAACTCATGCGGGCCATGGCAGAAGCAAGGGAATGATGATGGAAGACTTGTTCCGTTTCTATGGATGAGGAGTTTAGGAGGAATGTGCAGTCATCTTGGAGTAGGTAGTATTTATAACCGAGTACTAATACACTCCTAAGTGGGAAACCGTTTAGATTTTGATTGGTGTGAACAAGTTTGCAATTAAATATAGTGTGGTAGTATTTGGAATGTGATGGGACGCACGCTCAAAAAAATTGACGGTTCTAGTTTCGAAGTGCGTCACGATTCCTGGATGGCGTAATGTGGCACACGTTCTCGGCAGTGTACGTGGCGTTTGCACCATAGGGTGCACCGCAATAGGCGATGTCATCACATGACTTGTTCCATCAACCGTGCGCGCTCGTTATTACCATTGCGCATGCTTCTTTCAAATAGAATGTGTGCCCATCTAGCGCACACACCTTGCTCTTTCTAACAGTTTCTATTTGTTGTGGCTAATCGCAAACAGTTCATCCATGTGAAGTGTATGCCATTAATCGCAGACACCTTGATCTGGCTGACAATTTTTGTTGTGTTGCCTAATCGCAAATAGTTCATCAGAGTGAACTCTATGCCGTCAATCTCAGACACACCTTGATCTACCCAATCGTTTCTGTTGTGTTGCCTAATCACAAATAGTTCATCCGGGTGAACTGTATGTCGTATATTGCACACACCTTCATGTGGCTGCCCATTTCTGTTGTTAAGCTTATTGCAAACAGTTCATTCAAGTGAACTGTATCCCATGCATTGCACACGCAACAATAATCTGCAACGTGTTTGTTGTCTCCATTGTCGCAAACATTTTGTATCTTTCTTGATAGTTTTATTACATCACGGTTTGCGATTAATGCATCGCACACAGTTTTGTCGAAGGGTCTCTGATGGTAGTGTCGCATTTGGACCATCCTGCAGTAGTGCATGGCAATGATCACATATATAGGCATCACGTCTGTGACAAGTAGATCGACTCCTGCCTACATCTACTACTATTACTCCACCAATCGACCACTATCCAGCATGAATCTATGGTATTAAGTTCATGACAGACATAGTAACGCTTTAAACAAGATGGCATGATGTAAACAAAGTAAACTTAAGCAATATGAATAAACCCCATCGTTTTATCCTTAATGGAAACAATACAAATACATGCCTTGCTACCGCTTCTGTCATGAGGTGAGGACAACGCAAGATTGATCCCATTACAAAGCACCTCTCCCACTGAAGATAAATCTATATAGTTGGCCAAACCAAAAGGATAGATCAAAGAGAAATACAAAGCTATCGTAATCATGCAAAATAAAGTTTAGAAAAGACTCAATTACTTTCAATAAATAATCTGATCATAAACCCACAATTCGTCGGATAGAACTCTAAGAAGATTGAGGAGAACATTGTATTAAAGATGAAAGAGAGAGAAGAAGCCATCTAGCTACTAGCTATGGACCCGTAGGTCTATGGTGAACTACTCATGCATCATCGAAAGGGCAACAAGGTTGATGTAGAGGCCCTCCTTGATCGATTCCCCCTTCGGCAGAGTATCGGAAAAGGCCTCCAAATGGGATCATGGAAGAACAAAAGCTTATGACAACAACAAAATTGTTTCGGGTGGCTCTCTCAGGGTTTTCCAATATTTGAGAATTTATAGAAGTGGAATTAGGTCAGATGGAGCCATGTAGGGCCCGCAAGGTAATAGGGCATGCTACCCCCTAGGGCGGGCCATGTAGCCTTGTCATCTCCTTATTTGTCGTCTGGTCTCCCCTAAGCTTCTAGGGTCCCTCTTGTCTAGAAAAAAATGTCAAAAAGTTTTGTAGCGTTTGGACTCTGTTTGGTACTGATTTTCAGGAAAACCAAAAACAAGCAGAAAACTTCAACTAACACTAGGCACTGGGTTAATTTGTTAGTTCCAGAAAATGATAAAAAATAGCATAAAATGCATATAAAGTATCCAGGATTGATAATATAATAGCATGAAACAGTAAAAAAGTTATAGGTATGTTGGAGACGTATCAGTTGTGTAGGACCGCCTTCCTCTTCATCTGCTCCCCCTTATCCTTAACCGGGACCACATATGGCTCCTCGACTAATAGAGCTTCAAGCTGTGGGGTTCTGGCCTCCTCGGGCAGCGTCACCAGAGACTTCATCTTCTGAGCCTTGTTGCACCAGGTCTGATCAGGGAACATTAAACTAGTTATCTTCTCAAAAGATTGATTGATATTGGAAGAACCACAACACAAGTAAAGCAACTCATACTTCGGATGGTCCATTCTCGGCCTCATAGTCGCGGTCTTCCCCTTCTTCATGGAATTCATGCTTGCACGTCTTGAAAAGCGACATCCACATCTCGTCAAGGTCAGTGCGGAAGAATTTGTGCACTGTTGCCTCATCCTCAGGCTTGTAACACCACATTAGATTTGCCCTAAGTTGGAGAGGTAGGGTGCAGCGGTGTGAAGAATAACATGGACCACGTCCACCAGCTGGATGTCTTGATCAATTACCGCTTTGAGCCTTTTTTGGAGCATCCTTACCTCGTCAGGATTTCCCCAATCGAGCCCTTTTTCTTCCATAAGACGAGCCTCTTCGGGGGCTTGGCCGTTGGCATGATCAGTACGTAGGAATTACATTAGTGATAAGTAGACCGACATCCATCTGCATCTACTACTATTACTCCACTTTGAGAGCGCTTCTATGCTTGCCTATCTGCGTATTAAGTTCATGACAAATAGAGTAATGCTTTAAGAATGATGACATAATGTAGACAAAATAGGATTAACTAATATGATTGAACCCCATCATTTTATCCTTAGTAGCAACAATTCAAATATGTGCCTTGCTACCCCTTCTATCACGAGGTGAGGACACCGCAAGATTGCATCTACTACTATGCACCACTTCCACTAAAAATCTAATCATCAACTTGGCCAAAGACAACTCATAGATTGGAAATCATTGCATAGATATAAAAATCTCTCACAATAAAGTTCAAAATAACTCAATTACTTTCAATGAATAATCTAATCATAAACCCACAATTCATCGAATCCCAACAAACACACCACATAAAAGGATTGCATCATATCAATCTCGGGAAAGAACATTGTATTGAAGATTAGAGAGAGAGAGAGAGAGAGCCATCTAGCTACTGCTATGGACCCATAGGTCCAGTATTGAACTACTCACACATCACTGGAGGTGCAACAAGGTTGATGTAGAGGCCCTCTGTGATTGATTCCTCCTCTGACAAAGTATCGGCGGAGGCTACACACCATCGATGGTGTAGTAAGGTTGATGTAGAGGCTCTCTGTGATTGACCCCCTCCGGCAGAGTATCAATGGAGGCCTTCAGATGGGATTGCAGAAGAATAGAGGCTTGCAGCGGCAGAATAATTGTTTCAGGTCTCGCTCTGGTGGTTTCTAGAATTTATGGGTCTGGAATTAGGTTAAACGGAGTTGCGAGGCGGCCACAAGCTGAGGCGGTGCACCCCCAAAGTGTGAGCTTGTGCCTCTCTCCTGCAGTATCTGGTCTCCCTTCGAAGCTTCTAGGGTCCCTTCTGGTAAAAAAAATCATTGTAAAGTGTCATCGTGTTTGGACTAGGTTTGGTATGGTTTTCCTATGAAACAATAAAATAGGAAAAAACTAGAACTAGCACTGGGCACCAGGTTAATAGGATAGTTCCCAAAAATGATATAAAATTGCATATAAAGCATACGAGATTGATAATATAATAGCATGAAACAATAAAAAATTATAGATATGTTGAAGACGTATCAACATCCCCAAGCTTTATTCCTGCTAGTCCTTGAGTAGGTAAATGATAAAAACAGAACTTTTGATGTTGAATGCTACCTAACATGTCTTATCATATAATGTTTTTATGGTATGAATGTTGAGAATCAATGAAGTAATTAATATCAACATAATAATATCCATGAATAGTTGAATACTAGAAAGTAATCATTACTCTTCAAAATATGCAATGCTTAATGGATGTTACCCCTATTCATTGAATTATGTAAGCATGGAATGACTCCATCTTCCTCACATAAGTACAAACTAGCAAATATGCCCGTGCATTGCAATGGGTATCCAAAACACATGTGCATACCCGCAATAAGCACAATTCCGTGTTTCTCTACAGAGAAAATATCGGCATGCCACAGGACAACAGTCGTCTATGAAAAAAAGGATAGATCAGTTAAAGTAAGGGTTCTCCAGGATGTCAGTTCAGAACATAAGATATGATTCTGAGTAAGTTGATCCTTTTGAACAAAGCTAGGTTTAGATAATTATTTCATTTTCAAATTTAAAAATAAAATAATGTGTTGTGAGGTCTTAGTCGACTAAGATTTAACCAAATCTCAATCAAGTGACATAACATATAAGAAAGATAGAAAAATCTATAAAGAAAATTTTACATGAATCTTTATGCAAGATCTCACGAATATAGTATCGACTACTGCAGGAGCTGACCCATGTGGCACCGGCGCCACGCAAGTCCTCCACAGAGCTTCCCATCACCTTCTTCGACCTTGCTTGCCTCTTCACTGGCCCGTCAAGCGCCTCTTCTTCTATTGCCATGCCGTCGACCCTGCCGTCGCGCTCCCGCTCCTCGCTGTCTCCCTGCTGCACGCGTTACGCCACTTCTTCCCAATCGCCGGCAACCTGAGCACGGACTACACCGCTTCATCACGCTCCTCATTGCCTCCCTGCTGCACGCGCTACCCCACTTCTTCCTACTCCAGCGGCCATGGCGACTTGGCGTTCGTCCTCGCCTAGTCCCAGGAGATGACGCCTCGTCTCCGCCGGCTCCCTGGACCGAAGTCTGATATTGTGTTGCGCTTTCTCACGCAAGGGGTTGCCCCGGCTAGGAAACGATGGGGCTTTCGTGCTCACTGCAGTGCAGGCCACTTCGTGTCCCTAGCCATGGTGTTTGCATCGGCACCTCCATCCATGAAACCGCCTGAGAGGCTGAGATGATGCCTTTGCCACGCTCTTCTTCTGGATCTGAGCCACTCTATGCCGCCTCGGCGGCCTTGACGATAACATTGCCACGCTGCTGGTGTCGGTGCTTTCCCGCTCCCTCGTTGTTGACCCCAACAAACCCGCATGGAAAGGTGCTAGCCACTCCATACGTAGCGTGTAGTATGTAGTAGTATAGCACTAAGCTAGGTAGTTTTTCTAGAACCAATCTAGATGGTTGCTCCTTGACTCCTTGTCTTACTCGGATATGACTTCTTGGTTCGTCCGCAAAATGCTAGCCACTGCATGACGTCGCGGCGCTCGGTGGCCCAAATGATAAGTTTGCCATGCTGCTGGCGTCATTGCTGTACCGCTCCCTCGTCGTTGACCCCCACGAATCCGCTCGGCACTAAGCTAGCTACCTTTTTTAGAGCCAAGCGTTAGTTGACCCCTGTCCAACTTGGATACGTCTTGTTGATTTATCCCTTGGCTGGGCTTAGCCGATCGATGTGCGACCTTGCTACCTGGCTAGATAGTTTTGTATTACTATTCTAGAAAAACAAATGTGTTTTTTACAATGTAGCACTGAGGGTTTGACAAAAAATTCTTCTTTTAAATCTCAACTGTTGATCCTTAGAATTAACATAAAATCAACGGATATGATGGGGTGACTTATGGAGAACTATGAAAGCCTCCTCCCTTTAATATTTGTTAAAGATCATGAGCGCCCAGTGCCAAACCAAGCAATTGCACTGTACCTTTTCCCGCTTCAAGATTTCAACTTCACTCAGTATATGAGTGTGAGTCATAGACTTAGCTGATGTAGGGTGGAACCCCAATTTGATGATCTTTTCACACTTTGAGGGGGAAAGGGGGAAATGAACGAGAAAAACAAGAGGAATCACTAAAAAACCAAATCACACATCTACTAGAATAGCATACATGAGATCCACAAGTATAACATGAACAATCAGGGGGAAAACACAAAGGTAAGGTTCTTCTCAAAACTAAATGAGATGAGGTCTTGATGATAGTCTTCTCGAAAAGGATATCTTAATATCCACTTGGGTATCTTCTCCTAAGAGGTCTTGATCTCCAAGAGGAGTGGTAGATGAGCAAAGCTCTCTCTAGATAATCTCATATACTTTGCTAACCGTAGCTAGGTGCAGGAGGGGGGTCTATATATAGTGTTCCACGAGATAAGAGAGGAGGAGAGGGAATACATGGGCCTCTTGCCCGGTTAGGCACTCGCAGGTGCCGGATGTCCGGGGCTTCGTGGGACGCCAGATGTCCGGGGATGGAGATGGATGTCCATCCTGGTGCTAGTCCAGCTTCTGTATGGTTCTGGAGTCCCCGGGCCGGATATCCGGACCGGGCCCGGATGTCCAGGGTTGTCGGGCCGGATGTCTGACTCTTGGAGCGCTGCAACGACTGCCTTGTTATTGGTATTGCTGACCTGGGGCGCCAGATATCTAGGCCAGGGGCGGATCTCTAGCCCTGTAGACTTCCGACGGTTCCTTTCGTTGTGCTTCTTCGTGCGCCTCAGTGGGGACATGCTCTTCATTTCGAACGTCTCCGAGGTGGTCTTCTTTGTACCTAAGCACATATATCATTCCCGATTGAGGTAGTAGCCATGTCTCACGAGGTTCGAATGGGAGCTCATAAAGGAGAGATGTCACCTCGGTCTCGATAGCTCTTGCACGTGCTCTTGTCATTGGTCCACTTGGCACTTGGCAAGATGAAGGTAGGTCCATGGAAATGACCGCGTGTCATGGAATTGTCACGGCAGATGTCCTAGTGTGAGGACATAGTCATGAGGCCAACACATCTATGTGGTAGCTTGAGAGGGGTTGAGAGGAATCGAGAGACGCAACGCAAGACAAGGATTTAGACAGCTTTGGGCCCCGGGAAACATCATCCGGTAACAACCCTACATGTTGTTTGAGGCTAGGTCTCATTATGATCATGAGGGAGTCGCCGTAAACCGGCTCTCCTCTAATTGTTTCTAGCCCTAGAGATTATTGCTTCTTGATTTTTTCTCCCTCTTGGGGTGCCCTGCCCCTCCTTATATATGTTAGAGGGGCGGGTTACATGTGGAGTCCTATTAGGATTAGGACTAGTCTACCTTCTAATACAAACCGGATACAAGTCCAGGTCTTAACTCCTTGTAAGATAAATGTTCCTCACGCCTTTCCTCGTAAACCGGCCCACCATAACATGAGCCAGCCTTCTAGGCCTTGGGCCTTGTCATCCATCTGAAACACGCGCCGGGTCACCAATGAGTCTTCAGGCTCGTGAATCGTCATACCAGTGAACCACCAGACACGTAAGTCACCAATCCTCTGGCGGGTTACCAATGAAACGCCAAGTCCGACCGGGTTATACTTCCGGCCGGTTTACGCCGCGGGGTATATCCCCGACATTAGCCCCCAAGTTTAGCTTGGATTTATCCATGGTAAACTTATGCTGCAAAATAAATACAAGAACAGATTTGACGGGTTGTGCTCCGGGTTAAGAATTCTTGTAAACCGGCACCTGATCATCCTTAAGTCCTTGTCATTTCCTCCTAGAAAATCCGAGTCAATAGACCAGCTTCATAATCAATTTGCTTGTAAAATAAATATTGTAAATAAAGAATCCATTTGAGTCGGCCTTCAATGCTCTGACTTGACAAAAATATTGGTCTTCAAATATTCAACTGATATTCAGCCGGCTTGAAAATGTAGCACTTGCCAAGCTATAATTTCCCAAATCGGCGGGTTATAAAAACTGATAATTCTGGGTCATGATTGTTGCCAACGCCGGTTCATGATTGTTGCCAACGCCGGTTCATGATTATTGATGACACCGGATTATGATTGTTGCAGACATCGGGCCAATCTGGTTTATTGAAAACTGAGAATTTGAAGATTTTTCTCCCTTATATCCATATTACCTGTAGCCCCCCAAGTCTTGAGCAGAACAAAGTGATGGCTTAAAACTTGCTTCAATATAAATACTGCCACTTAAGAAGAAATCCATGTTGTTCATCCCAGTCACTTAGTAAAAACTAAATACTCCATATTATGTAGCCCCCAAGTGCCGGGTTGTCATGCTTGCAGTAACCTGGGACTTGTAATTGCGTGATGCTCACAAAACTTCAACCAGTGTAGCCCCCAAGGGCCAGGTCATTATGCAATAATGAGCAGGGACTTTATAAGTATAATCATGCTTCATTGAAAATAACATCATATGATGTAACTCCACCATGGGGCTTGAACCCACGTCCACAAGGTTAAGAGCTTTGTGTTTTACCAACTGAGCAGTGGACCCTTGAATATAACGGATTAAGACTTGTGTACCTTGAATCATTGATAGGAGCATTTGGTAGCCCCCAAGGGCCGGCTCATTACAATGTGATGAGTCGGATCTTCAATAGGGTGAGCAAATAATGACTTTACATTAGCCCCCATGTGTCATGGTGCATGCTTGCAGCGACATGAGACTTGTATATTTAATGTAATGTCAACTTGAATAATGTAGCCCCCAAGTGCCGGGTCGTAAGCCTGCAGCGACTCGGGACTATTCCTTCAATTGTAGAATACATTATATCTATTTATAAGATAATAGCCATTGCACTTAAAGCGACTTTGAAAACCTCAATCATAATACTGGTTATTGATAACCATAAAAAATCCAGCCATGTTTGGCTATTTGAAGATTTGAATAATATAATCCGGTTTAAAAACCCCAATCATTCAATATCATCATGAAAATCCAGCCAATTTTGGCTATGAAAGATATGAATATCTTACCAGTTGAGAAGTAAATCCGGAGTTTAAATACTCGACGGCTCTTGGCCGATGGCGAATTAGTGTGCATTCATTGTAAGCCGGAATTTTTATAACCCAGTGGGTGATAGCTTTTGAGAAAATCCAAAATGGATAACCCTTTTGAAGCATCAATTTGGATGATGAGCTTGAATTTATATGTTATAATTCTGCAAATCCTGCACAAAGTGTAAATAACATATGCCCTGGCGACTTAACATCGAAAGCCAGGGTGGTAGCCACCCGAATGCATTCTTATCTTGCACATAAGTAGATCACAAGAATCCTTGGCGGTCTACCCCAGGGCGGGTCATAATGCCCATATAAATAGCCAAGGTTTATAACCAAAGATGTAATTGAAGATAATCAAATATGACATAGATGATACCTGTGACATTGAATCACCTCATTGGTTTAACCAATTCTTGTAGTGAGGGTGGTAACCCCAATCTTGAGTATTTGAGAACTCCTTCCTTAATTTGCCGGATTATGATAATAAACTGTACCGGGATATAATAAACAACGGATTTTCGTTATAACACTGGCGACTTGTTAGTCAAAACCAGACCGGGTTAATGAACACTGGATTATAACTGATCATGTACTGACAACTTGTAGTTGAAAGCCAAGCCGGGTCAAGGACGCCGGTTTATCAGAAGATATTATGAACCTCAAAAAAGGCGAAAAAACTTGGCAAATAGAACTCAAAAATGAACATGTGAGGCTTTTTACGAGCTGCCAGGCTCCAAGTCGAGGCTTTTCATGGGCTGCCAGGCCACTGATTTAACCATTTCACAAAGCCTCTTAAGATGGACCTCAATCTTTAACCAATCACGTTTTAACTTTGACAAGTTCAGGGTCTATGAGATTGACTATCAAACGTTCGCGGGTCGTACCAGGTTTACCTGGGCGGAGTGACTTACTTAAAGAAGGCAGGTTAATCCGGGGTTTTAGGTCCGTACACCTGGCTTCCAAGCCTGGCTTGATAGCCTATTACAAGGGTGCATACTCTTAGTTCGTTGCGAAGCAAAGAGCCCCCAAGTAACTTCCCAGGTGTCCTTACGCCGATGAAGAGGTGTAGGTACGGTTCGAATACGACCAAGCCCCCAAGTGATTTCCCTGGTGGCCTTACGCCGATCAAGAGGTGTGACTATGGTTCGAACATAGCCCCCAAGTGATATTATGATTTATGCTCAAGGGATACCCATGTTTGAGCTGTGCTGTGCAACAGACTCTCTTTGGCCCCTTATGATAATATTGGCTTCATAGCCGGATTACCGAAGTAATCAGAGATGTGCTCTTATGACAATATTGGCTTGATAGCCGGATCAATATGTAATCAGAACTCTGCTTTATAAACAGAAGCCCCCATGTGATCAATAATATGATAAGCCAATAAGGCAGGATAACCCATGTTTGAACCGCGCGTCATGGCAACAGGTCCTCTTCGGCAACCTTTAACTTTTTGCAAGAGATAAATTCTTCTTGAACCGGTATTTTGAACCGGATATTGAGAGCATCAGAGCTTTGTGGGAGACATATTTCCCTTGAACTGGATTGTAAACCGGAATTCTTCCTGATGACATAGAATTTCTTCATTGAGCCGGGATTTTGTAACTGTCATATACTTTCTAAGACGGAAATTTTCTGACGGCCTTTAAATTTTCATCAATATAACAGTAGCCTCCGGAACCGGGTTATCTTTCCCTCCATCGTCCTGGGGTTTTTAAATTTGCTGAAACTGGCAAGATTTGCTGAGTCATGTCATCATAGCCCCTGAGTCTCAAGGTGACTCGAGGAGTTGGCTTGATATTCTCTATATTTTACCATGATATAAACCGGCGTAAGTTGTATATCATTGGTGTTGATAGCATGATGTGAATCCACAGAAGGTTGAGGTGACTACGGCGGGTTATAAATGATCCTGTATGAGCCATGTCAGCAACTCGGCCAATGTTACCTTCCAACTAGCTATTTGAAGTTAACCAAACAGTAGTGGCGGAGACTTGTGCGCCTGCTCATTGAGCCATCCAGTGAAAACGACAGTTCATGATAATTTTTCCTCCAACTTGAAAGAAAATCGGGCTACCTAAGCTGTGGCTTGCTCATACTCAATAAACAGCTCATGCAGATAGGTGCGGCCCGGTATGTTGATGTAAACCAGGCCGCGAGAGACGGATGACAAGGACGACCGCAACATCAGAGGCAGCATAGATAAATGAATCGGCCGCGGGATTGTAAGCCGGTGCGGACGCGTAAATCGGCCGTATGTTGATGTAGACTGGACTGTGGGGGACGGCGGCCTGTGCACGCGTTATTGGGTAATTCGCATGGTCCTGACAAGTTGATGCGGACTGGATCGTGATATAAACCGGCATGGGTTATCCAATTGCTCCGCGATATAATAATCCGTTTTTGCAATAGACAATTTGTCCTGCATTGGAAAACTTGCAAGCCAGAGTAATTGCTCTTTTTAGAGAAATCAGTATATAATATGAAAATATAATGGATGGATTTCACCTGATTTGTTAGCCAGAAAATAGCCACCGCGGAGTTGATGATCACCACGGTGAAACTGAAATCAATCATGGGCGAGTCGGCCATGCGAGCAGACGGATGAATCGGCCGCGGCGTTGTAAACCGGAGATGTTTGGGCGAACAGTAAAAAAGCCGCAGCATCAGAAGCGGCTTCGGAGAGATGAGTCGGTCGCGGCCTTGTAAGCCGGTGCAGACGAGCCAGTTGTGCTCTGCGTTATAAACCGGTGCCAATGCGTGAACCGCCATGAGGGCAGATGGACGAGTCGTCCATGGCGTTGTAAAGCGGCACGGACGGCGAGTCAAACATGACGTTGTTTAACTGGTGTAGATGCACGAATCGGCCGCAGGCAAGGACGGATGTAATCCGAACATCGGGGCGGCGACTTGCACCTGTATCCGTCGAGCATCATAGCACGGAAAAGCACCAGTGCAAAAGTGATGTTGACGCACACCCCTTAGGTGACACCTTTTTGTAATGGTCCTGCGAAAATATTATAAGACCAAGTAATTGTTCTTTGATGAAAACAATATATATTAATAAAATAAATTTGGATGGATATCACCTGATATATTTAGATGCTAGATTATTTCCATGTGACGAAACATATGTATGACGTCCTTTTTCATCGAGCATAAGCCCTGACAATTTTGGCTGGTAGCCTGGCACAGTACCATTGTTGCACCACCACCCGTGTCCATATATGCTGGACTATAAACTGCCGAGCCTTTGTAATCTACAAGGGAAAACGACCGGGCCACCGGGTTGTCACTACTACCAGTGCTGCCTTTTTTCTCCAATTAGTACAAGCGCACGGGAGGAAACAGGGCCAGTTGCAGCAAAGGAGCATCCTATAGGTGCGTAAGTAGCCGGGTCGGCGCTCAGCCACGGCGGAACTTAGCACCTGACCGTAACCCGTCCGTCCGTGTCCAGTCACCTATCCGTCCGTGTCCTTGTCTTGGTCGTTGTGGTTTGTTTGTCCGTGTCTTCCTCCAAGTCGTGGCCTTCCTTTTTTTCATTGATTAGGTATGGTAATCATCCGACGTTGGTCCGAAAAAGCTTTTGGACTTTTACGTGGAGTAGCCATTAACTCCTGATCTCCATGTTGGTCACGTACTAGTACTAGAGCCCTCAGTATATTAGCTGATGTTGGTGACCATGACCATTGAATAAAAAATTTGAGCCTCGAACTGCTGAAGCTGAGATACTTTAGCATCGAATCCCTTTCTTAAATTCCTTGATTCATGTCTTGAATAATTTGAGGGCAGAGGTCTCCTCTTTGTTCAGTATGTATGTATCTCTCTGACTGATCATCGGGAAGATCATGCTTCTCCCAGTAATACACATTGGGCAAGGTTGATGTCGAACCCTGCGCGTATGTGAATAAGACTGCCCAGGCGGATGAGACGCTGGTCTAATGGAACAACAGCAGCCATTTATTGATGAAGACTTGAACCATCAAAATCTGAATCCACACAAATGAAACGCCAGGGTTTGTTCCATCCGGGTCACCGTGTTCCGACTTTTATTCATCCAACTAATCACAAGCTTCTCGACCCCTTAAGAATTCCCTTCAAGAACTCAACACCATCGTGCGCAAGCCCCACAGTGGGCGCCAACTGTCGTGGAATTGTCACGGTAGATGTCCTAGTGTGAGGACTTAGTCGTGAGGCCAATGCATCTATGTGGTAGCTTGAGAGGGGTTGAGCAGAATCGAGAGACGCAACGCAAGACAAGGATTTAGACAGCTTCGGGCCCCGGGAAACATCATCCGGTAACAACCCTACATGTTGTTTGAGGGTAGGTCTCATTATGATCATGAGGGAGTCACCATAAACCGGCTCTCCTCTAATTGTGTCTAGCCCTAGAGATTATTGCTTCTTGCTTTTTCCTCCCTCTTGGGGTGCCCTGCCCCTCCTTATATATGTTAGAGGGGCGGGTTACATGTGGAGTCCTATTAGGATTAGGACTAGTCTACCTTCTAATACAAATCGGATACAAGTCCAGGTCTTAACTCCTTGTAAGATAAATGTTCCTCACGCCTTTCCTCGTAAACCGGCCCACCATAACATGAGCCAGCCTTCTGGGCCTTGGGCCTTGTCATCCATCTGAAACACGCGCTGGGTCACCAATGATTCTTCAGGCTCGTGAATCGTCATATCAGTGAACCGCCAGACACGTAAGTCGCCAATCCTCTGCGAGTTACCAATGAAACGCCAAGTCTGGCCGGGTTATACTTCTGGCCGATTTATGCCACGAGGTATATCCCCGACACCGTGGGATGCTCCACATCATCTCCCCACTCCCCTTGGGAAATATCCATCCTTAGATCAAAAACCTCATCACCATGGAAGGGTGCTAGATCCTTGACGTTGAAGATGTCGCTCACATCGTACTTGTTGTGCGGGAGGTCGATCTTGTAGGCATTGTTGTTGTAGGGTGCTAGCACCTTGAATGGTCCATCGGCTGATGTTGTAGCTTGGACTTCTACTCATTGTGGAAGCATTATTTGAATAGGTGCATCCACACAAGATCTCTGGGGTTGAACACCATGGGGTGCTTGTCTATGTTGTGCTTGGTAGCGAGGCAGTGCACTTGGTTCTTGATCGTGTGGCATGTATCTTCATGCACCTTCTTGAGGTAACTAGCTTTTGCGCTCACGTCCATGTTGGTTCACTCTTGAAGTGCTAGAGGAAGGATGTCCAATGATGACAATGGGTTGAAGCCCCAGATAACCTCGAAGCGGGACTTGACGGTTGTAGAGTGTCGTGCGTGATTGTAGGCGTACTCGGCGATGGGCGAGCATTCTTCCAACTCCTTGATGTTCTTCTTCATCAAGACGTGAAGTAGTGTAGATAAGGTTCGGTTGGTGACCTCTATTTGGTCGTCGGTTTTTGGATGGTACGTCAATGAGAAGAGGAGCTTAATTCCGAGCTTGGCACATAGCGTCTTCCTAAAGTAGCTAAGGAACTAGACATCACGGTCTCACACAATCGTCTTGGGCACTCCATGTAAACACAAGATTTCCCTACAAAAGAGATTTGCAACATGTGAAGCATAGTCTATCCTGTTGCATGGAATAAAATGTGCCTTCTTAGAGAAACGGTCCACTGTAACAAATACTAAATCTTTGCCATTTTGGGTTCTAGGAAAACCAAGCACAAAGTCCACACTAATATCTTCCCATGGGTGGTACCGAATTGGAAGCGGCATATGTAAGCCATGAAATTGAGCTTGTGACTGAGCTTTGTGACATGTGATGCACTGGTTGGTGTAGTGTGCAATGTCGTGAAACATCTTTGGACAAAAGTAGTTCTTGGAGAGCATGTGATATGTCTCCAACGTATCTACTTTTCCTACTGCTTTTCCTCTTGTTTTGGACTCTAATTTGCATCATTTGAATAAACCTAACCCTGGACTGACGCTATTTTCAGTAGAATTACCATGGTGTTATTTTGTGCAGAAATAAAAGTTCTCGGAATGGAATGAAACTTTGCGAGGAATTTTTATACAATAAACAAGAATTTCTGGAGCCAAGACCTACCGGAGAGGGGCGCCTGGGTGGGCACAACCCACCAGGGTGTGCCCCCCTCTCCTGGTGTGCCCAGGTGGGTTGTCCCCACCTGGTGGCCCCGCAGACCTTGAAACCGATGCTATAAAATCATATTTTTCCAGAAAAAAATCAGCGAGAAAGAATTATCGTGATCCACGAGATGGAGCCGCCGTCACCTCCTGTTCTTCATCGGGAGGCCAGATCTAGAGTCCATTTGGGGCTCCGAGAGGGGGATCTTCCTTCTTTGTCATCACCAACCCTTCTCCATCGCCAATTCTATGATGCTCCCCATTGGGAGTGAATAATTCCTTCGTAGGCTCATTGATCGGTGAGGAGTTGGATGAGATTCATCATATAATAGTTTTGTTAGGGCGTGATCCCTAGTATACACTATGTTCTAAGATTGATGTTGCTATGACTTTGCAATGCTTAATGCTTGTCACTTTGGGCCCGGGTGCCATGATTTCAGATCTGAACAGTTTATGTTATCACCATTATATCAAAGTTCTAGATCCAATCTTGCAAGTTATAGTCACCGATACGTCCATTTTGCATCATGCTTTTATATTGATATTTATTGCATTATGGGCTGTTATTTCACATTATGTCACAATACTTATGCCTATTCTCTCTTATTTTACAAGGTTTACATAAAGAGGGAGAATGCCGGTAGCTGGGATTCTGGGCTGGAGAAGGAGCAAATATTAGAGACCTATTCTTCACAGCTCCAAAAGTCCTAGACTTCACGGAAGATGTTTTCAGAATATATAAAAAAATACTAAGTGCAAGAAGTTCACCAGGGGGGCCACACCCTGCCCACGAGGGTGGGGGCGAGCCCCCCTACCTTGTGGGCCCCCTGGTGGCCCTCCAATGTCCATCTTCTTCTATATGAAGTCTTTCGATGAGAAAAAAATCATAAGCCATCTTCTGGGATGAAACTCCGCCGCCATGAGGCGGAACCAATCTAGGGCTCTGGCGGAGCTGTTCTGCCAGGGAAACTTCCCTCCGGGAGGGGGAAATCATCGCCATCGTCATCACCAACGCTCCTCTCATCGGGAGAGGGCAATCTCCATCAACATCTTCACCAGCACCATCTCCTCTCAAAACCCTAGTTCATCTCTTGTATCAAATTCTTGTCTCCAAGTCCGGGATTGGTACTAGTAGGTTGCTAGTAGTGTTAATTACTCCTTGTAGTTGATGCTAGTTGGTTTATTTGGTGGAAGATCATATGTTCAGATCCTATATGCATATTAATACCCCTCTGGTTATGAACATGAATGTGCTTTGTGAGTAGTTACGTTTGTTCCTGAGGACATGGGAGAAGTCTTGCTATTAGTAGTCATGTGAATTTGGTATTCGTTCGATATTTTGATGAGATGTATGTTGTCTCTCCTCTAGTGGTGTTATGTGAACGTCGACTACATAACACTTCACCATTATTTGGGCCTAGAGGAAGGCATTGGGAAGTAATAAGTAGATGATGGGTTGCTAGAGTGACAGAAGCTTAAACCCTAGTTTATGTGTTGCTTCGTAAGGGGCTGATTTGGATCCACATGTTTCATGTTGTGGTTAGGTTTACCTTAATACTTTTGTTGTAGTTGCGGATGCTTGCAATAGAGGTTAATCATAAGTGGGATGCTTGTCCAAGTAAGGACAGCACCCAAGCACCAGTCCACCCACATACCAAATTATCAAAGTACCGAACGCGAATCATATGAACGTGATGAAAACTAGCTTGACGATATTCCCATGTGTCCTCAGGAGCGCTTTTCTCTATATAAGAGTTTGTCCAGGCTTGTCCTTTGATACAAAAAGGATTGGGCCACCTTGCTGCACTTTATTTACTTTTGTTACTTGTTGCTCGTTACAAATTATCCTATCACAAAACTATCTGTTACCACTTATTTCAGTACTTGTAGAGAATACCTTGCTAGAAAAAGCTTATCATTTCCTTCTGCTCCTCGTTGGGTTCGACACTCTTACTTATCGAAAGGACTACGATAGATCCCCTATACTTGTGGGTCATCAAGACTCTTTTCTGGCGCCGTTGCCGGGGTGTGAAGCGCCTTTGGTAGGTGGAATTTGGTAAGGAAAAATTTATATAGTGTGCTGACATTTACTGTCACTTGTTACTATGGAAAGTAATCCTCTGAGGGGCTTGTTCGGAGTATCTTCACCTCGACCAGTAGAGCAAAGAGTTGCTCCTCAACCTACTGAACCTACTGAAAATGAAAATGTCTTATTTGAAATTCCTTCGGGTATGATAGAAAAACCGCTAGATAATCTTTTTGCAGGAGACGGAACAATGCATCCTGATGAGCACCTAATATATGTGGATGAAGTTTGTGGATTATTTAAGCTTGCAGGTGTACCCGAAGATGTTGTTAAGAAGAAGGTCTTCCCTTTATCTTTGAAGGAAGATGCATTGACATGGTATAGTCTATGTGATGATACGGGGTCATGGAACTACAAACGATTGAAATTGGAATTTCATCAGAAGTTTTATCCTATGCATCTTGTTCATTGTGATCGCAATTATATATATAATTTTTGGCCTCGCAAAGGAGAAAGCATCGCTCAAGCTTGGGGGAGGCTTAAATCAATGTTATATTCATGCCCCAATCATGAGCTCTCAAGAGAGATGATTATTCAAAATTTATATGCTCGGCTTTCTAATAACCATCGCACCATGCTCGATACTTGTTGTGCTGGCTCTTTTATGATCAAGACTATTGAATTCAAATGGGATTTATTTGAAAGAATTAAACGCAACTCTGAAGATTGGGACCTCGACGAAGGTAAGGAGTCAGGTATGACACCTAAGTTTGATTGTGTTAAATCTTTTATGGATACCGATGTTTTCTGTAAATTTAGCACTAAATATGGACTTGACTCTGAGATAGTAGCTTCTTTCTGTGAATCTTTTGCTACTGATGTTGATCTCCCCAAGGAGAAGTGGTTTAAATATCATCCTCCCATAGAAGTAAAAGTAGCTGCACCTATTAAAGTTGAAGAAAAAACTATCACTTATAATGATCCTATTGATCCTACTTCTTATGTTGAGAAACCACCTTTTCCTGTTAGGATAAAGGATCATGCTAAAGCTTCAACTGTGGTTCGTAAAAGCAATATTAAAACTTATACACCTTCTGAGCAAATTAAAGTTGAACCTGATATTGCTATTGTTAAAGATCTCTTGTCTGATAATATTGATGGGCATGTAATTCATTTCCTTGATGAGACTGCTAGAATTGCTAAACCTTGTGCTAAAGATAAAAACAGACATGTGGTAGGCATGCCTATTATTTCTGTTAAAATAGGAGATCATTGTTATCATGGCTTATGTGATATGGGTGCTAGTGCTAGTGCAATACCTTACGACTTATACAAAGAAATTATGCATGATATTGCACCTGCTGAGATAGAATATATTGATGTCACAATTAAACTTGCCAATAGAGATACTATTTCACCAATGAGAATTGTTAGAGATGTTGAAGTCTTGTGTGGGAAAACTAAATATCCTATTGATTTTCTTGTTCTTGGTTCTCCACAAGATAGCTTTTGTCCCATTACATTTGGTAGACCCTTCTTAAACACTATTAATGCTAAGATAGATTGCAAAAAGGATGTTGTTACTATCGGTTTAGATGATATGTCTCATGAATTTAGTAGACAACACCGTGAAGAAGAATTACCTAGTAAGGATGAAATTATTGGTCTTGCTTCTATTGTCGTACCTCCTAGTGATCCTTTAGAACAATATTTGCTAGACCATGAAAAAGATATGTTTATGAATGAAATAAGGGAAATAGATGAAGTATTCTTTAAACAGGAACCTATTCTGAAACACAATTTGCATGTTGAAATCCTAGGGGATCTTCCTCCACCCAAGGGTGATCCCGTGTTTGAGCTTAAACCATTGCCTGATACTCTTAGATATGCTTATCTTGATGAGAAAAAGATATATCCTGTTATTATTAGTGCTAACCTTTCAGAGCATGAGGAAGAGAGATTATTGAAAACTCTGAAGAAGCATCGTGCTGCTATTGGGTATACTCTTGATGATCTTAAGGGCATTAGTCCCACTCCATGTCAACATAAAATAAATTTGGAAGAAGATGCTAAACCAGTTCGTGATCATCAACGATGGCAGAATCATAAAATGAAAGAAGTGGTAAGAAAGGAGATACTAAAGCTCCTTGAGGCAGGTATAATCTATCCCGTTGCTGATAGTCAGTGGGTAAGTCCTGTCCATTGTGTCCCTAAGAAGGGAGGTATTACTATCGTTCTTAATGATAAAGATGAATTGATTCCTCAAAGAATTATTACAGGTTATAGGATGGTAATTGATTTCCGCAAATTAAATAAGGCCACTAAAAAGGATCATTAACCCTTACCTTTTATCGATCAAATGCTAGAAAGATTATCCAAACATACACATTTTTGCTTTCTAGATGGTTATTCTGGTTTCACTCAAATACCTATGTCAGCCAAGGATCAATCAAAGACTACTTTTACTTGCTCTCTTGGTACTTTTTCTTATAGACGTATGCCTTTTGGTTTACGTAATGCACCTGCTACCTTTCAAAGATGCATGATGGCTATATTCCTTGACTTTTGTGAAAAGATTTGTGAGGTTTTCATGGGAGATTTCTCCATCTATGGATCTTCTTTTGATGATTGCTTGAGCAACCTTGATCAAGTTTTGCAGAGATGTGAAGAAACTAATCTTGTCTTGAATTGGGAAAAGTTCCACTTTATGGTTAATGAAGGTATTGTCTTGGGGCATAAAGTTTCTGAATGAGGTATTGAAGTTGATAAAGCCAAGGTTGATGCTATTGAAAAGATGCCATGCCCCATGGACATCAAAGGTATAAGAAGTTTCCTTGGTCACGCCGAATTTTATAGGAGGTTCATTAAGGACTTCTCAAAAATTTCTCAGCCTCTGACTAATTTATTACAAAAAGATATACCATTTGTCTTTGATGATGATTGTGTAGAAGCATTTGAAATACTTAAGAGAGCATTGATCTCTGCACCTATTGTTTAGCCACCTGATTGGAATTTACCCTTTGAAATTATGTGTGATGCTAGTGATTATGCTGTAGGTGCTGTTCTAGGGCAAAGAGTTGATAAGAAATTAAACGTTATTCAATATGCTAGTAAAACCCTAGACAATGCTCAAAGAAATTATGCTACTACTGAAAAAGAATTCTTAGCAGTTGTATTTGCTTGTGATAAGTTCAGACCTTATATTGTTGATTCTAAAGTAACTATTCACACGGATCATGCTGCTATTAAATATCTTATGGAAAAGAAAGATGCTAAGCCTAGACTTATTAGATGGGTTCTCTTGCTACAAGTATTTGACTTACATATCGTTGATAGAAAGGGAGCTGAGAACCCCGTTGCAGACAACTTGTCTAGGTTAGAAAATGTGCTTGATGAACCACTACCTATTGATGATAGCTTTCCTGATGAACAATTAAATGTCATAAATGCTTCTCATACTGCTCCATGGTATGCTGATTATGCTAATTACATTGTTGCCAAATTCATACCACCTAGTTTCACATACCAGCAAAAGAAAAAGTTCTTCTATGATTTGAGGCATTACTTTTGGGATGACCCACATCTTTATAAAGAATGAGTAGATGGTGTTATTAGACGTTGTGTACCTGAGCATGAACAGGAATAGATCCTACGCAAGTGTCACTCCGAAGCTTATGGAGGACACCATGCTGGAGATAGAACTGCACATAAGGTATTGCAATCTGGTTTTTATTGGCCTACTCTCTTCAAAGATGCATGTAAGTTTGTCTTATCTTGTGATGAATGTCAAAGAATTGGTAATATTAGTAGACGTCAAGAAATGCCTATGAACTATTCACTCGTTATTGAACCATTTGATGTTTGAGGCTTTGACTATATGGGACCGTTTCCTTCCTCTAATGGGTATACACATATTTTAGTTGCCGTTGATTACGTTACTAAGTGGGTAGAAGCTATTCCATCTAGTAGTGCTGATCATAAAACTTCTATTAAAATGCTTAAAGATGTTATTTTTCCAAGATTTGGAGTCCCTGGATATTTAATGACTGATGGTGGTTCACATTTTATTCATGGTGCTTTCTGTAAAATGCTTGCTAAGTATGATGTTAATCATAGAATTGCATCTCCTTACAACCCTCGGTCTAGTGGTCAAGTAGAATTGAGTAATAGAGAGCTCAAATTAATTTTGCAAAAGACTGTTAATAGATCTAGAAAGAATTGGTCCAAGAAACTTGATGATGCATTATGGGCCTATAGAACTGCATATAAAAATCCTATGGGTATGTCTCCGTATAAAATGGTTTATGGAAAAGCGTGTCACTTACCTCTCGAACTAGAACATAAGGCTTATTGGGCTATTAAAGAGCTTAATTATGATTTTAAACTTGCCGGTGAGAAGAGGTTATTTGATATTAGCTCACTTAATGAATGGAGAACCCAAGCCTACGAGAATGCCAAATTGTTTGAAGAAAAAGTTAAAAGATGGCATGATAAAAGGATACGAAAACATGAGTTTAATGTAGGTGATTATGTATTGCTATACAACTCTTTTAAGATTTTTTGCAGGAAAACTTCTCTCTAAATGGGAAGGTCCTTACGTTATCGAGGAGGTCTATTGTTTCGGTGCCATAAAAATCAACAACTTCGAAGGCACAAATCCGAAGGTGGTGAACGGTCAAAGAATCAAACATTATATCTCACGTAATCCCATAAATATTGAAACCAATGTTATTGAAACTGTAAACCCGGAGGAATACATAAAGGACACTTTCCAGAACGTTTCAGACTCCGAAAAGGAATAGGTATGTGGTACGGTAAGTAAACTGACTCCAAAACAGTATTTAAGGCAATATTTGTCCGTTTTGGAATATTTAGAAAAATAGAAAAATAAGAAGCAGTCCGGGAAGGACACGAGGCCTCCACGAGGGTCGAGGGCGTGCCCTACCCTACTGGGCGCGCCCCCTACCTCGTGGGCACCTTGTGTGCTCTCCGGACTCCGTTTTCTTACACGTTATGTATGTTGGTCGGTAAAAATTCACTATATAACCTCCCGAAGGTTTTGACCACCGTATCACGCAAAAAATCTCCTGTTCTTGTTTCGAGCTGTTTTCTGCCAAGGTTTTCAAAGCCAAGCATCATGGCGTCTCCCTCCTCCTCCAACAATGAGGGCAACGATGCTTGGCTAATGAAGATAGAGCTAAAGAGAGAAGAACCCATGGAGATCAACAAGGTTAAAGGGATCAAGAAGACCACGGAGGACCAAGTTCCGGCAACAGAAGACATCCTTCAACTTGATCAAAATCTTCTTACCCCAACTGAGATCGAAGCTTTCAAGATGATTGAGTTAGCTCGTATACAAAATAAGTATCTCACACGTGAAAATATTTTGTTGAAGGAGCATATCATCGCACTCAAAGGCATTATCCGCAAGTTAGAAGACCTCCTACGCTCGATGTGCGACTATCCATCATCACCACCATCTTCTTCACCAACAAAGGAGACATAATGTGACACCCGGGTAATTAAGCTACAGTAACCCCCTCGTAATGATGCCATGTCACCTCGGTTACTGTGCATAAACTCGCGTCAATTCGAAACCTAGTTCAAAATTTCAAATTTAAAACAAAGGCAAACAATAAGAGTTTTCAAAAGTCAAAACTAAAATGTTCTAAATGTAGCAAGTAATTCATAATAAATATTGGTGGAGAAACCAAACCTTTAAAACATGTTTAAATGCTCAAAAGTAATTAATCCAGTGGCTAAAACAATTAAATAAATGACTTTTGTATTTTATAAATCCTAAACTAATTTATTTGGAAGTCAAGCTTTTATGGCAGAGGCTTAATTTACAACACTAATTTAGGCACTAATTATTTATCTTAATAGAGTTAAAATAAATTGGAATTAAAAGAAAACAGAAAAGAAAATAAATAAAAAAGGGAAAAGCAAATAGAAAAAAAGAGAAACCCCCCTGGGTCGTGGCCCAACTGGGCCAACCCACCAGACCCAGCCGGCCACCCACCCCCCCCACTCCTTATCCACTACACCACCCCACCCACTCCACCGACACCCCCCCACCCCCCCCCCCCCCCCCCCCCCCCCCCCCCCCAACCCCCCCCCCCCCGAAAATATCTCCTTCCCCTCCTCTCTCCCGATTTGGATCGGGATCGAGAGGAGGCCACCGCCGCCTGGAACCGCTCGACGCCGCCACGCCGGAGCCCCTCCACCGGCCTGCCTCCTCTACGCCGTCATCCCCGTCACCCCCTCGACACCCACTGCCCCGATCCCTGCTTTTCCCCCATGAGCTCACCCTCTCCTCCCCTGTTTTTCCCTCGAGCGCGCGCGCACCACCGCGCCCGTCCGCGCTCACCATCCCGCGTCGGCCACGCGCTGCATCGCCCCGGCCACGCTCACCGCGGCCCCGCCCCACCCAGCGCTCGCGCCGTCCGCTTCGGCCCCCATCGCAGCCGCACCCTGCGCGCCCCACCCACCGAGCCCTCGCCCGCGACCACGCTGCTGGCGCCGCTGTTGGCCGCCCCGCCTCCGCCCGCTGCTGGCACCGCTGCTGCCGCGCCGCGCTAGCCTTCTGCCCGCTGCTACCGCATCGCGCTCTCCTTCTGACCGCTGCTGCTAGCCTCCCCGCCTCCGCCCGCTGAACTACGCCGCTGCTGCCATCTCGCCTCCCCTGCGCACCGCGCCCGCCTCCCGCGCACCGCGACCGCCTCCCGCGCTCGTGTGCCGCGCGCGTCCGCAGTCTGCTGCTGATGCGGCTTGCTGCCGCTGCTGCCCACCTCCACTCGCCGGCGGCTGCGGCGTGCCCTGCTCGCCGCCTCGCTGCTCCAGGCCGCAGCCATGGCCGCCTTGCTACCCGCCTTCATCAGCCCGTCTCCGCCTAACCTCGCCGGCGGTGAACCGCATCCGCCCCGCGGCCACCCCTGCCGTCCACCGCACCACCGCCCTGGCCGGCGCCCCGCCGCAGCCCCGCTTGCCTCGCTCGGCGGTGGCCTGTCGGGCGCCCGTGCCCAACGCTCGTGCCCGCTTTGGCCCCTAAGCCTATGAAAAACGGGGCCCACCCCCTGAGAACGGAAATGAAAAAAATGAGAATTAAAAATAAATAATAAATAAAATTATTAATTAAATTAATTAATTAACTTAATTAATCTTGTTTAGTTGACCTAAATAATTAACTTAATTAATTTTGTTTAAATTAACTAATTATGATTAGTTAACCTAATGACTAATTAACCTGATTAATTGCTGTTAATTAACAAAACAGTCAATGACATGTGGGACCCACATGACAGGTTGACCAGGTCAACTGCTGATGTCATGCTGATGTCAGCAAACACTATTCTGGATAATGTTGATTTAATTAATTAAGTAAATCCTAAAACGATTTAAATCTTTTAAAAATTAATATAAAATAAACCGTAGCTCGGATGGGAAAACTTTGTACAAGAAAGTTTCTCAGAACGACGAGACGAATCCGGATACGTAGCCCGTTCGTCCGACACGCATCCCTAGCATAGCAAACACGCAACATTCCCCCCTCCGGCTCCTCTGCCTGAAAACGCGAAACACCGGGGATAATTTCCCGGATGTTCCCCCCTTCAACGGTACCACCTCGTACCGCGTTAGGGCACACCTAGCATCACGCTTTGTCATGTCATGCATCATCATGCATTTGTTTGCATTATGTTTATTGTTTATTCCCCCTCTTCTCTCTCTAGACACCAAGACCGACGCCGCTGCTACCCAGTACGACTACGGTGTTGACGACCCTCTCCCTTGCCAGAGCAACCAGGCAAGCCCCCCCTTGATCACCAGATATCGCCTACTCTTCTCTATACTGCTTGCATTAGAGTAGTGTAGCATGTTACTGCTTTCTGTTAATCCTATCGTGATGCATAGCTTGTCCTTGCTACTACTATTGTTACCTTTACCTGCAATCCTAATGCTTACTATAGGATGCTAGTTTATCATCAGTGGCCCTACATTCTTGTCCGTCTGCCATGCTATACTATCGGGTCGTGATCACTCGGGAGGTGATCACGGGTGTATACTATATACTTTATACATGTTACATGTGGTGACTAAAGTCGGGTCGGCTCGTGGAGCACCCGCGAGTGATTCACGGATTGGGGGCTTAAAGGACCTTTGTCCCAACGGCCCTTTGTGTGGATCTTTGTGGCGAAGCGACAGGGCAGGTTGAGACCACCTAGGAGAGAGGTGGGCCTGGCCCTGGTTGGCGTTCGCGGTTATTTCAAGATAACACGTTTAACGAGATCTTGGTATTTGATCTGAGTCTGGCCACTGGCCTATACGCACTAACCATCTAGGCGGGGACGGTTATGGGCACTCGACGTCGTGGTATCAGCCGAAGCCTTCGTGACGTCAGTGACTGAGCGGCGCGCGCCGGATTGGACTGGAACGCCTGCTAGGCTAGGTTTGCTTCCGGCCGCCCTCGCAACGTGCAGGTGTACAATGGGCGATGGGCCCAGACCCCTGCGCCATAGGATTTAGACCGGCGTGATGACCTCTCTGTTGTGCCTAGGTAGGGCTGCGACGTGTTGATCTTCCGAGGCCGGGCATGACCCAGGAAAGTGTGTCCGGCCAAATGGGATCGAGCGTGTTGGGTTATGTGGTGCACCCCCGCAGGGAAGTTAATCTATTCGAATAGCCGTGATCTTCGGTAACAGGACGACTTGGAGTTGTACCTTGACCTTATGACAACTAGAACCGGATAATTAATAAAACACACCCTTCCAAGTGCCAGATACAACCGGTGATCGCTCTCTCACAGGGCGACGAGGGGAGGATCATCGGTTAGGATTATGCTATGCGATGTTACTTGGTGAACTTACCATCTACTCTCTTCTCCTGCTGCAAGATGGAGGTTACCAGAAGCGTAGTCTTCGATAGGACTAGCTATCCCCCTCTTATTCCGGCATTCTGAAGTACAGTCCACATATGATACCCTTATTCCATTTGATACCAGTGCATACATATGTAGTGTAGCTCCTTGCTTGCGAGTACTTTGGATGAGTACTTACGGTGCTTTTCTCCCCCTTTTTCCCTTTCCTATACCCGATTGTTGCGACCAGATGTTGGAGCCCAGGAGCCAGACGCCACCGTCGACGACGACTACTACTACTCGGGAGGTGCCTACTACTACGTGCAGCCTGCTCACGGCGACCGGGAGTAGTTTAGGAGGATCCAAGCAGGAGGCCTGCGCCTCTTTCGATCTGTATCCCAGTTTGTGCTAGCCTTCTTAAGGAAAACTTGTTTAACTTATGTCTGTACTCAGATATTGTTGCTTCCGCTGACTCGTCTATGATCGAGCTCTTGTATTCGAGCCCTCGAGGCCCCTGGCTTGTAATATGATGCTTGTATGACTTATTTTATTTGTAGAGTTGTGTTGTGATATCTTCCCGTGAGTCCCTGATCTGGATCGTACACGTTTGCGTGTATGATTAGTGTATGATTAAATCGGGGGCGTCACACATAATCACATGGGTATGGGCACTCCCCTTGGCAACTGCCAAGCTTGGGGGAGTGCCCCGGTATCGTATCACCATCACTTTTATCTTTACCGTTTTTCTTAGTTCGATCCTTTTGGTAATACATTGATCTAGTAGAATAAAGTTTATGGCATGATCTAGTTTTGAGTTTTGCTTTATGATCCTTCTATGTAATCGAGTCCGTGAGCTATATATAATAAAGATTAGTGTTGAGTCACGGGCTTGATTATTTTGCCATGATCTTGAGTGAATAAAAGAAAATAGAAATAAATAAAAAAGGAAACAAAGAGATCATATGGATCTTATGGAGAGTAATGAGCTCACATAGAAAAAGTATGATGAATAAAAGTTGTTGAGAGTTGACAAACATAGTTTTGGTCATCGTTGCAATTAATAGGAAGTAATAAAGAAAGAGGGGTCTTCACATATAAATATACTATCTTGGACACCTTATATGATTGTGCACTCACTAAAATATGACATGTTAAAGAGTTACGTTGGACAAGGAAGACAACATAATGGGTTATGTTTTCTTACATCTGAGATAAATTATATTGTCATGGATCATCCAACATGGTTGAGCTTGCCTTTCCCCCTCATGCTAACCAAATTCATCGCACCGAGTAGAGGTACTACTTGTGCTTCCAAATACCCTTAAACGAGTTTTCCCATGAGAGTCCACCATACCTACCTAAGGATTGAGTAAGATCCTCCAAGTAAGTTGTCATCGGTGCAAGCAATAAAAATTGCTCTCTAAATATGTATGACTTATTAGTGTGGAAAAAAATAAGCTTTATACGATCATGTGATATGGAAGAAATAAAAGCGACAGACTGCATAATAAAGGTCCATATCACAAGTGGCAATATAAAGTGACGTTCTTTCACATTAAAATTTTGTGCATCCAACCATAAAATCGCATGACAACCTCTACTTCCCTCTGCGAAGGGCCTATCTTTTACTTTCATCTCCTACCTTGCATAAGAGTCATGGTGATCTTCACCCTTCCTTTTTAACATTTTATCCTTTGGCAAGCACAGTATGTTGGAAAGATCCTGGTATATATGGCTAATTGGATGTGAGTTTTCATGAACTATTGTTGTTGACATTACCCTTGAGGTAAAACGTTGGGAGGCAAAACTATAAGCCCCTATCTTTCTCTGTGTCCGATTAAAACTCCATACCCATAAGTATTGCGTGAGTGTCAGCAATTGTGAAAGACTATATGATAGTTGAGTATGTGGACTTGCTGAAAAGCTCTTATATATTGACTCTTTCCTATGTTATGATTAATTGCAATTGCTCCAATGACTGAGATTATAGTTTGTTAGTTTTCAATGAAGTTTACGATTCATACTTGAAATTGTGATTGAATTATTACTCTAGAATAAGAAATCATATGACAAGAATTATATAAGTTGTTGTTCTATGAATGACCATGATGCCCTCATGTTCGTATTTTATTTTTATCGACACCTCTATCTCTAAACATGTGGACATATTTTTCGATTTCGGCTTTCGCTTGAGGACAAGCGAGGTCTAAGCTTGGGGGAGTTGATACGTCCATTTTGCATCATGCTTTTATATCGATATTTATTGCATTATGGGCTGTTATTACACATTATGTCACAATAATTATTCCTATTCTCTCTTATCTTACAAGGTTTACATAAAGAGGGAGAATGCCGGCAGCTAGGATTCTGGGCTGGAAAAGAAGCAAATATTAGAGACCTATTCTGCACAGCTCCAAAAGTCCTAAAACTTCACAGAAGATGTTTTCAGAATATATAAAAAATACTGAGCGCAAGTTCACCAGGGGGGCCACACCCTGCCCACGAGGGTGGGGGCGCGCCCCTACCTCGTGGGCCCCTTGGTGGCCCTCCAATGTCCATCTTCTTCTATATGAAGTCTTTCGATGAGAAAAAAATCATAAGCCATCTTCTCGGACAAAACTCCGCCGCCACGAGGCGGAACCTTAGCGGAACCAATCTAGGGCTCTGGCGGAGCTGTTCTGCCAGGGAAACTTCCCTCCGGGAGGGGGAAATCATCGCCATCGTCATCACCAACGCTCCTCTCATCAGGAGAGGGCAATCTCCATCAACATCTTCACCAGCACCATCTCCTTTCAAAACGCTAGTTCATCTCTTGTATCCAATTCTTGTCTCCAAGTCCGGGATTGGTACTAGTAGGTTGCTAGTAGTGTTAATTACTCCTTGTAGTTGATGCTAGTTGCTTTATTTGGTGGAAGATCATATGTTCAGATCCTATATGCATATTAATACCCCTCTGATTATGAACATGAATATGATTTGTGAGTAGTTATGTTTGTTCCTGAGGACATGGGAGAAGTCTTGCTATTAGTAGTCATGTGAATTTGGTATTCGTTCGATATTTTGATGAGATGTATGTTGTCTCTCCTCTAGTGGTGTTATGTGAACGTCAACTACATAACACTTCACCATTATTTGGGCCTAGAGGAAGGCATTGGGAAGTAATAAGTAGATGATGGGTTGCTAGAGTGACAGAAGCTTAAACCCTAGTTTATGCGTTGCTTCGTAAGGGGCTGATTTGGATCCATATGTTTCATGTTGTGGTTAGGTTTACCTTAATACTTTTGTTGTAGTTGCGGATGCTTGCAATAGAGGTTAATCATAAGTGGGATGCTTCTCCAAGTAAGGATAGCACCCAAGCACCGGTCCACCCACATACCAAATTATCAAAGTACCGAACGCAAATCATATGAACGTGATGAAAACTAGCTTGACAATATTCCCATGTGTCCTCAGGAGCGCTTTTCTCTATATAAGAGTTTGTCCAGGCTTGTCCTTTGCTACAAAAAGGATTGGGCCACCTTGCTGCACTTTATTTACTTTTGTTACTTGTTGCTCGTTACAAATTATCCTATCACATAACTATCTATTACCACTTATTTTAGTACTTGTAGAGAATACCTTGCTGGAAACCGCTTATCATTTCCTTCTGCTCCTCGTTGGGTTCGACACTCTTACTTATCAAAAGGACTACGATAGATCCCCTATACTTGTGGGTCATCAGTCACCTACTACGTGTTATGATCTGGCAACCCCGAAGTGATAATAGTCGGGACCACTCCCGGTGATGACCGTAGTTTGAGGAGTTCATGTATTCACTGTGTGTTAATGATTTGTTCTGGTTCTCTATTAAAAGGATGCCTTAATATCCCTTAGTTTCCAATTGGACCCCGCTGCCACGGGAGGGTGGGAAAAAGATGTCATGTAAGTTCTTTCCATAAGCATGTATGACTATTTACGGAATACATGCCTACATTATATTGATGAACTGGAGCTAGTGCCGTATCGCCCTAGGTTATAACTGTCTCATGATGAATATCATCCAACAAGTCACCGATCCAATGCCTACTAATTTATCCTATATTGTTCTCACTAAGTTACTACTGCTATCATCACTGTTACACTTTCTACAAAATTACTGCTATCACTGTTACCGTTACCGTTGCTACTGCTACTATTATCAAAACTATCATACTACTTTGCTACTGATCACTTTGCTGTAGACAATTAATCTCCAGGTGTGGTTGAATTGACAACTCAGCTGCTAATACCTTCAAATATTCTTTGGCTCCCCTTGTGCCGAATCTATAAATTTGGGTTGAATACTCTACCCTCGAAAACCGTTGCGATCCCCGATACTTGTGGGTCATCAAGACCTTTTTCGGGCGCCGTTGCCGGGGAGCATAGCTATATTTGTTGAGTCACTTGGGATTATTATCATTTTATCACTATGAAGAATCTGAAGGATGCTAAGAGTAAGATTTTTCCCTCTTAAGACGATGGGGGGTAAGGAACTGCCATCCAGTTTTGCTTTAGATTCACCTTCTGATATAAGTAAACTTGTAACACCACCACATGCTATCAATCCTGATCTGTTACAAGTTATTGATGATGCTACTTCTGCTATGAATGATAATTATGATGATTCTAGTACCTTGCTTGATAATGATGATGTGCCACTTGGTGAATTTCTTGATTAGCAAATTGCTAGAGTAATACAACATGATGTTGTTGAATCTGATGATGAGCTTGAAACTGAATCTCCTAAACACCTGCTAGAACTAGCCTTCCTAGATATGACTTGCCTAAGGTACTGGAAGGTTATGTTATGAATGACGAGACAACTAGAGATATTCTTGCTTGAAAAGATAGAGATGATCTAGAGAAATTATTATGCCAGTATAAAGCAAAATCTTTGAATGCTAGAATGAAATATGATCCTAAGTTTGCTACTTCACCTATCTTTATTCGTGATAAGGATTATGAATTCTCTGTCGACCTAGAGTTAATTACTTTGGTTGAATTTGATCCTTTCCATGGTTATGAAACTGAAACTATTGTGGCACATCTTACTAAGTTGAATGACATAGCTACCCTTATTACTCATGATGAGAGAACTCACTATTATTTTATTCTGAAATTATTTCCTTTCTCATTAAGGGAGATGCTAAAGCTTGGTACAATACTCTTGCTCCTGGTTGTGTGCGTAGTCCCCAGTATAAGATTTATTACTTTTCTGAAAAATATTTCCCTGCTCAAAAGAAACAAGCTGCTTTACAGGACATATTTAACTTTGTGCAAATTAAAGAAGAGAGTCTCCCACAAGCTTGGGGGAGGCTTTGCCAATTACTTAATGCTTTGCCTAATCATCCTCTTAAGAAAAATGAAATACTTGATATCTTCTATAATGGACTAACTGATGTTTCTAGGGATTTCCTAGATAGTTGTGCCGGTTGTGTTTTCAGGGAACGAACTGTTGGGCAATCTGAAGAATTATTGAATAATATATCAAAGAATTATGATGATTGGACTCTTCCTGAACCACCGCCTAAACCCACTCCGAAGAAGAGGGGCATATTATATCTCAGTCCTGAAGATATGCAAGAGGCAAAGAAATCTATGAAGGAAAAAGGTATTAAAGCCGAGGATGTTAAAAATTTACCTCCTATTGAAGAAATACATGGGCTTAATACACCACCACTGCCTATGTGGGTAGAGGTAAATTCTCTTATGAAGTTCAATGATAATGACAATCCTCACAATATTCACCCTAGCCAATGCCTTTATGAGTTTGAAAATTATATTAGAAAACAAGAGCACTTCAAAGCAAATGTTATGAAACAATTAGAATACAATTTTGATATGATTGCTCGCTTGAGTGACTTGTTATTTAGAATATCAAATGATGTTAGAGGTGTTGGAAATCATGATTCTATGGTTCAAACCCAATTAGAACAAGTTACTAAATCTCAAAGAGAATTGCTTGATGAAATGAATAATAATATACATGACTTTGATGTTAGAGTTGCAACTAGAGGAGGTAAAATGACTCAGGAACCACTTTATCCTGAGGCACACCCAAAAAGAATAGAACATGATTCACAAAGGAACAACACCACTTCACCTAGTTCTTCTAAAAAGAGAAAGAAGAAGAAAAATGATAGGACTTTGCATGCTCCTAGTGAACCTAAAATATAAAAACCTCCTGACAATGATAATGAAACTTCTATCTCTGATGCTGAAACTCAATCTAGTAACGAACACTCACCTTCTGAAAATGAAAAAGTTAATGATGAGGTTCATGAGAATACCCAACCAAATAATAAAGAACCACACAATGATGTTGAGATAGAACCACGAGTTGATCTTGATAACCCACAACCTAAGAACAAAAGGTATGATAAAAATGACTTTGTTGCTAGAAAACACTGCAAAGAAAGAGAACCGTGGGTTCAAAAACCAATGCCTTTTCCACCTAAGTCAACTAAAAATAAAGATGATGAAGAATTTGAACGCTTTGCTGAAATGTTGAGGCCAGTCTTTTTCGTACTCGCTTGACTGATATCTTGAAAATGCCTCCTTGTGCAAAGTATATGAAAGACATCATCACTAATAAGAGAAAAATACCGGAAGCTGAAATCTCCACTATGCTTGCTAATTATACTTCTAAAGATGGAGTACCTAAAAACTTGGAGATCCGGGAATACCAACTATACCTTGCTCCATCAAAATTAATTATGTGAAAACTGCTTTGTGTGATTTAAGAGTTGGTGTTAGTGTTATGCCTTTCTCTTTATATAAAAGACTTGATTTGAATAAACTCACACCCACTGAAATATCTTTGCAAATGGCTGACAAATCAACGGCCATACCTATCGGTATTTGTGAGAACGTGCCCGTTGTTGTTGCTAATGTTACTATTTTGATTGACTTTGTTATACTTGAGATGCCCAAGGACGACAACAGGTCGATTATTCTTGGTAGATCCTTCTTGAATATTGCATGGGCTGTTATTGATTGCAATAAAAGCAAGGTAACTTTTCATATCAATGGTAATGAGCATATGGTGCACTTTCCGAAGAAACAATTCCAAGTGAATGGTATTAATGTTAATGCAAAATCTCCGACAATCACTATTGGAAGTTTTCAAATACCTCTACCTACTGTCAAAAAGAAATATGAAATGCTTATTGTTGGGGACATTCATATCCTCATTGAGGTAACTTAGTGATTCACGAAAGTTCTTCGGTTTCATGCTAATAGTGATTCACGAAAGTTCTTCAGTTTCATGCTAATTGAAAGTGGTTGTTAATAAGAGTTGATCAACCTTATTACTGAATCATGTTTGAGCGGTATGAAGTCGATGAATTTAGTAAGGACTACATTCTGTCCCTACTTTTTGTTTTCTATTTTTTATTAGTTAAATAAAATAAAATGCCATGTTTTGTCTGTTTTCTGCATTTCCCGTGCAATAAAAAATGACCCAAAAATAAAAGTTCTCAGAATGCTCTGAAAATTTAATATGTTTTTTCAGAATATTTCTGAATTTTTGGTGCAAATAATATCAGAGGGAGGTGCACCAGGTGGGCACAACCCACCTGGGCGCGCCAGGACCCCCAGGCGTGCCCTGGTGGGCTGTGATCCCCACATGGGCCCCTCACTTATCTCTTTACACCACATCATCACCTACCTCTAGAAAAAATTCCCCATTTCTGTCTCTCTCTCTCTCTCTCTTGTTTGCTCTCAAGCCCGTGGATTTCGATCTCTTTGCTCGAAGCTCCATTTTCGAAACTGTTTCGGGGGATTGTTGCTTGGTATGTGACTCCACTGTTTGTCCAATTAGTTTTTGTTTTAGTGGTTTATATTTTGAATAATTAGCTACTCTTCATGCTGTTGTAGATGAGCTTGCATGTTGAATTCTTAGAGTTCTAAGTAGTTTGAATGCTTGCTATGGCCTTTATGTATCCCTATGAGTAGTTGGTATCATTTTTGTGAAGTTTTGTTCAGAAATTTTGTGGACTAATAAATTTCAGAATTTTTGTTCATAGGAAAACCATGAATATCTTTAGGAAGTTTGGCTCCAAGAAGAACTCCAAGGGTTTTATTGGGGAGTCATCTGACAGTGATCTCCATCCTCGGAGTTTGGCGGAAGTACGACCGTGTGAATGGCTGCACACCCCGTTAATGGAAGAGGCTGGAATCCTTCAGGAGTTCACACAGTATGCTGCTAATGCCGGCCTCACCGACTTCATCGCAGCTGAATGCAACAGTATCATCTCCTCACAAACTCCTTTGTTCAAAGCTTTACTTTCCTTCCTAAAAATAATCCTCCTGAAGTGCGGTTTGATTTATATGCTGAAACCCATCAGATATCACTTACTGAATTTTGTAACATATGCATGATCTCTTCTGATGGGAGTTTAGTTGAGCCTAGTGATACGTCTCCAACGTATCTATAATTTTTTATTGTTCCATGCTATTATATTATCTATTTTGGATGTTTAATGCTCTTTTATATTATTTTTGGGACTAACCTATTAACCGGATGCCCAATGCCAATTTTTGTTTTTTTTCCTGTTTTAGTGTTTCGCAGAAAAGGAATACCAAACGGAATCCAAACGGAATGAAACCTTCGCGATGATCTTTCTTGGACCTAATGCAAACCTGGAGACTTGGAGTGGAAGTCTGGAACTCCGTGAGGCGGCCACGAGGCAGGAAGGCGCGCCCAGGGAGGTAGGTGCGCCCCCACCCTCGTGGGCCCCATGGAGCTCCACCGACGTACTTCTTTCGCCTATATATATCCTTATACCCTAGAAACATCAGGGGGAGCCACGAAACCACTTTTCCACCACCGCAACCTTCTGTACCCATGAGATCCCATCTTGGGGCCTTTTCTGGCGATCTCCCCGAGGGGGAATCGATCATGGAGGGCTTCTACATCAACACCATAGCCTCTCCGATGAAGCGTGAGTAGTTTACCACAGACCTTCGGGTCCATAGTTATTAGCTAGATGGCTTCTTCTCTCTCTTTTATCTCCAATACAAAGTTCTCCTCGATGTTCTTGGATATCTATTCGATGTAATACTCTTTTGCTGTGTGTTTGCCGAGATCCGATGAATTGTGGGTTTATGAACTTGATTATCTATGAATATTATTTGGTTCTTCTCTGAATTCTTATATGCATGATTTGATATATTTGCAAGTCTCTTCGAATTATCGGTTTAGTTTGGCCTACTAGGTTGATCTTTCTTGCAATGGGAGAAGTGCTTAGCTTTGGGTGCAATCTTGCAGTGTCCTTTCCCAGTGACGGTAGGGGCAGCAAGGCACGTATTGTATTGTTGCCATCGAGGATAAAAAGATGGAGTTTATGTCATATTGCTTGAGTTTATCCCTCTAAATCATGTCATGTTGGTTAATGTGTTACTCTATTCTTATGAACTTAATGCTCTAGATGCATGCTGGATAGCGGTCGATGTGTGGAGTAATAGTAGTAGATGGAGAATCGTTTTGATCTACTTGACATGGACGTGATGCCTATATTCATGATCATTCCCTTAGATATCTTCATAACTATGCACTTTTCTATCAATTGCTTGACAGTAATTTGTTCACCCACCATAATACATGCTATCACAAGAGAAGCCACTAGTGAAACCTATGGCCCTCGGGTATCTTTCTTATTATATTGCATCTCTTTAATTATCGCATTTCGTTTACTATTTTCCAATCCTTACTTTCCAATCTATATAACAAAATACCAAAAAAAGTATCTTACTATTTCTATCAGATCTCACTTTCGCAAGTGACCGTGAAGGGATTGACAACCCCTTTATCGCGTTGGTTGTGAGGTTCTTGATTGTTTGTGCAGGTACTAGGTGACTTGTGTGTTGTCTCCTATTGGATTGATACCTTGGTCCTCAAAACTTAGGGAAATACTTGCACTACTTTGCTGCATCACCCTTTGCTCTTCAAGGGAAAACCAACGCATGCTCAAGAGGTAGCAAGAAATATTTCTAGCGCCGTTGCTAGGGAGATCTACGCCAAGTCAAGATATACCAAATACCCATCATAAACTCTTCTCCCTCGCATTACATAATTTGCCATTCGCCTCTCGTTTTCCTCTCCCCCACTTCACCTTGGCCGTTTTATTAGCCCTCTTCCGTTCGTCTCTTTTTGCTTGCTTCTTGTGTCCTTGTGTGTTGGATTGTTTGTCACAATGCCTCAAGATAATACTAAATTGTGTGACTTTTCCAATACCAACAACAATGATTTTATTAGCACTCCGATTGCTCCTACTACCGGTGTTGAATCTTGTCAAATTAATACCACTTTGTTGAATCTTGTTATCAAAGATCAATTTTCTGGCCTCCCTAGTGAATATGCCGCTACCCATCTAGACAACTTTGTTGATTTGTGTGATATGCAAAAGAAGAAATATGTTGATAATGATATTGTTAAATTGAAGCTATTTCCGTTTTCGCTTAGAGATCGTGCTAAAACTTGGTTCTCTTCTTTGCCTAAAAATAGTATTGATTCATGGAATAAGTGCAAAGATGCTTTTATCTCTAAGTATTTTCCTACTGCTAAAATTATCTCCCTTAGGAACGATATTATGAATTTTAAGCAACTTGATCATGAGCATGTTGCACAAGCTTGGGAGAGGATGAAATTAATGATACATAATTTCCCTACTCATGGTTTGAATTTGTGGATGATTATACAAAAAAATTATGCCTGATTGAATTTTGCTTCTAGAAATCTTTTAGATTCGGCCACGGGAGGCACTTTTATGGAAATCACTTTAGGAGAAGCAACTAAACTCCTAGACAATATTATGGTTAATTATTCTCAATGGCACACTGAAAGATCCACTAGTAAAAAAGTTCATGCAATTGAAGATATTAATGTTTTGAGTGGAAAGATGGATGAACTTATGAAATTGTTTGCTAATAAAAGTGTTTCTTCCGATCCTAATGATATGCCTTCGTCCACTTTGATTGAGAATAATAATGAATCTATGGATGTGAATTTTGTTGGTAGGAACAATTTTGGTAACAACGCTATAGAGGAAACTTTAATTCTAGGCCATTTCCTAGTAATTCCTCTAATAATTACGTTAATTCCTGTAACAAGTCTTATGTAAATTTTAATAAGACGCCCTCTAATTTTGAGATTAGTGTTAAATATTTTATTAGTTTGCAAAAGAAATTCAATGCTTTGGTTGAAGAAAAATTGCTTAAGATTGATGAGTTGGCTAGGAACGTGGGTAGAATTTCTCTTGATGTTGATTCTTTGAAACTTAGATCTATTCCACCTAAGCATGACATCAATGAGTCTCTCAAGGCCATGAGAATTTCCATTGATGAGTGCAAAGAAAGAACCGCTAGGATGCGTGCAAAAAAAGATTGCTTTGTGAAAGCGTGTTCTTCTAGTTTTCATGATAATAATGCTGATCTAAAAGTGATTGATGTGTCTCCTATTAAATCTTTGTTTTCCAATATGAATCTTGATAAATATGGGACTGGAGATGAGTCAACTTTAGCTAAAAGGCGTCCCAATGATTCGGAGTTTTTAGATCTTGATAAAAGTGGGATTGAAGAGGTCAAAACTTTACATTGGAATGAACCCACTATTTTGGATTTCAAGGAATTTAATTATGATAATTGCTCTTTGATAGATTGTATTTCCTTGTTGCAATCCGTTTTAAATTCTCCTCATGCTTATGATCAAAATAAAGCTTTTACTAAACATATCGTTGATGCTTTAATGCAATCCCATGAAGAAAAGCTTGAACTAGAAGTTTCTATCCCTAGAAAACTTTATGATGAGTGGGAACCTACTATTAAAATTAATATTAAAGATTATGAATTCTATGCTTTATGTGATTTGGGTGCTCGTGTTTCCACGATTCCAAAAACTTTATGCGATGTGTTAGGTTTCCGTGAATTTGATGATTGTTCTTTAAATTTGCATGTTGTAGATTCCACCATTAAGAAACCCATGGGAAGAATTAATGATGTTCTTATTGTTGCAATAGTAATTATGTGCCCGTACATTTCATTGTTCTTGATATAGATTGCAACCCTACATGTCCTATTATTCTTGGTAGACCTTTCCTTAGAACGATTGGTGCAATTATTGACATGAAAGAAGGAAATATCAGATTCCAATTTCCGTTAAGGAAAGGCATGGAACACTTTCCTAGGAAGAAAATTAAATTACCATTTGAATCTATTATGAGAGCCACTTATGGATTGCATACCAAATATGACAATACCTAGATCTATTCTTGCTTTTATGCCTAGCTAGGGGCGTTAAACGATAGCGCTTGTTGGGAGGCAACCCAATTTTATTTTTGTTCTTCACCTTTTGTTCTTGTTTAGTAATAAATAATTTATCTAGCCTCTGTTATGATTGTTTTTATGTTTTAATTAGTGTTTGTGCCATGTAAAGCCTTTAGGATCTTCTTGGGTGATTGTTGTTTGATCTTGCTGAAAAAAACAGAAAGTATGCGCTCACGAAAATAATTTCCATTTTTTACCAGAGAGCGGTAAAATACCAATTCCAATTGAAGTAGATCAATATACTAATTTTACTGGTCATCCTATTTTTTCAGAATTTTTGGAGTTACAGAAGTATACGAAACCTTCAAATTGCTACAGACTTTTTTGTTTTTGGCAGATTCCGTTTTTCGCGTGTTGTTTGCTTATTTTGATGAATCTATGGCTAGTATCGGGGGTATGAACCATAGAGAAGTTGGAATATAGTAGGTTTAATACCAATATAAATAAAGAATGAGTTAATTACAGTACCTTAAAGTGGTGGTTTATTTTCTTATACTAACGGAGCTCACGAGATTTTCTGTTGAGTTTTGTGTTGTGAAGTTTTCAAGTTTTGGGGTAAAGATTTGATGGATTTTGGAACAAGGAGTGGCAAGAGCCTAAGCTTGGGGATGCCCAAGGCACCCCAAGGTAAAATTCAAGGACAACCAAAAGCCTAAGCTTGGGGATGCCCCGGAAGGCATCCCCTCTTTCGTCTTCGTCTATCGGTAAATTTACTTGAGGCTATATTTTTATTCACCACATGATATGTGTTTTGCTTGGAGCGTCTTGTATGATTTGAGTTTTTTCTTTTTAGTTTACCATAATCATCATTGTTGTACACACCTTTTTGGAGAGACGCGCATGAATCGGAATTTATTAGAATACTCTATGTGCTCCACTTATATCTTTTGAGCTATACAATTTTTCTCTAGTGCTTGACTTATATCTTTTTAGAGCACGGTGGTGGTTTTATTTTATAGAAATTATTGATCTCTCATACTTCACTTATATTATTTTGAGAGTCTTTTAGAATAGCATGGTAATTTTCTTTAGTCATAAAATTAGTCCTAATACGATGGGCATCCAAGATGGGTATAAAAAAACTTTCATATAAAGTGCGTTGAATAGTAGGAAAAGTTTGATACTTGATGATTGTTTTGAGACATGAGGATGGTGATATTAGAGTAATGCTAGTTGAGTAATTGTGAATTTGAGAAATACTTGTGTTGAGGTTTGCAAGTCCCGTAGCATGCACGTATGGTAACCGTTGTGTAACAAAATTGAAATATGAGGACGAGCGATGGTCTTTTCCTACCAATCTATCCCCCTAGGAGCATGCGCGTAGTGCTTGGTTTTTGACAACTTGTAGATTTTTGCAATAAGTATGTGAGTTCTCTATGACTGATGTTGAGTCCATGGATTATACGCATTCTCACCCTTCCACCATTGCTAGCCTCTCTAGTACCACGCAAGTTTGGTCGGTACCATAAACCCACCATTTACCTTCCTCAAAACAACCACCATACCTACCTATTATGACATTTCCATAGCCATTCCGAGATATATTGCCATGCAACTTTCCACCGATCCGTTTATTATGACACGATCCATCATTGTCATATTGCCTTGCATGATCATGTAGTTGACATCGTATTTGTGGAAAGCCATCGTTCATAATTTTTTCGTACATGTCACTCTTGATTCATTGCACATCTCGGTACACCGCCGGAGTCACGCATATAGAGTCATATTTTTGTTGTAAGTATTGAGTTGTAATCTTTGAGTTGTAAATAAATAGAAGTGTGATGATCATCATTATTAGAGCATTGTCCCATGTGAGGAAAAAAAGAGAAATGCCAAATAAAAAAAGGGAAGGCCCAAAAAATGAGAGAAAAAGAGAGAAGGGACAATGCTACTATCCTTTTTCCACACTTGTGCTTCAAAGTAGCACCATGATCTTCATGATAGAGAGTCTCTTATTTTGTCACTTTCATATACTAGTGGCAAATTTTCAGTATAGAACTTGGCTTGTATATTCCGACGATGGGCTCGTCAAATACCCTAGGTCTTCGTGAGCAAGCAAGTTGGATGCACACCCACTTAGTTTCTTTTGTTGCGCTTTCATACATTTATAGCTCTAGTGCATCCGTTGCATGGCAATCCCTACTCACTCACATTGACATCTATTGATGGGCATCTCCAAAGCCCATTGATACGCCTAGTTGATGTGAGACCATCTTCCTCCTTTTTGTCTTCTCCACAACCACCACTCTATTCCACCTATAGTGCTATGTCCATGGCTCACGCTCATGTATTGCATGAAAGTTGAAAAGGTTTGAGATTACTAAAGTATGAAACAATTGCTTGGCTTGTCATCGGAGTTGTGCATGATTTGAGTATTTTGTGTGACAAAGATGGAGCATGACCAAACTATATGATTTTGTAGGGATGAACTTTCTTTGGCCATGTTATTTCGAGAGGACATAATTACTTTGTTAGTATGCTTGAAGTATTATTATTTTTATGTCAATATTAAACTTTTGTCTTGAATCTTTCGGATCTGAACATTCATGCAACAATAAAGAAAATTACATTGATAAATATGTTAGGTAGCATTCCACATCAAAAATTCTGTTTTTTATCATTTACCTACTCGAGGATGAGCAGGAATGAAGCTTGGGGATGCTTAATACGTCTCCAACGTATCTATAATTTTTGATTGTTCCATGCTAATATCTATTTTGGATGTTTAATGAGATTTAATATGCTCTTTTATATTATTTTTGGGACTAACCTATTAACCGAAGGCCTAGTGCCAGTTTCTGTTTTTTGGCCTATTTCAGTGTTTTGCAGAAAAGAAATACCAAACGGAATCCAAACGGAATGAAACCTTCGTTATGATCTTTCTTGGACCGGAAGCAAACCAGGAGACTTGGAGTGGAAGTCTGGAACTCCGTGAGGCGGCCACAAGGCAAGAGGGCGCGCCCCGGTGTGGGGGCAGGCACGCCCCCACCCTCGTGGGCCCCATGGAGCTCCACCAATGTACTTCTTTCACCTATATATACCCTTATACCCTAGAAACATCAGGGGGAGCCACGAAACCACTTTTCCGCCGCCGCAACCTTCTGTACCCGTGAGATCCCATCTTGGGGCCTTCTCCGGCGATCTACCAGAGGGGGAATCGATCACGGAGGGCTTCTACATCAACACCATAGCCTCTCCGATGAAGCGTGAGTAGTTTACCACAGACCTTCGGGTCCATAGTTATTAGCTAGATGGCTTCCTCTCTCTCTTTGATCTTCAATACAAAGTTCTCCTCGATGTTCTTGGAGATCTATTCGATGTAATACACTTTTGCGGTGTGTTTGCCGAGATCTGATGAATTGTTGGTTTATGAACTTGATTATCTATGAATATTATTTGGTTCTTCTCTGAATTCTTATATGCATGATTGCATATCTTTGCAAGTCTTTTCGAATTATCGGTTTAGTTTGGCCTACTAGATTGATGTTTCTTGCAATGGGAGAAGTGCTTAGCTCTGGGTTCAATCTTGTGGTGTCCTTTCCCAGTGACAGTAGGGGCAGCGATGCACATATTGTATTATTGCCATCGAGGATAAAAATATGGGGTTTATGTCATATTTCTTGAGTTTATCCCTCTACATCATGTCATCTTGCTTAATGGGTTACTATGTTCTTATGAACTTAATACTCTAGATGCATGCTGGATAGCGGTCAATGTGTGGAGTAATAGTAGTAGATGCAGAATCGTTTCGATCTACTTGACATGAACGTGATGCCTATATTCATGATCATTGCCTTAGATATCTTCATAACTATGCACTTTTCTATCAATTGCTCGACAGTAATTTGTTCACCCACCGTAATACATGATATCATGAGAGAAGCCACTAGTGAAACCTATGGCCCCCGGTTCTCTTTCTTATTATATTGCATCTCTTTTATTATCACATCTCATTTAGTATTTTGCAATCTGTAATTTCCAATCTATACAACAAAATACCAAAAATATTTACCTTACTATCTCTATGAGATCTCACTTTCGCAAGTGACAGTGAAGGGATTGACAACCCCTTTATCGCGTTGGTTGCGAGGTTCTTGATTGTTTATGCAGGTACTAGGTGACTTGTGTGTTGTCTCCTACTAGATTGATGCCTTGGTTCTGAAAAAATGAGGGAAATACTTGCACTACTTTGCTGCATCACCCTTTCCTCTTCAAGGGAAAACCAATGTATGCTCAAGAGGTAGCACCTAGGCCGGCGAAGTTTGAGGCCTTTTATCGTACTTTGATAGTGGGAGATAAGAGAGGGGTGTAGGCCATCACTGACACTACCATACACTTTCCTGCAGTGCATTACTTTACTTTATTTATCGCTAAGTGTTTGCTTGCTTGGGAAAAAGTGGGTGCGCTCAGCGCACCAGACCTTGATGTTTTACGTCCTGCACTAGAGGGCGACAACACTTATATCTTGGGAGCTATTGTGGCACGTCGCCTCCACATTAATAGGTCCAAGGGTAAAATACATGGTGGGATTTTCTCTACTCGTTTGGCGGCTCACTTCGAGGTTGAGATACGCCCTCATGATTACCCTCTGACCAAGGTTTACCTAGATCGCGCGGCCATGAATCACCACCATTTTACTGATATCGAATCTACTAACATCCTTGTTCCATATAACCTGGTTTTCGGCGTCATCACTCGTGATGTTATTCCATTGCCTACTCCAGCTTTGTTTGATCCTGTTACGAGGGGTGGATATAGGATTATGCCTGCGGACATCATCGCCTATCGGAACAATCAGGCTGCTGCAGAGGAGGAGGAAGAGCCTCAACACTAGGACCAATGGATGCCCGCTCCTTAGTACCCCAGCTATTACCCAGGCTTCTGATCAATTATTCAAGTTAGGCCATAAGCCTAAGCTGGGGGAGTACGTGTTTCCCACCGACATTACATTCATGTCCACTTATTCCAGTTGTCGGTGTTCACACTTTTTCATTGTATCATCCATGCTTAATTTTATTTTCTCGCTTTCTTCTTGTGTGTTTGAAAAACCTTAGAAAAAACATGAAAATAGTTGTAGTTAGTTTACTTTCTATGCATGCTTAGCTATAATATTAAAAAGAAAACCCAAAAAGATTTCCTTGTTCTTCTTTTGCTTGTTGTGGGCTCTCCTGTGTAAATAGCTTTTCTCGTTTTTGCTTTTCCCTTTTATTTGCTTGTTCACGAAAACCCAAGACTCCAAAAATATTTCAATGTGTTTCTCTGAATTTCTTTTCTTTTTATTTGGATTGTACCGAGGAGAAGACCACGATGAAAATGTTGAGTGGCTCCCATATGAATAACTATTGATCTAATAAAGAGCACATTTTACCTTGTCTTCTCCCGTTGAATAAAATGTTTGCAGATTCTAGCTTGGTCCATGGCACTCTTGCACTATTATTATTTTCATATCGTTCGGTCATGCAAGTGAAAGGCAATAATGACGATATTCGATGAACTGGCTGTGGCAGAGAGAAACGGGTATGAACTCGACTTGTTCTGTTTGTGTAAATATGTTTAACCTAGTATCCATGATTCATCCCATTATGATTAAACATGTTTGCAATGACAATTAGATATTATAGTTTCTAATGCCATGCATAAGTAGCTAGGAGTGGATAATGATTTACCTTGGATATCAACATTGCGTTAAAATGATTGTGATGTGGTATGATGATTTGGTATCCTCCTCTGAATGTTCGAGAGGCTTGACTTGGCACATGTTCATGCATGTAGTTGAATCAAAACCAACATAGCCTCTATGATATTTATGTTCATGGTGATCATATCCTACTCATGCTAGTGTACAATGTTACTTATGTATAATTCATGTTTATGACCGTTGTTGCTCTCTAGCTGGCCGCTTCTCAATATAATTACTAGCCTTCGCATGTACTAAGCGGGAATTCTGCTTGTACATCAAAAACCTTGAACCCAAAGTTATTACAGATGAGTCCACCATACCTACCTATATGCGGTATTACCCTGCCGTCCTAAGTAAATTTGCATGTGCCACCTCTAAAAACTTCTAATAAATATCCTTTTTGTGTGCCTGGATCGTTCATGGAATGACAGGAGGTGGTTGGTATCTTCCCTGCTAAGCGGGTTATTCTTAGGTCAAGTGTTTATTCACTCGCCATTGCACGAGAAAAGGGCGGTAATAGGGATGCCCAATCCAAAACTACAAACAGAAAAAGCTTACAAATAATCAAACAAAAACTCCCAATGGAGTCAAAACCTTTACTTTTATCGCTTGGGAAACGCCAATAGCGTGCTTAGCATGGAAGATATTGATAACTGATGGTCGTGAAGTAAATGAGAAGGGTGCATGTCTCAAAATATCATATACGTCTGTTTTAAAAACTTGAGCTCTGGCACCTCTGCAAATCACTGCTTTCATCTGCGAAGGGACTATCTATTTACTTTTATGTTGTGTCATCACCTTCTAAAACAAGCGCCAAAACCTAAGAGCACTACTGTCATGACTTATGCATTGTGTGTAGCTAATGTTGAGTGCATCATGACTGGATCTTTTCTACCATGAATTATAATGTTTAGTCGCTGTTTGAACTTTGGAGGTGCTCCGCATTTATGTTTTGCGGTCTCAAAAAGGGCTAGCGAGATACCACTATTGTCATATTATATCATGGTTGTTTTGACAACGTGTTTCTATTTGAGATATCTTATTATTGCTCGCTAGCTGATTATGTCATTGATATTAGTTAATATAATCTTTAAGAGTTATTGTCGGCATGGTTAGTTATAATGTTGGCTGAAAACCTGGGTGCTGTTTAAGCTTATTTATGCAAAGAAGAGCAAAAGAGTTCATAAAAGTTTTTCTTTTTCACTTTCAGTTTATCAATTGAATTGCTTGAGGACAAGCAAAGGTTTAAGCTTGGGGAAGTTGATACGTCTCCAACGTATCTACTTTTCCTAATGCTTTTCCTCTTGTTTTGAACTCTAATTTGCATGATTTGAATCAAACTAACCCCGGACTAATGGTGTTTTCAGCAGAACTACCATGGTGTTGTTTTTGTGCGGAAACAAAACTTCTCGAATGGAACAAAACTTTGCGAGGAATTTGTATACAATAAACAAGAATTTCGGTAGCCAAGACCTACCGGAGAGGGGCACCTGGGTGGGCACAACCCACCAGGGGGCGCCCCCTCTCCTAGCGCGCCCAGGTGGGTTGTCCCCACCTGGTGGCCCCGCAGACCCTAAAACCGACGCTATGAAATCCTATTTTCCAGGAAAAAAATCAGGGAGAAAGAATTATCGCGATCCACGAGACGGAGCCACTGTCACCTATTGTTCTTCATCGGGAGGCCAGATCTGGAGTCTGTTTGGGGCTTCGGAGTAGGGGATCTTCGTTCTTCGTCATCACCAACCCTTCTCCATCACCAATTCCATGATGCTCCCCATCGGGAGTGAGTTATTCCTTCGTAGGCTCGATGGTCGGTGAGGAGTTGGATGAGATTCATCATGTAATCGAGTTAGTTTTGTTAGGGCTTGATCCCTAGTATCCACTATGTTCTAAGATTGATGTTGCTATGACTTTGCCATGCTTAATTCTTGTCACTTTGGGCCCAGGTGCCATGATTTCAGATCTGAATAGTTTATGTTATCACCATTATATCCATGTTCTAGATCTGATAGATGTTTTCTTCCCTGCAGGGGTGCACCAACTTACCCAACACGCTCGGTTAACTCCGTCCGGACATACTTTACTGGGTCATGCCCGGCCTTGGCCAAACGATACGCCGCAACCTGACCTGGGCTTAATAGAGAGGTCAGCACGCCGAACTAAACCTATGCCCCCAGGGGTCTTGGGCCATCGCCTCGGGAACTCTTGCATGTTGCGTGGGCGGCCGGTGAGCAGACCTAGCCTCCCTTATACAAGGCGAGGTGTTCCTGTCCAACCCGTCGCGCGCCGCTCAGTCGCATGACGTCTATTAAGCTTCGGATGATGCATACGATGCGGAATGCCCATACTATGCCCACGTGATGGTTAGGGCTATCAGGCCAGAGGCCCCTCGGAACAAATATCCAAATCGTAGTGGATTAGGAACACGTAGTAACAAGCAGAGACTCACGAAAGATGTGACCCCTTCGCCCCGTCTCGAGGACATGCAGCAAGGGCTAAGAATGCCCGGTCACGCCCCGTAATTATCTCGCGGGCACCTTCCAGGTCAACCCGACTCCACATCACTCGCAATTAAGCTTGCGCGGGTACCCCTCAGGGCCGACCCATCTTTAGTAACATTGTCGGGGGAAATGACACCTACGGGATCACGAGGAATCCCTTTTTGCTACGGTTGGCGGGCGCGGGGCTGTGGAAAGAGCAGGATTGTGAGATCAACGCAGGGGGATTATCCAGGTTCGGGCCGCAAGTGATGCGTAATACCCTACTCCTGCTGGTTTTTGTTTATCTGCTATTCTTGGACTAATTACAATGTGTGCAGGGTCCAGAAACTCCGAATCCTCTCTTAGTACGCCGCGGGCCTCATTTTATAGTCAAAGGGGCTGCCATAGTGGCACACAGGAGGTGGAAAGCTATACAGTAATCGAGTCTATCTCTTGGCACCATAGGACAAACACATTTAATGCACTGCCCACGTGCCCTTCTTGCTTTATCGGGGACGGCAAGGAAACTTGTCCTAGCTGTTGCCGCCTCGCCTAGCTTCGACGCGCGTCCGAACTGTCGAGGCATGTAGAGCCACACTGGCTGGCTGCTGAGTTGGTGCGTTGATAGAGTCTTCACGAAGATCTGCACGCCACCACGTAGGTGCTTGCCGACTCGGCCTAGAGGCCGCACATCGCCACGCAGGCGCCTGCCTAGCTGGTGGGCTGGCGGCTACATGGGAACGACGATGGAGTCTTGGCAGATGTGGGCCTGGCTGTGGCCTAGCGGATGTTTTCGGCAAGAGTCTTGTCGGGGCCCTGGCAAGGGTCTTGCCGTGGCATCAGGTCATCCCCGGCAAGGGTCTTGCCGAGGGTCTCGTGGGTATCCTTGGCATGGATCTTGCCGATGATCGTCGTCTTCTGGTTGTCATCTAGTCTTGTGTGCTTCTGGTCTCCACAAAGATCTGCATGCCACCATGGTGGTGCCTCCCGAGCCTTGGTTCCAAAGTGGTCGATGGTGTTGGAACCCTTGGGATCAAGGGTGGCGGCTCTGCTGGTGTTGGGCAAGTTGCCCCGGCAAGGTTCTTGCCGGGGTTGTGGAGGCCGCCCGGCAAGGGCCTTGCCGGGGGTGGGGGGCTCAGCTCACCCTTCTGCTCTTCGTGTTTTTGGCTTGGCGTTGCTCTGGTTGCCTTGTGGCTTTGCTTCATTCCTCCATCCCTGCTAGGTGTGGCCACAGGCGCCGCTCCAACTGCCCGCACACAAGTAAAGGGGTACAAAATAGGACCCCTCCTTTTGTGCACCGACAAACATGGTTCAGTGTAAAGTCATAGTAACCGTGTGTCTAACACAAAGGGGAACCCTGAGGAATCACCCTCGATGGAATTCCACCTGTTGTTATCGTCAAGGTGAATGAAGGAGGAATCACCCTCGAGGTCCACTCTTGAGGAGTTGCACGACAGTGTCATTATCGGGAGTGGAGAAGGAGGAATCACCCTCGATGACCATAACCAATGAACTAACCTACAAGGTCAACATCAGAAGTGCTGATGAGGTATCACCCTCAGCACTCGATAGTAACCCAGTAGTGACGAGCAACTAAGGGGAAAGTGATGTGCGGTGCCGGGGCCTGGTCTTCAATCCTGTTGATCGGGTCTTCTGATAATCCAGCGGGGCAGTCGGGACAAAGTGGGGGTCTCTGATGGGTCTCTACCCAGCCTATACTAAACAGTTTAGGATCAGCAGGTAGGTAACAACAATAGGTTACAATAAATAGGCTATGCAGCAGAAATAGGATAATAGTAGTAGCAGCAAATTCTAATGCAAGCATAAGAGAGAAGGGAATGGGCGATATCGGAATGCTCAAGGGGGGGTTTGCTTGCCTGGAAGCTCTGCTGACAGACTCAGATCCTTGACGGTGAAGTAGTTGATCATCGGATCAACACCGGTCTCGGGATCTACCGAAAAGAAGTAACATAGGGGGAACATAATAAATAATAGAGCAAACAATGCATTACAAAGCATGACAAAGCAAAACGTTGCGCTGGGGTGACCTAACACAGTGCTTCACATTGCAGACGAAGTAGGAAATTAACCGGAAGGTTTTCCTGATCTCGGATGTCTGTCAGACAGATGAACTGGAGGGGAAGGTTCCTTGTTTGCAGTGCTGGAGGCATCTGATAGGTATGTTGATAGCGTATTCGGGTTCGTCTCATTTTTCTAAGCAACTTTCATGTACAAAACATTTTCATCCGAGTAAAGTTTAATTTCTATTAAATTTCAAAGTTTTATTAAAATTCTTAAATTAATACTAATTCGAAAATAAAGATTAAAATGCTACGTGCACACACCAAGTGTACATAGCAAAGCAGAATAGAAGCTGACAGTGGGCCCCATTGACTGCCCAGTCAGCAGTCAACGTTGACCTGTTGACTGGTCAACCAGTGAAAAATTTCTATGGGTCCTGCGTGTCATTGTCTATGGTTAACTAGACTTTAATTAAATTAGATTAGCTAATAGTGGGAGCCACTCTCATTGGCTAGTAGTTAAACAAATTATAAATTAGCCCCTAAGATAAAATGCATGGCCGGCCGGCGGTGGCTGTTCATACACACGCACACCACACGGGCTTGGACATTGCCACGGCCGTGGCCACTAGCAATAACTAGCATCGGCTGGAACAACAACTAGCAGCGGCAGTAGTGGGTGGCTCCAGCACAAAGCAGCAGCCGGCAGCGAGCAGCACACGCATGCGGGGACAGCAACTGCGCGGGCGCGTGTTGTGCGTGGCCGGAGCTCACGCACGCAAGGGCAGGGTGACTAGGGGGCGCGCGGGAGCACGCACGGGGGCGAGGCCAAGCGCAAACGGGCAGGCGCGGAGGCGTGCGGGCACGCACGAGGGCTTGACTAGGGGCATGGACGGGCCAACTCCGGCCATGGCAACTGGTCCTCGTGGGGTGACGCATATGACGACAAATCGAAGGGGAAAAGCAGGGGAATTGGGAGAGGAGCTCACTTCGAGCTCAATGGCGAGGTCGGGGACGCAATGAAGGCGACGAATTCATCGATGGCGTCGCAGTGGTCGGAGGTTGAAGACGACATCGATGGCAACGACAGAGAGCTCCCAGGCTCGAGCCGAAGGGTGGGGCCGATGTGGACGACAACGGCGAGGGTTAGCCAGTGGTCTTGGCTACACCGAGGCGGCGGCGATGATGGCGTTTTGTTGAGGTTAGACGTGGGCGGGGAGGAGAGCAACGACGCAGGGGGGAGGGGAGAGGTGGGCGGCGTTTGGGCGAGCGGGGAGGGCTCGGCGCAACTATATAGGGCAGGGGAGCTGGGGATGCTCGATGTGTGGCGCCGGCCATAGAGATGGCGCCATGGCTGCCCTGGCTGCTCCTGTAGCTAGCAAGAGAGGATTGGGGTGGGTTGGTCCAAAACTATTACCTTAAGGCCCAGAGGCATAGTGATAGGTTTTCCTTTTTTAATTTACTTTGTTGTTTTGCCTTTGCTCCTATTTTGCATTATTTTGAGCTACTAAATGATTTTTGTAAAAGATGAAACTTGACACATAATTACTTGACAATATACCGAGTTGGCTCAAAAAGGTTGAGGCTGGTTGGAATCCATTTAAATTTCATTTAAATAGAAAAGGGTTAAATGTTGGTGTTTTATCACTGTTTTAAAAAGGTTAGGGGCAATTTAATACTTCAAAGAAAATTGGTTTCCACATGACAATTACTTAGTAATTATTTTCAACCTAACAAACAATTTTGTTTTAATGTTTCAAGAAACAATAAATTTGACTTGAGAATTGAATTGGAATTTGACTTGAGAGTTGATCAAGTGATAGCTAGCTCAGTAAAGCATGGTGACATGGCATCATTAGGCTGAGGTTACTGTGGCATGACACTGGGGGTGTTACAAATATCCTCCACCACAAGAAATCTTGTCCCGAGATTTAAGAGGTGGAGTCAGGGGAAAGGAATTGGTTATGAAATTCTAACGAATCTTCTTGTCTAGCTGCTCTCACCGAAGAGGTTGAACCATAACGTTGATGTCTTCAATTCACTACATCAGGGCATCATGATGAAGTTGTCAACCTTTCTTCAGAAACTCCACCATACTTACGAATAGGGTATAAAGAAAAAAAACCTAAGGAAAGATGTTTGAAAGGATTCACATCCGGTAATTATCCCATGAAAGGAGATTTGAGAAGCACGAGGAAACATATCGAGAGTGCTATAAGGAGGTTCAATAGGTTTCAACTAGGCAGGCATCAAGCTGATGCCTAAACAAGTGATGAAGGGGTTCAGAGTAAATGAAGAATGATGTTGCCTCTAATACTGGAATGAAACATGGTGAGGAAGTTTGCTCGTGAATTACATACTAAGCCAAGTGCAAAGAATATTTCGGAATCAAGGTTGTATAGGAGAGTCAGGTTCCGATCCTGTGGAACTGTGAGTTACGGGCCCACCATGTGGGTTAAGAGTAGGAAGAGCGGTGCCATGTTGCACGGATATGATAGCAAGGCATGTCATAGTATAGCATGTCAGTTATGTTGGCAATAACGTTTGTACCAAGGGCGAGGGACGAAGAGAACCGTTTTCTTGCTCGTTGAACGAGGCAGACCGATAGGAAAAGTTCTCATCCATCGATGGTTACCGGAATGTCATAAACAATAGTAACAGGGTTTAATGACAGAGTTGTACACCGAGGTGTTTAATAAGCAGGAAATGTCGGATCATGGGTTCCAGCAAAACCCTTAAGGTTTGAACACTTGGGTGCGCGCAAAGATCTCCCCCCTACCGATCCGTGTCCTAGCTTAGCTAAGATCTGACGAACTAACTTGACGAACTCGCAAAACAAAGGACACAAGATTTATACTGGTTCGGGCCACCGTTGTGGTGTAATATCCTACTCCAGTGTTGTGGTGGTGGATTGCCTCTCGGGTTGAGGATGAACAGTACAGGGGGAAGAGCATCCTTGTCGGTGGGAATGACACCTATGGGATCACAAGAATCCCTACTACGGTTAGCGGGGCGCGGGGTCGTGAGAAGAGCGGATCTAACAGGTCGCACACGGTTCGTTTATCCAGGTTCGGGCCGCGAGGATGCGTAAAACCCTACTCCTACTTTGGTGGATTGTATATCTGTGTTCTTGAGCTAGCTATGGGGCGTGAGGAGCTCCAAAAAGCCGAATCCTTCCTCTGGTCGCCTCGGGCCTCCTTTTATAGAAAAAGGGGTCGCCACAGTGGCACACAGGAGGTGGAAAGGGTCCGTGATGCGAGGTTATCCCTCGCATTACATGACAAGGCGCATTTAATGCGTCTTGCTTAGGTGTCCTTGCTTTATCGGGGACGGGGGAGAAACCTGTCTCGTCCGTCGCCGCTCCTTCTTGTGTCGACACGCGCCCTGGCCAGCGACACCTGCGATGCCACGTAGGTAGGCAGGCAGCTGAGGTGGCGCAGTGGTGGGTCTTCACGAAGATTAGCATGCCGCCACGCAGGTGCCTGCCCAGCTGGTTGGGTCAGCAGCTGCATGCATGCGGTGGTGGAGGTTTAGTTGGCGTGGGCCTGATGGTGGCCCCACGGGTGTCCTCGGAAGGGCCTTGCCAGGGCCCCGGCAAGGGTCTTGCCGAGGCGCCTGCCGTCATCCCCGGCAAGGCGCTTGCCGGGGGCCTTGCGGTCTTCCTCGGCTGGGATCCCGCCAAGGGTTGTCATCTCCTTAGTGCGTATCTGATCTTGAATGTCTTCACGAAGATCTGCATGCCCTCACAGGGATGTCTCCCGAATCCTTGCCCTTTGGGGGCAGTGGACTCAAGGGTGATTTGCTCCGTAGGCGCGGGACGAGTCGCCGCGGCAAGGGTCTTGCCGGGGCTGCTAGAACTGTCTCCCGGCAAGGATCTTGCCGGGGGAGTCCGCTTCTTCCCCTTTGCTCTTCGTGGTCTTGGCCTTGGCGTCGTAGTTCTCTTGGGCTTCGGTCTTACCCTGGCTCACCTCCCTTGCCTTGCTTGGTGTGGTGGTGCCCGTGGCTCAGACTGCCCGTGCACAGTTATAGGGGTACAAAAAGTGTACCCCTCTTTTTTTACACCGACAGGAGCCCCCGGGCCTGGGCCACACATAAGCGCAACGCGTTGTTGGGCTAGGCCCAAAAACGGTGTGCGGGAAGGCGGGGTGGTTTTTACTGCGGTAAGATTCTTGGCGCGCTGCGCTTCCCGCGACCCCCGCGCGTGGCGCGGCATGGGGAGGTGCGTGTGACGTGGCCAGCATGCGTGGGGTTGGTTCTCGCAGGCATGCGTCACATCATAGTAAAGGGGCGGTTCGCGCCTTCCCCATAAACGGAGGGAGGCGTGGAGGCGCGGCCCATTTACTGAATGGGGCTAAGGCGCGGTCTTCAAGGCATCCACTCCCCACGATCACAGGGTGGGGAGTGGTCGCCTCACCCGTCCCCTCGGTTCTGCACGTCCTCCACGTGTCTCTCATGTGCCTGGGGTGGCAAACGGTGGAGGCGGGAAACCGGGCCATCGCTGGTTGGGGCGGTGGGTCAGTCCTGGCTCCCTGCGCCTTCCGTATCTTGATTGTCCGAGCGGGGCGGCCGAGCCCCAACCCCGATCCTTTATAAAGAGCGGGAGGGGGATGGCCTCCCGCATTCTTTCATCTTCTTCTTCCTTCAGCTTCTGCTCCTCCCTTCCATCCATCATGGAGAGAGGGAATCCCGGTCCTTCAACAGTGGCAGCGAGGGTTGCCGCTCGACAACGCGTCCCTCCTTCTCCTGCGCCTGCGGTGGCAGAGCTAGCCGCGAGGGGAAGGGGGAGGGAACGAGGCCGTGGGCGAGGCCAGGGCGCTCGGGGAAGAGGAGGACGGGGCGGCACGCCTGCCTCGCCTCCGCCAACAGCTCCTCCTCCAATGGAGGGCCATGTTGGGGATGACCCTTGTGAGCTCTTCATCATGCTGCGCCGGCCGCCGCGCCGTCGCCTTCGTCTCCTGACTCCATTTGCGCGGGAGATGGAGCTGGATCCGCCGGAATCGTTGCGGCTGCACATGAGGGGCTGCGGGATCAGTGGCACGCGGGTCCGCGTCGACTTCCCCGCCCCTCACGTGATGTATCTTTGTCGGGGATGGAAGACGTTTGCTCGTATCCATCGCTTGACGGAGGGGCTCGCTTTCCATTTTAAGCTGATGGAGGGTGGCCTTCTCTCCGTCAAGGTCTTCGAGTGCTTTGGGACCCGTGCAAGGTGTTGCGTGGAGAGCTCTTCTGATAGTGAAGACTCCTCCTCGGGCGGGAGTGACGAGGAGGACAGCGGCAGCAACGACGAGGGTAGTAGGTGGCAGGATGACGGGTCCGATTAGGTGTCGGGTGCCACTCCGTGCGGCACCGACGACCCCATCATCCGCGTCGCTGGCTCCCTGAACTTCTCGGGGTCATCTCCTTGGGCGGCTGGCGTTGGGAGGCTGTGGAAGAGGAAGAGGGCGGGCGGCAAGGCCGTCAAGTCGGAGTACGCGGGCACTGACGCCTTCGACGTGTGCTGACGTCCTGCCGCCTCGTCTTCGAGCTCTGCTTCCGGCACCGCCATCACCATCCAGCCTTTGGACGGCCACCAAGATGTTCTCTTGGTGTCTTCTGCCACCCGTAGCTCGCCTAGGCGCTCCTTTTGTCCCTTTTGCCTCCTTGACCTGCCTCCTGAGGAGTGGGACAAAAAGGGATTACGAGCACCTTATCTCCTTTTAGTTTGTAAGCCTTCGGGCCTTTGTTGAATTTAAAACTTGTAATCCCATCATTCATGTTTTCCATTCCCTATGGACTGTACCTGAGTGGAATGTTTTTTTAATGAAAAAGGGATGCTTGCCGGGTCATTTGTTTGCGAGTGGAACCCACAACAAGGAGTAAATCCTTGATATCTTCAAGATAAACATTTCCTTGCCCGGCAACAGGCCTTGCCATCTCCCCACTTCGCTCGACCTTCCTCACGCCTTTGGCGGAGGCAGGGATGAGGCAGGTTCAGGCTCCTTGTTTCATCCTTTCGCTGCCGCGACTACGACCCAACTTGGCCCCAGGAACGAGCCCTAGGGCCTAGAGTTAGGGGAGCATGGTGGCTTAGGGGAAAATGAGGTTTCACATACCTCAGTCCGTAATGGAATGCATGACAAGGGATGAAGAACTTATTTGAAGCTGCAGTCCCCGGCAACCCTGGTTCACCGTGGGTGAATCTTTGCTCTTGCAGCCCCCGGCAATACTGGCTTGCCAGGGGCTAGATGTTGGTCTGTTCCTCTTTTTTTTCTCCCCAAGTGGTTCGGCATGGATATATGTGTGTCCTGTGAACCAAAGAAGACAAAGAGACGCACACTCGACCTCTAAGCTAGGGGTTAGTCGCCGCTAAGCACTATCAACCCTAACCAAGGACGAGACTCGACCTAGCATGCATGCTATAACTTAGGGCGCCAGCGCTTCATTTACTTATGCTAGGGGTCTACGCCTGGCTTTGTACAGAGGGTTACATGCGTCATCGGCAAGGCTCGTACAAAAGGTGGCTTGCCGGGGGGCCCGACAAGCCGCGCCTCACGGGTAAAACTTGCGAAGATGCTCAATGTTCCAGGAGTTACTCACCGGAACGGCATCTTCGGTCTCCAGGCGGACTGCGCCGGGCCTGGTGACTCGTATTACCCGATAAGGGCCTTCCCACTTTGGTGTCAACTTGTTGGAATTCTTGTCCGATTGACGCGCCGAAGAACAAGGTCGCCTTCCTCAAAGCTTCGGGCCTGAACCTTGCGGCTATGGTAGCGACGCAAGGCTTGCTGGTAGCGCGCTGCTCTCACAGCCGCCCGAAGATGATCTTCCTCAAGGAGCGTTGCGTCATCTTGCCACATTTGCTCTTGCTCAAGCTCGTCATAAGCGAGTACTCGAGGTGACCCGTATATGAGTTCCGTGGGGAGAACTGCTTCTGCCCCGTATACCAGGGCAAAGGGTGTCTGGTCGGTGGCTCGATTTGGTGTTGTTCTGATTGACCAAAGAACCGCCGGCAATTCATCAATCCAGCGCCTTCCACTCTTGTGCAGCCTATCAAAGGTCTTTGTCCTCAGGCCTCGCAGTACTTCAGCATTTGCCCTCTCAGCTTGACCATTGCTTCATGGGTGAGCAACGGAAGCGAAACAGACCTTGCTGCCGAGGTCTTGAATATATTGCATGAAGGTGTGGCTTGTGAACTGCATGCTGTTGTCGGTGATAACCCTATTGGGTACACCAAAACGGCACGCCAGTCCTTTGAAGAACTTGACGGCTGGCTGTGCTGTGACCTTCCTCACTGCTTCCACTTCTGGCCACTTTGTGAACTTGTCGATTGCAACGTACAAGTACTCAAAGCCCCCGACAGCACAGGGGAAAGGGCCCAGTATGTCGAGCCCCCAGACCGAGAAAGGCCAGGAGAGAGGAATGGTTTGAAGGGCTTGAGCTGGCTGATGAAGCTTCTTTGAATGGAACTGACACGCTTCACACCTGGTTACTAGTGTCATCGCATCCTGGAGGGCGGTGGGCCAGAAGAAGCCTTGCCGAAACGCTTTGCCGGCAAGGGCCCTTGACCCGATGTGGGATCCACATATGCCTCCATGTATCTCCGCCAACAGGCCCAGTCCTTCCTCTCGAGGGATACACTTCAATTTCACACCATTCGGCCTCTTTCTGTACAGGACGTCATCGACGAACTGGTACATAGTAGAGCGACGGGCTACTTATTCCGCTTCTTCCTGCTCCTCAGGAAGTTCCTCTGTTTGGAGGAATCGGACGGTATGTTGTGCCCACGATGGAGCCTGGGGCTCGATGGCGAGGACTAAAGGCATTTCCTCCGCTATCGGAGCAGCTGTCTCCATGGCAAGAGCTTGATGCTCTGTCGGAGCTAGCCGTCCCGTGGCGGGCTCAGTGTCTCCGGCAACATCCTTGCCGGCGGCTCCGGGGAGCTCGGCAGGAAAGTACTTGCCGGGCCCTGATTTTCTCCTCTTGTTCTGCTCTGTTGATGGATCAACGGATGGCTGAGTTAGCCGAAGCACAAAGGTACCTGGTTCCACAGGTAGCTTGAGGGCAGCGCATTTTGACAGGTAATCGGCGATATCATTCTCCGCTCGGGGAACGTATTCTGCCTGTATACCGTCAAAACGCTCTTCCATCTTTCTCACTTCATCGATGTAGGCCTTCATCAACGGGCTCTGGTAATCCTTGTTGACTTGCTTGACGACAAGTTGCGAGTCGCCTCTAACGACGAGTTTCTTGATTTCGAGGTCCGCCGCGATCCTAAGACCGGCAAGCAGCCCTTCATACTCAGCCGTATTGTTTGTTGACACCTCCCTGGGGAAGTGCATCTGGATCACGTACTTGAGGTGCTCTCCGGTGGGCGCGACAAGCAGTACGCCAGCCCCGGCGCCCTGTAAGGAAAAGCTCCATCAAAGTACATGATCCAGTCGCAACTTGCCTCCTTACCGGGGAGAGCAGTCTCTTGGGTTTCTTCGTTAGGCGTCGCGGTCCATTCTGCAACGAACTCCGCCAGGACTCGGCTTTGAATCGTCGAGGTACTCTCAAACTGGAGGCCAAAGCTGGACAGTTCCAGTGCCCACTCTACGATCCTTCCCGTTGTGTCTGGATTGTGCAATATCCATTGCAGATGGAGGCGAGTGACGACAGTGATTTCGTGTGCCTGGAAGTAGTGACACAGCTTCCTCGAGGCCATAAGAAGGCCGAAGAGCAGTTTCTGCACACCGGAGTACCTCGATCTAGCCCCCTGCAGGAGGGAACTAACAAAGTAGACCGGGTGCTGCATCATTTTCTTCTTCGGCGGCACTTCAATTGGCTGCGTCGTCTCGGCATTTGTGGCATCGGGCTCTGTCGCTGCTATTACCTCATCATCAATTTCTCTCTGCGCCACTAGTGCGGCGCTGACCACCTGGTTTGTTGCCGCCAGGTACAGCAGCAACGGTTCCTGTGGCCTAGGCACAACTAGTATTGGCGTGGAGGAGAGGTACCTCTTCAAATCTTGCAATGCTGCTTCGGCTTCTGGCATCCACTCCATCGGGCCTGCCTTTTTCAAAATCTTGAAAAAGGGAAGGGTGCGCTCGGCGGGCTTGGAAATGAACCTACTCATGGCGGCAACGCAACCAGCAAGCCGACGCCCATCCTTGACTCGCTTGGGCGCTTCAATCTGCTCTATAGCTTTGATCTTGTCCGGATTGGCCTCTATCTCACGCTGTGACACAAAGAACCCGAGAAGCTTGCCAGACGGGACGCCAAAGACGCACTTCTCAGGGTTTAGCTTGAGATTGATCTTGCGTAGGTTTGCAAATGTTTCTTGTAAGTCTGATATGAGGGTTGCCCTGTTCTTGGTTTTGACCACTATATCATCCATATAAGCTTCCATATTTCTATGGAGCTGGGGTTCAAAACCAATCTGGACCGCCCTTGCAAATGTTGAACCAGCACTCTTCAACCCGAAAGGCATCCGTATAAAGCAATACGTACCACATGGGGTGATGAATGCTGTTTTCTCTTCATCTTCCCTTGTCATGAAGATCTAGTGGTAGCCGGAGTAGGCATCGAGGAATGACAACAGATCACACCCAGCTGTGGAGTCAACAATCTGGTCGATGCACGGCAATGGGAAGGGGTCTTTGGGACAAGCCTTATTAATATCTGTGTAATCAATACACAGCCTCCACTTCCCATTTTCCTTGCGCACTACCACCGGATTGGCCAACCACGTTGGATGGAGCACTCCTCTTACCAAACCCGCTGCTTCTAGTTTCCGGATCTCCTCTATGATGAACTCTTGTCGTTCCAAAGCTTGCTTTCTGACCTTCTGCTTGACGGGCCGCGCATGAGGACAGACAGCAAGGTGGTGCTCAATTACCTCCCTGGGAACGCCGGGGATGTCGTATGCTTGCCATGCAAACACATCGACATTTTCCTGCAGGAAGGTGACGAGCGCGTCTTCCTATTTGTCGTCAAGGGTGGAGCTTATGGTAAAAGCTCCTCCCGTGCCGTCCTCCTTGACAGAAACCTTCTTGGTTCCCGGCGGTGTGGCCCTGGACTTCTTCTTTCTGTCGGCGGAGCTCTCTGGCACGTCCTCGACGGGAGCGCTACACTCCGAAGAGGTGCGCTTGCCGGAGTGGGTGCCTAAGGTCTCACCGATCTTCTTCTTTTGCCTTCCCGGGGCTCCAGCAGCAGGAGCAAGCGCCTTAGCAGTGGCGGCTGCCGCAACTGCTTGTTGGTAGAGTTGGTCAGCGCAAATTAGCGCATCCTTCTTGTTTGATGGGACGGTGATGATCGTCACAGGCCCTGGCATCTTCAGGGTGTTGTAGGCGTAATGCGACGCCGCCATGAACTTGGCCAGCGCTGGGCGGCCAAGGATCCCGTTGTAAGGCAAGGGGATCTTGGCAACGTCGAACACAATCCTTTCTTTCCTGTAGTTCAGATCACTCCCAAAAGTCACAGGCAACGTGACCTTTCCCTTTGGTTGACTTCTTCCCGGGTTGACCCCCTGAAACGTGCCCGTCTCTTCGAGGTCTTCATCAGGAATCTGCAATTTCTCGATCACGGCAGGCGAGATTAAGTTCAGACCGGCCCCGCCATCGACTAGCATCTTTGTCACCTTGAGGTTGCGTATTGTTGGTGAAACCAACAATGGCAAGCACCCGACTATAGTAGTGCGATCAGGGTGATCCTCAGTGTCAAAAATGATAGGTGTGCTGGACCACTTCAGCGGCCTTCGGGCATTAAACGACGGTTCCGCCACTGTAATCTCACGTGCCCACTGTTTAAGCTGGCGGTGAGAGGTATGCAGCGAGGCGCCGCCATCGACGCACATGGCCTCTGTAGCTTTCTGAAATTCTTGGTCACCAGACTCATCGTCCTCTTCGTGATCATTTTCTTCTGGCTTTTTATCACGGCCCCGGGCGGGCCTCTCCTGCTGTTTATCTTTGCTGCGATGGCCCGCCTGGCCGTTACGCCTCTTGCCGGACCCCTTAGCACCGTCCTGGCCTTTCTCCTTGTCCCGCCTCTCATATTCAGCCCTCTGCTTCTCAGCAAGGAGCTCAACCTGTCGGCAGTTCTAGAGATCATGGCCTTTGGTGCGATGGATCTTGCAGTATTGCTTGTCGGAGTTTCCTGGCTTCTCGGCAGCCGCCAAGGCCCGGCAGGCGACACATCCGGCAATTTCCTTGCCGGGGTCATCTGCCTTGGTTTTCTTGGCGGAGCCGGCGTTGTCAGATCCCTCGACGGCAAGCACAGCCTTACCTTTGCGCTTCCTGTTGCGGCGCCGGCCTTTCTTCGCCGGGGCGGTAGTATCCTCATCTGAGCAGTCGGTTTCCACGCCGGCATCTTCGTCGGGGTACTTCCTTCCCTCTTCAGCTCGGGCACATCTGTCAGCAAGAACATAGAGTTCTGCCACATCTTTCACCTTGTTCATTGCCAGTTCTTCGCGCATCTTGCGGTTACGCACGTTCTGATGGAACGCGCTGATGATGGCAGCAGGGTGAACATCAGGGATATTGTACTGTACCCAGCTGAACCTCTGTATATACTTGCGCAGACTCTCGCCTCCCTTCTGGGGAATGACATGCAGGTCGCTTGCTTGGCCATGGGCTTGGTGACCTCCAGTAAAGGCGCCCACAAACTCATGGCACAAATCCGACCAGGAGGAAATAGAGTCTACCGGCAAGTGCATCAACCACGACATGGCGTTGGGTTTTAGAGCCAATGGAAAGTAATTCGCAAGCACCTTATCGTCGCGGGCTCCGGTGGCTTGCATCATGATGGTGTAGATGCTAAGGAACTCAGACGGGTGAGTCTTGCCGTTGTACTTTTCGCCAACGTCAGGTTTGAAGGTGCGGTGAGTGGGCCACTGGAACTGCCGCAGCTCACGGGTAAAAGCCGGACAGCCTACCTCGTAAGGTAGGCCTCCAGGGATCTCCGGGGCCGGGTGGTTCACAGCAGGCCCTGCTCGCCTGTCTGACTGGTGGCGCGCTCCGCGCCGGCACTCGATAGTGGTTCGAGCGTCTTCATGGGCTCGTTCCCGAAGAACATGGCACTGGTCACAGTGGGTCCGCGGGTCAGAGGATGCTATGGAGATGTCGTCGCCCGCGATGTCGCGACGAGCCGGCGTCCGCGGTACCGGATTGGGAAGAGGTGATGCACTATGGTCGCGGTGCCGCCGGCTTTTCCGCCACTGGTCCGCGGGACTCCATCGTAGCATCGACCTGGGGGCCTCACCGGACTTGGTTCGTCTTTGTTGGCCACCGCAACAAGGCTTCGGATAGTGGCTCTCCATTCGTCGAGTTTCCCCATAGTGGGAGGAAAATCAAGGAGCAACTGCGCGCGCCAGGGCCTCTGCTGGCGTCGGTGGCAGCGAAACCTGCACGGATCGCGACGCGCTTCGACTCCTGACCATGTCCGAAGGAGCTCTATCACGACCCCACGGTCGCATGCCGTTTTCACCAGCGCCTCGGCGAGTGGGCAGGTCTTCTACGTCCCGGGAGTGGCGCTCGGGGCTCTTCCCGCGGCGACGCCCGGGATCTTCGGCGTGATTACGCCGTTCGTCGCGCGCTGCCTGGGAGGAGCGCGTGGTTGGCGCCGGCGTGGGAGTCTTGGAGGCCCTTGCGTCGCCTTCGGGCGGGGCGGCGATGACCCTGGAAGGCTCCGCTCCACCCATGAAGGGCTTGGCTCCGCCTTTGGATTTGGCGACGTGTGGCCCGTTACCAAGCGCACAAACATCGCCGCCTCCCAAACTCCGGCTGCTGGGATGGTGTTGGTGTTCGCGAGCAGTGCCCCAGGTCCTTTCTGCGACCGGTCCACTGCTCGCCAGTGTTGGGACGGGCTGCCCGGCTTCCGACTAGCCAACCGCCATCGTCGTCTTCTTCTTGAGCGCCATGATGATGAAGAAGCGCCAAACTAACCGCTAAAGCCGATTCTCACAACTGCGCCCCCTACCTGGCACGCCAAAGATGTCGGTGGGAACAACACCTATGGGATCACAAGAATCCCTACTACGGTTAGCGGGGCGCGGGGTCGTGAGAAGAGTGGATCTAACAGGTAGCACACGGTTCGTTTATCCAGGTTCGGGCCGCGAGGATGCGTAAAACCCTACTCCTGCTTTGGTGGATTGTATATCTGTGTTCTTGAGCTAGCTATAGGGCGTGAGGAGCTCCAAAAAAGCCGAATCCTTCCTCTGGTCGCCTCGGGCCTCCTTTTATAGAAAAAGGGGTCGCCACAGTGGCACACAGGAGGTGGAAAGGGTCCGTGATGCGAGGTTATCCCTCGCATTACATGACAAGGCGCATTTAATGTGTCTTACTTAGGTGTTGCTTTATCGGGGACGGAGGAGAAACCTGTCTCGTCCGTCACCGCTCCTACTTGTGTCGACACGTGCCCTGGACAGCGATGCCTGCGCTGCCACGTAGGTAGGCAGGCAGCTGAGGTGGCGCAGTGGTGGGTCTTCAGGAAGATCTGCATGCCGCCAAGCAGGTGCCTTCCCAGCTGGTTGGGTCGGCAGCTGCATGCATGCGGTGGTGGAGGTTTTGTCGGCATGGGCCTGATGGTGGCCCTGCGGGTGTCCTCGGGAAGGGCCTTGCCGGGGCCCCGACAAGGGTCTTGCCGAGGCGCCTGCTGTCATCCCCGACAAGGCGCTTGCCTGGGGCCTTGTGGTCTTCCTCGGCTGGGATCCCTCCAAGGGTTGTCGTCTCCTTAGTACGTATCTAATCTTGAATGTCTTCATGAAGATCTGCATGCTGCCACGGGGATGTCTCCCGAATCCTTGCCCTTTGGGGGCAGTGGACTCAAGGGTGATTTGCTCCGTAGGCGCGGGACGAGTCGCCGCGGCAAGGGTCTTGCCGGGGCTGCTAGAACTGTCTCCCGGCAAGGATCTTGCCGGGGGAGTCCGCTTCGTCCCCTTTGCTCTTCGTGGTCTTGGCCTTGGCGTCATAGTTCTCTTGGGCTTCGGTCTTACCCTGGCTCACCTCCCTTGCCTTGCTTGGTGTGGTGGTGCCCGTGGCTCAGACTGCCCGTGCACAGTTATAGGGGTACAAAAAGTGTACCCCTCTTTTTGTACACCGACAAGCCTCCTAAGGTTGAGGTGTCTTGTGCTTGGCGAACTTGTGTGTGTTCTGGTCTCTCTCGATCTGCCCACTTTGCTGCAGTTTTTCCTCTCCCTAGCTATGGTGGTGGCTAGTCCTATTTATAGAGGCCCTGGTCCTCTCCCCAAATATTGAGTGGGAAGGGAGCCAACAACGGCCAATTTGGAAGGGGACAGCTAGTACAGCTTATCCTGACAAAAGTGGTTTTCGCCTGCCAAAGGCTCTGGTGGTGACGCCGTCTTGGGCTCCATGGTAACCTCCATCTTGTCGTCCTACTGGTCTTGGTCTTGTAGCACCAATATGGAAACCTTTGCTTGATGCCTCGGTACTCCGCGCCTGCTCTTGCCCCCTTTGCACCAAAGAGGAAACAAGGATGCTGTGCGCGCTGGCGCCAGCCTGGTCTCGATCGTCATGGCTCATGTCACGAGAACCTCGCGAGGTTTGCCTGACCTTGAACTCTCCGCCCCTCGCGAGCCAGCCTGGTGAGGCCGCTCCTGAGGAGGTCTTGTGTCGTCCGCCTCATGAGGCTTGGCCCCACGCGAGGGTCTTGAATGCCTTGTTGATGAAGATGGGCAGTACAGGCCTACTAGCAAAGCCACGCCGTGGGCCGTAGGCAGGCAAGTCTGGGGACCCCCGTTCCCAGAACGCCGACAGTAGCCCCAAGGCCCAAGGCGCGCTCGGGCTTGACTTCATGGCGAAGCCAAAGGTCAAGTGTGGAGCGCCGCAGGCCCCAATAGCCTGCGGCCTTGGTCGACGCGTGGCGATTGATTGGACGTGGGCGTCTTCGCTTCCCCATGCTGCCTCGGCAACTGCTCGACTTGACAAGTCCCTGTGACATGCAAGGAAAACCATCATTACTTGTGATCGTGGGGGGTGCTGGTTGGCCTTCTCCTGCTATAAATGGGAGGGGGCGGAGCCCCCGTCGCCCATCTTTCCTCTACCTCTTCTGCTTCTTCTCCTTCCTTGCTCCTCTCCTGCTACCAATGGCGCCGTCGAGGAGGTTCACTACCGCGGAGAAGGGGAAGGCCCCTCGCGAGGGGCCCGGCTCTCCGGTGCCCAAGCGTGGACATGGTCGTCCATGCAAGCTCACCGCAACCCCCGCCGTGGCCCCGTGCAGCCGTGGTGGTGCCGCTTCGCGGCGCAGGGGTCGCTCCGGTTGTGGCGGTCCCGTTGATGAAGGGAGACGTGTCGTGGTCGCGCGGCCTCCTCGGCCGCGCTTCCACTCGGCGGAGATTCTGCCGGAGTCCGTCGTCTGGTCGGCGAACCCGGCCGGCAACTGGCTTCAGCTTCCGCGCTTCTTCGCCAACGAGGTGCTGGCCTCAGGTCCAGGCAGTCTTTGGCTACAGGCAGACGGCGGCTGCAGCAGGGCTTCTTGGGTCGTGGTCAAGGCCTCCGCCGCGGGCAATATAGCCCTGGCCCGCGGTTGGCAGACGTTCGCCCGCGCGCGTGTCCTGGCAGGTGGTGCACCCTCCACTTCAAGTACGACGGTGATGCGACCCTCTATGTGAGGGTGTTTGGGGAAGATGGTCGCCACGCCAGGTGCTGCCCCGAGGTGAACGACGGCGAGGAGGTGCTCGGCCTTGGCGACGGCCGCAACGAGGATGAGAGCGAACTCGCCCTTGGTGCCGACCGCATCTCGTCCGACTATGCCAGCTCTTCCCCCGGCGACAGCTCCAGCAGTGACGGCTACGACCAGCCGGCACGCCGTCGTGCCCGCTTCGAAGATGGTGGCGGGTCGTCTCGTCGCCACACCTCCGTGAAGCGTGAGGAGGGGTCCGGCTAAGCTCGGGAAGGCGCTGGGGCCTGCCCTCGTGGACCGCTATAGGCGCCGCTTCTATTTTGTTCTTCTTTTCCTTCCTACATCAGAAAGAAACCAGAATGGGCCCCGGAGGGGCGTGTATCGAACTGTGATCTCAATTGTTATGTTATGTTTGTCGTTCCTGTGTTGTGTCGCAACATCGTCATTTTATGTAAGGATAACTTAGCTCGACTTGTTTTGAGTGGCCTCCTCCTCACGAGGCGCTTGCTTCCTAGTACCTATCGAGGCCTCCTTGACCTGATATGCGCTTAGGAACTACAAAAAATTCATTAAGAGGTTTATCGTTTACCCGGGGCTTGGTCATAGGCACCGCTGGTCTTGACCCGGCGCCTTGTGTCGCGATACCCGTGGGGCACGGACTAGGAGAGGTGCGCCAGCTTGTGGGCTCGAACGAGGGTGCCTCGTGAAAAGACAGAAGGAGTAAGCTCACGAAGGTACCTATTAAGCCCCCTCACGAGGGACGCGAGGGAGAGTACAGGTCGACCAAAGAGGCGAAGGCAGAAACAGAGGCAGAAAGCGATAAAACGGGATCAGCAAGAGACACCAGAAACCAAATTACAATTAAAAGAGGGGCGAGCCAACTTTGGAAAGCAAATGAAAAGCCGCGTCCGACACCTAGTCTAGTCTTCGACGTCTTCTCACCAGCGCGGAGCTAAGTGCTGCCACTCGGCGTGGGAGGGAGCCCCCGAGGACCAAGGGAGGCTCTCCTGAGGATCCGGGGCGTGTACAGCCCCACCCAATATTACGTGAGAGTGTCATGGGCGGCGATTCTTCACAGGCACGAGGCCTTGCTTCACAGACGCTGGGCCTTTCTTCACAGGCACTGGGCTTTTCTTCATAGGCATCGGGCTTTCTTCACAGGCACTGGGCCTTTCTTCATGGGTAGAACTTCAAGAGGTGTTGGATGTTCCAGGCGTTCTGGACAGGTACCCTGTCCTGCGTCTCCAGGCGCGCGGCGTCAGGCCTGGAGACGTGGAAGACCTTGAACGGGCCCTCCCACATTGGTGAGAGCTTATGCAGCCCCTCCCTAGAGAGCACCCGCCTCAGGACGAGGTCACCCACCTCAAGAGTCCTGGAGCGAACGCTGCGACAGTGGTATCGCCGCGGCGCTTGCTGGTATCTTGCCGCTCATAGTGCAGCTTCGCGGCGACGTTCCTCCCCCAGCACAAGGTCTATCCCCCACATGGCGTCCTGCTGCGTCTCATCAAACACCAGGACCCATGCGGAGCGATGCTCGACCTCGTGAGGGAGGACTACTTCTGCTCCGTAGACAAGGAAGAACGGGGTTTCGCCCGTTGGCTTGGTGGTGGTGGTGCGGATCGACCACAGCACAGACTGGAGCTTGTCGTGCTAGCCCCTGCCGCTGGCTTCGAGCTTCTTCTTGAAGGTCCTAGTCTTGAGGCCCCTCAGGACCTCCGCGTTGGCGTGTTCGGCCTTGGCATTGCTCCTGGGGTGTGCTATTGACGCGTAGCAGATCTGCATTCCAAGGTTAGCACAATATGACTTGAAGAGATTACTAGTGAACTGTGAGCCGTTATCGGTGATGATGCGGTTGGGGACCCCAAAGCCGCTCACGAGGTCCTTGATGAACTTGACTGCAGAGCCAGCTGGGATGGCGCGGACGGCTTCAACCTCCGGCCACTTAGTGAACTTGTCGATGGCGATGTAGAGGTATCGATAGCCCCTAAGTGCCCGAGGAAACGGGCCCAGAATATCCAGCCCCCAGACTGCGAACGGCCACGAGAGTGGAATGGTCTGGAGGCCCTGAGCTGGCTGATGGATATTCTTGGCATGGAATTGGCAGGCCTCACAGGACTTCACCAGCTCAGCCATGTCGTTGAGCGCCACAGGCCATTAGAATCCACTTCGGAATGCCTTGCCGATGAGGGTTCGTGACGACGAGTGGTGCCCGCAGTCTCCACCGTGTATGTCAGCTATCAACTCTTTCCCCTGTTCCCTGACGGGCCACGCGCTCCGCGTCCTCCTTCTTCTCTGGCAATGTCCCTTGCATCAGGTATTCCTTGAATTCCTTGGTCCAGCATCCCTCCTGGGGCCCGAGAACTAGGAGTAGGCGCGCTCCTGAGGTCGGGCTACAGGCCGGGGCTCCTGTGGCAGGCGGCTACGGGAGTTCCTCCCGAGGCTGAGCTGTTTTTGAAAGCGGTGGCGTTGCTGATGGCCTGAAGAGCCGCTCCTCGAAGACGCCAGGCTCCTAGAGCTGTCGCTTGGATGCTCTTCTGGCAATGTCGCCAGCTTCCTTGTTGGTGCCACAGGGCACGTGCTGCAACTCCAGGCCCAGAAATTGCTTCTCCATCTTGCAAACCTCCACGAGGTATGCTTCCATGTGCTCGTCCTTCGGCTCATATACCTTGTTGGAGAAATTGACCAGGAGCTATGAGTCGCCCCTGATAGTGAGACGCTTCACCCCCAGCGCTGCCGCAGCCTTTAGGCCGGGTATGAGACCTTCGTATTCTGCAATGTTGTTGGAGACCTTCTCGCCCTGCTGGAAGCAGAGATTCACGGTGTAGTAGAGTTTGTCCTGAGTGGGCGAGATGAGCAATGCTGCAGCCCCCGCACCCTGGCGCGCGAAGGCACCATCAAAATACATGACCCAGCCGCCAGGCGCCTCGCTTCCCGGCGAGAGGGACCGGTCTTCGCCTTCCTCAAGAGCCGGGCGTCTGTCCATTCTGCCACGAAATCAGTGAGTGCGGCTCCGTTGATGACCCTGGTAGTACTGAACTCCAACTAGAAAGCTTGCAACTCGATGTTCCATTCAGCGACTCTTCTGGCAGAGTTGGGGCTCCTGAGCACTCGCTCCAATGGGTAAGCTGAGACGACCTTGATGGGATGGCCCTGGAAGTAGTGCCGCAGCTTTCGCGAGGCCACCAGGAGCGCGAGCAGGAGCTTCTGAGGCATGGGGTACCGTGCTCTTGCATCCCGCAACACCATGCTGATGAAGTATACTGGGTGCTCGACGAGGGTAGGCGCGCTGATGAGTCTTGCGCCCTCCTGGAGTTGGGTTGGCTCCTGAGGAGAGGGAACCCCTAATGCTTGATCTCTAGTCGGGGCCTTCGCGGGTTCGGGGGCATCGTCCTGCTGAGCCTGATCCTTTGCCGCCGCTGCTGCGGCCCCTGTGGTGCCCTCCTGGTCTTGCGTCGTCTCTGCTAGAGGCATGGCACGGCGCGATGCGCCCTTGGCTTGGTAACTGCCACCAGGGCCGCGCTAGCTGAGTACGGGGTGGCGGTGAGATAGAGCACTAGGGGCTCACGAGGTCATGTCGCCACCATCACTGGAGGGTTGGTCAGGTATCTCTTGAAGTCTTGAAAAGCTTGGTCGGCCTCTCGGGTCCACTTGAACAGGCCCTTCTTTTTCATCAGCTTGAAGAAGGGCAGGGTGAGTTCTCCCAGCTTGGAGATGAAGCGCCCCAATGCAGTCACCCGACCAGCCAACTTCTGCATTTTCTCGAGGGTCTGCGGTGGACTCATGTCTTCAATGGCCTTGACCTTCTCTGGGTTGGCCTCGATCCCCCTGTGGGACACCAGGAAACCCAACAGCTTGCCAGAAGGGACGCCAAACACACATTTCTCCTGGTTGAGCCGCAAGTCCACCTGGCGAAGGCTTTCAAAGGTCTCCTCTAGGTCTTGGATCAAGGTCCCCGCCTCCCGAGACTTCACCATGATGTCGTCGACGTAGGATTCAGTGTTTCTCCTGAGCTGCCGCCCTAAGGCGATGTGCATGAGCCGCTGGAAGGTTGCGCCCGTGTTGCGCAGCCTGAACGGCATGCAAGTGTAGCAGTACACCCCACACAGGGTCGGGAAGGCCGTCTTCTCCACATCTTGTACTGCCATCTTGATCTGGTGATATCCTGCGAACGCATCCAGGAAGCATAGCAAGTCGCACTCGGCGGTGGAGTCGACGATCTGGTCGATGCGTGGAAGCGGGAACGGATCTTGGGGGCAGGCCTTGTTGAGGTTGGTGAAGTCAATGCACATCCGCTCCTTCCCACCTTTCTTGGGGACGATGACGGGGTTTTCCAGCCACTCGGGGTACCGAACGTCGCGTATCACACCCGCGGCCTCCAACTTGCGGGTTTCTTGGACGATGAAAGCTTGCTTCTCCGTGGACTGACGCCTTGCTTTCTGCTTCACGGGGCGTACGTTGGGGCACACCTTCTGGTGGTGCTCTATTACCTCCCTTGGGACCCCTACCAGCTGATCGGGCTCCCAGGCGAACAATCCCTTATTTGCGTGCAAGAACCTCACGAGTGCCTCCTCCTGACCAGGCTCAAGGTTGGCGCCTATGGTAAAGGTTGCCCTGAAGGACCCGTCCTCCTCGACCGGCACTTTCTTGGTTTCTGCCTTGTCCTGAGTGAAGAACTGCTTCTTCTTGGTTGGTGCGGCTTCCTTGGCCTTGGAGGTATCCGCGTTAGCGGTTCGTGCTGTCGCGGCGGCCTTGAGGGAAAGCTTGAGCGCCACTAGGGCCTCCTTGGCGTCCCCCTTGATGGTGAGGACACCTTCGCTCCCCGGCATCTTTATGAGGTTGTAAGCAGGATGGGTTGCTTCCATGAACTGGGCCAGAGCTGGGTACCCGAGGATGGCATTGTACGGGAGGCCGATGCGGGCGATGTCGAAGTTGATGAGCTCGGTGCGGTAGTTGTGGCGCGTGCCGAAGGTCATGGGGTGGCGGATCTTCCCCAGGGAGCGGGCGGAGCCTCCACCAACCCCTGAGAAAGGCTTGCTAGGGAGGAGCCGCTTGGGCGGTACATGAAGAAGACTGAAGGCCTCAACGGAGAGCACGTTGAGGCCGGCACCACCGTCGATGAGCGTCTTGGTGATGGATATGTGCCAGATGGTGGGCGCGCACAGCATCGAGAGTGCACCCGAGCCGATGGTGGAGGCGGGATGATCCTCTGAGTCGAAGGTGAGGTCGGTCTCAGGCGCGGCCCAGCCAGGCGGAGCCCCCAGGCGCATGGAAACGGCGCCGATCTGGCGAAAGTACAGCTTGACATGCCGATCTGAGGGTGGTGCTTGCGAACCGCCAAGGAGAGCTGCGACGATAGGGGCCGCCGGTTCCCCGAAGCGAGTGATGAAGAGGTTGCACAGCTCCTCCCAGGTGGCGACAGAAGACTCCGGCAAATGGAGGAGCCAGGCGCGTGGCGCGCCTACAAGGGCCATTGGGAACCAGTTGGCCATGATCTTGCCGCCGCCCCCGGCTTCCAGAATGGCCTCCTCGTACGCCAGCAGAAAAGCCGACGGGTCCGCCACGCCGTCGTAGCGCGGCGGCATCTCCGGCTTCAACTTGCGTGGCCACTGCACCTGCCGCAAGGCAGGGGCAAGGGCACGGAGCCCCCGAGCGCCGCTGTGGGCACCGGTAGATCCAGCTGGAGGGGCGCCTGCCATGGGGGAGCGGGCGTGGAGATGGTGGAGTGCGAATCCATGAAAGAAAGTCTCCGGCGCACCCTACCTGGTGCGCCAAATGTCGGATCGTGGGTTACGGCAAAACCCTTAAGGTTCGAACACTGGGGTGCGCGCGAAGATCACCGATTCGCGTCTTAGCTCAGCTAATATCTTACGAACTAACTTGACGAGCTCGCAACACAAAGGACACAAGATTTATATTGGTTCGGGCCACCGTTGTGGTCTAATACCCTACTCCAGTGTGGTGGTGGATTGCCTCTCGGGCTGAGGATGAACAGTACAGGGGGAAGAACAGCCTCCTGAGGTTGAGGTGTTCTTGTGCTTGGCGAACTTGTGTGTTCTGGTCTCTCTCGATCTGACCCGTTTGCTACTGTTTTTCCTGCCCCTAGCTATGGTGGTGGCTAGTCCTATTTATAGAGGCCCTGGTCCTCTCCCCAAATATTGAGCGGTAAGGGAGCCAACAACGGCCAATTTGAAAGGGGACAACTAGTACAGCTTATCCTGACAAAAGTGGACTTCGCCTGCCAAAGGCTCTGGTGGTGATGCCGTCTTGGGCTCCACGGTGACCTCCATCTTGTCGTCCTGCTAGTCTTGGTCTCGTTGCACCAATATGGAAACCTTTGCTTGATGCCTCGGTACCCCGTGCCTGCGCTTGCCCCCTTAGCACCAAAGAGGAAACAAGGACGCTGCGCGCGCTGGTGCCCACCTGGCACCCGCCTGGTCTCGATCGTCATGGCTCACGTCACGAGAACCTCACGAGGTTTGCCTGACCTTGAACTCTCCGTCCCTCGCGAGCCAGCCTGGTGAGGCCACTCCTGAGGAGGTCTTGTGTCGTCCGCCTCACGAGGCTTGGCTCCTCACGAGGGTCTTGAATGCCCTGTTGATGAAGATGGGTCGTACAGGCTTGCTAGCAAAGCCACGCCGTGGGCTGCAGGCTGGCAAGTGAGGGGACCCCCGTTCCCAGAATGCCGACAGGAAAATATTACTGCTTATATCATTGATCACAAGACAAGTTAAACAAAAAAATGGAAAGGAAAATGCAATTATCAGATTTAATAGAACAATGGAAAGGAAAATGTGTTTAAACCTATATTTCACGGGTATAACCTTCCCAAGGACAAGCAGAGCATGATAGTCATGACAGGATAGAAGTATAAAACCATTTAGGCAAGGGGAGAGGAATTTCATGACATTACCCATACAATGGTGTTTGGATAATTTGATAAATAAGATTTAGCATTATGCTTCGAATGTTCTTATTGAAGGTCGGAGTACCACAGACATGCTTTGAGATAGCATTAACATGATCATCAGGTAAAGGTTGGTCTTTGGATACACAAAGGATCCATCAGAAACAACTTATAAAATATGTCGGACAATTTTAACAAGGAAAAGATGAGGATGGGCCCACGGGCTCAGCAACAATTCATCGACGGGCAAGGAGGGTATTTCTCACCATGAATTCAATTGATAACCTGGAAGAGCTCAGAATGTTGATGATGATCACAACATATTTGTTGAGAGGTTTCATGAGGATGTAATCGATCGGCGATGACATCAATTCAAAGGAATGATGAAGCAAAAGGTTATGAGAACCACGGGTACGACACAAACTCGAAATCAAGCTTGCTATTCAAGACAAAATGATATGACGAGGTAAAACGATGTAGGCTTAGCTCATTGTCAAAAATTGTGCTCCAGGAAGAAGGATCAGGTAGCACAGTTAAAATTTATCACGATAATGATATAGCCGATCAGGCTAGGAATGACTTGAAAGATTATTAAACTCGTAAGCAACGAAAATTACTTAGAGTTGTTGAATCGAAGTGTGCAATCGATTCTCTTATTGGTGTTCTTGAGTGACTGATAACTCGGAACCTGGGGGAAAATATGAAATCGGTGAGAAGTAATACTAGATGAATACTCATAGGAAGGGACATAGTTCGTTGATATTCTCGAGATACCTGAGGGTAATACTCGAAGGAACATCAAAATAGAGGTTGAGGAGATGTATTAATCTCCAGAATACAAGCACTTTAACTTGTCTGAGGAATGGGATCAAAGAAGAACAATATGGTCGGAACCATGATTGCAAAAGACCAAATCCCAGATATAAGATGAACTTATACCAAGGATACAATTAGTTTTAAGAGAAGCTTCCATGATAAGATCTACATTGTGTCCATGGGCATGAACACAAAGTTCAAGGTCGACACCCACTTCTCCAATGCATAACCTTTCATTCACTGATCTGTTACAATTATTTGAAGGTGAAGAACTACCTGGTGAATTACCAGAGGATTATGACCCGTGAAAACTATCGGAATCACACGGATTAGGGAAGGCATAGGTTCAACCCATCGGGGCATCTTATGAACATATACCACAAACTTCGGGAGTAATTAACACAAGCATGAAAGTAGAGCATGGTTCACAAAGTAGATGATAGAATTTACTAAAGGCATTATGTGTGAGGGGAAGAACTCACAAGGTTAATGAATATGAAGGACATTGTCGGATAACAATCCAACCAAGGATATGGCGGTCCATAAAGGATCTGATGTGAGTATCGATACTCAAGGAGAAGAAGGAAGGGTGCAAAGGCATTGGACTATAGATATATCTGGATAACTTCAAAGCTTGAATACAAAGGAATTACGATTTTCAAATCACAAGAAAAGAAGCATAGGCTCTGATCAAAAGGTAATTGAGTTGACTAGATATAGATCGACAATCAATCAAGGTTTGATTTGCCAAGAACAAGCTCATGTTCGAAGTGACGTCTGAGCCGGAAGGATGAATGCTAGGATCTGATTGAGGATTGCGAGCATCCGCAACATATTTGATCAAGGGACGAACAAGACTCAAAGTGATAGCGACAGAGGACATCAATGGAGATTACTAGAAATATGGAATTAACTATAATGCAGGCACGCAATACTTTCAAGAGTAATAGGCTTCTAAGGATTTCGGAAGATCGAATAGTATTTCGAAGGATTTTGTGAAACACATGAACAACTAGGGATGAGTGGATACTCGTTAAGTGCGAGGAATTATCCGTAGGGTTATTCATGTGGCAAAGAACTGTAAGGCAGTAGGCACAAAGTATTCTCAGAACAATAGAGAGGATTTTGGGGTATCTTGTAATAACAAGATCACCGGAGGAATGATTGTATGAATGACAAGTGTACATGGTCATCCATAGGGGTTTACCGATAGAAGGGAATTGCAAAAGTGATGAGTACAAGTCTTGAGAGAACATCAGAGAGTATCTTCGGAATCCTGGTGCAGCAAGCGATCATCGGGACTGAAGGGGCTCTCCGGGAGAAAGTATTTTTGAGAACATAAACTTAGATTTTAGCAAAAGCATTTAACCTGAATAGAAGAGAGATCAGAATCCCAGAGTATAGACGAGGAATAAAAGATCCTAACACCACCTAATGGCGACGTGGGCCTGTAAGCCACACAACCATGTTAGTGAAAGTTTTTCAATGACTAGACTCAACTTCAGCCAAGGAGTGTGGAAAGTGGAGTCCTACAGGCAGTCGGCTCTAATACCAACTTGTGACGCCCCCGATTCAATCATACACTAATCATACACGAAAATGTGTACGATCAAGATCAGGGACTCACGGGAAGATATCACAACACAATTATAGACACAAATCAAAATAATACAAGCTTTATATTACAAGCCAGGGGCCTCGAGGGCTCGAATACACAATAGTCAGCGGAAGCAACAATATCTAAGTACACACATAAGTTAAACAAGTCTTCCTTAAGAAGGCTAGCACAAAAGCAACAACGATCGAAAAGGCAAGGCCTCCTACCTGGGAGCCTCCTAACTACTCCAGGTCGTCAGCGGCCGTCACATAGTAGTAGGCACCCTCGGGGTAGTAGTAGTCATCAGTGGTGTCGTCTGGCTCCTAGGATCTGTCATCTGGTCACATAAATCGGGTATGGGGGAAAAAGAGGTAGCAAAGCAACTGTGAGTACTCATCCAAAGTACTCGCAAGACTTACATCAGATCTAAACTAAGTATGCATCTGTATCAAAGGAATGGGTTGTATCTATGGACAAAACTGCAGAATGCCAGAAGAGAAGGGGAAAGCCTAGCCTATCGAAGACTAGCATATTCATGCATCTTCAAGCATCTTGCAGCATTTAGAAGAGTACAAATCAACATAATGTAAAGTAGTAGTAGTGTCATCAACCTCGCGCAGAGATCCTTCCTCGACTCCCTGCGAGAAAGCAATCCCAGAGCCATACTATCCATTTCTCATCACAAGTACCCAATTCTAGTTGTATCGATCGGGATACAACTCCGAGTGTGCGTTACCGTAGGACAGGCTATCGATAGATGTTTTCTTCCCTGCAGGGGTGCACCAACTTACCCAACATGCTCGATTAACTCCGTTCAGACATACTTTACTGGGTCATGCCCGGCCTAAGCCAAACGATACGCAGCAACCCGACCTAGGCTTAATAGAGAGGTCAGCACGCCGGACTAAACCTATGCCCCCAGGGGTCTTGGGCCATCCCCCCGGGATCTCCTGCATGTTGCGTGGGCGGCCGGTGAGCAGACCTAGCCACCCTTATACAAGGCGAGGCGTTCCATTCCAACCCGGCGCGCGTCGCTCGGTCGCATGATGTCTATTAAGCTTCGGCTGATGCATACGACGCAGATCGCCCATACTATGCCCACGTGATGGTTAGTGCTATCAGGCCAGAGGCCTCTCGGATCAAATATCCAAATCATAGTGGACTAGGAATGCGCGGTAAAAAGCAGAGACTTACAAAAGATGTGACCCTGTTGCCCCGTCTCAAGGACTTGCGGCAAGGGCTAAGAATGTCCGGCCACGCCCCGTAATTATCTCGCGGGCACCTTCCAGGTCAACCCGAATCCACATCACTCGCAATTAAGCTCGCGCAGATACCCCTTAGGGGCGACCCGTCTTTAGTAACATGGTTCAATGTAAAGTCATAGTAACCATAGTAACCGTGTGTCTAACACCAAGGGGAACCCTGAGGAATCACCATCGATGGAATTCCACCTGATGTTATCGTCAAGGTGAACGAAGGAGGAATCACCCTCGAGGTCCACTCTTGAGGAGTTGCACGACAGTGTCATTATCAGGAGTGGAGAAGGAGGAATCACCCTCGACGACCATAACCAATGAACTAGCCTACAAGGTCAAAATCAGAAGTGCTGATGAGGTATCACCCTCGACACTCGATAGTAACCCAGTAGTGTCGAGCAACTAAGGGGAAAGTGATGTGCGGTGCCGGGGTCTGGTCTTTGATTCCGTTGATCGGGTCTTCTGATAATGCAACGGGGCAGTCAGGACAAAGTGGGGGTCTCCGATGGGTCTCTACCAGCCTATACTAAACAATTTAGGATAAGCAGGTAGGTAACAACATTAGGTTACAATAAATAGGCTATGCATCAGAAATAGGATAACAGTAGTAGCAGCAGATTCTAATCCAAGCATAAGAGAGAAGGGAATGGGCGATATCGGAATGCTCAAGGGGGGGTTTGCTTGCCTAGAAGCTCTGGTGACAGACTTAGATCCTCAATGGTGAAGTACTCAATCATCGGATCAACAACGGTCTCGGGATGTACCGGAAAGAAGTAACATAGGGGGAACATAATAAATAATAGAGCAAACAATGCGTTACAAAGCATGACAAAGCAAAACGTTGCGCTGGGGGTGACCTAACACAGTTCTTCATGTTGCAGACGAAGCGGGAAATTAACCGGAAGGTTTTCCCGGTTTCAGACTTCTGTCAGACAGATGAACCGGAGGGGAAGGTTCCTTGTTTGCAGTGTTGGAGGCATATGATAGGTATGTGGATAGCGTATTCGGGTTCGTCTCATTTTTCTGAGCAACTTATATGTAGAAAACATTTTCATCCAAGTTACGGTTTAATTTCTATTAAATTTCAAAGTTTTATTAAATTTCTTAAATTAATACTAATTCAAAAATAAAGATTAAAATGCTACGTGCGCACACAAAGTGTACATAGCAAAGCAGAATTGAAGCTAACAGTGGGCCCCGTTGATTGCCCAGTCAGCAGTCAACGTTGACCCATTGACTGGTCAACCAGTGAATAATTTCTATGGGTCCTACGTGTCATTGTCTATGGTTAACTAGACTTTAGTTAAATTAGATTAGCTAATAGTGGGGGCCACTGTCATTGGCTAGTAGTTAAACTAATTAGTAATTAGCCCCCAAGATAAAATGCATGGCCGGCCGGCGGTGGCTGTGCATACACACGCACACCACACGGGCTTGGACATTGCCACGACCATGGCCACTAGCAGCAACTAGCATCGGCCGGAACAACAACTAGAAGCGGCAGTAGTGGGCGGCTCCAGCACAGAGCAACAGCCGACAGTGAGCAGCACACGCATGCGGGCAGCAGCGAGCGGGGGCAGTAGCCGCGCGGGCACGCGTTGTGCGGGGCCGGAGCTCACGCACGTAGGGCGACCAGGGGGTGCGCGGGAGCACGCACGGGGACGAGGCCAAGCACAGACAGGTGGGCGCGGAGGCGCGCAGGCACAGGCGAGGGCCCGACTAGGGGCACGGACGGGCCAATTCCGGCCATGGCGACTGGTCCTCGTGGGGCGACGCATATGACGACAAATCGAAGGGGAAAGCAGGGGAATTAGGAGAGGAGCTCACTACGAGCTCAATGGCGAGGTCGGGGAGGCCGGGGACGCAGTGAAGGTGACGGATTCGTCGATGGCGTCGCAGTGGCCGGAGGTTGAAGATGACATCGATGGCGACGACAGAGAGCTCCCAGGCTCGAGCCGAAGGGCGGGGCCGATGTGGACGACGACGGTGGTCCTCCTAGGTGTCTCATGACGGCGAGGGTTGGCCAATGGTCTTGGCAACGACGAGGCAGGGGCGACGATGGCGTTCGGTTGAGGTCGGACGTGGGCGGGGAGGAGAGCAATGGCGCAGGGGGGAAGGGGGAGAAGCGGGCGATGTTAGGGCGAGCGGGGAGGGCTCGGCGCAGCTATATAAGGCAGGGGAGCCGGGGATGCTCGACGTGTGGCGCCAGCCATGGAGATGGCGCCACGGCTGCCCTGGCTGCTCCTGTAGCTGGTAGGAGAGGATTGGGGGTGGGTTGGGCCAAAACAATTACCTTAAGGCCCAGAGGCATAGCGATAGGTTTTCCTTTTTTGATTTACTTTGTTGTTTTGCATTTGCTCCTGTTTTGCATTAATTTGAGCTACTAAATGATTTTTGTAAAAGATGAAACTTGACACATAATTACTTGGCAATATACTGAGTTGGCTCAAAAAGGTTGAGGCTGGTTGGAATCCATTTAAATTTCATTTAAATAGAAAAGGGTTAAATGTTGGTGTTTTATCACTGTTTTAAAAAGGTTAGGGGCAATTTAATACTTCAAATAAAATTGGTTTCTACATGACAATTACTTAGTAATTATTTTCAACCAAACAAACAATTTTGTTTTAATGTTTGAAGAAACAATAAATTTGACTTGAGAATTGAATTGGAATTTGACTTGAGAGTTGATCAAGTGATAGCTAACTCAGTAAAGCACGGTGACATGGCATCATTAGGCTGAGGTTACTGTGGCATGACACTGGGGGTGTTACAGTTATAACTATCTCATGTTGAATATCATCTGACAAGTCACCGATCCAATGCCTAGGAATTTATCCTATATTGTTCTTACTAAGTTACAACTGCTATCATCACTGTTACACTTGCTACAAAATTATTGTTGTCACTGTTACCGTTACCGTTGTTGCTGCTACTATTATCAAAACTATCATACTACTTTGCTACTGATCTCTTTGCTGCAGATAATTAATCTCTAGGTGTGGTTGAATTGACAACTCAGCTGCTAATACCTTGAAATAGTCTTTGGCTCCCCTTGTGTCGAATCTATAAATTTGGGTTGAATACTCTACCCTCGAAAATTGTTGCGATCCCCAATACTTGTGGGTTATCAGCATGGCGAAGGTCTTTGATACGACCGAAGTGTCCCATAAGTCCTCCACCATGAGCTTCTTGCAAGAGCAACAGACTAAGACAAAACGCAGGTATACAAAGTTTGTTAGTCCGCATAGCCATCCTTGAGATAATATCGCTCGCAAAATTTGTTAGCTTAGCATTTCGCATAAGGAATCACAAATGAGGTATCATGCGTACATTGGTGCAGCGACGTCCTATATAAATGGTTTTTAACCCCTTTCCACGACAGAGTTTTAAACTGTCGCCTTGCTTGTGTGTGCGATAGGGGGTCCATCCCAGATGACCCATAAATCGTTTGTGATAGGGAGTAGGAATGCATACATTTTGTATAACTAAGCGTATGTGATGTCCACATCTATGTCAAACGCGAGTCATCACACAACAATTTGTGATATATGAAATTTCCCAAACGCTCCATCCTTGCTACTCGTGTGGGTTGGCATTACCATCGCACACGCTATTGTATGGTGCAACGTTTATGATGTGTGCCCCATCACAAACAGTTCACGATTATAAAGCGTGTATGATAAGGAGACTATCACACACATTTACTTTTCATTGTATGTAAGAGTGCATACAGGTGTCCCCATAAAATTGTATGTGAAGCTTGAATATATCCACCCGTTGATCTGTCCATAAACATTTGCAATATATAAAATGTTCTAAATCATTCATTTGTAGTACCCGTGTCGAGTGAAGGCCTATCCCACGCATGCTTCTATGAACAACATTTATGATGTACACAACATCATAAACAGTTCATGATCGCTAAGCGTGTGTGATACAGAGACTATCACAAACATTTAATAAGAAGTGATTGTGTGCACTGCTATTGTTAATCTCACACGTTTTTTCTTGGCTGATCGTGTGTGCAGTAGAAATTCATCGCACACGTAGTGATCTAAGGAACATGTCTGATCTTGATGTTTATCATTGACGTTTTGCTTTGACAAACTATGTGCAGTGTAATTGCCTGCATAACATAATTTATCCCTAAATCAATCTCTGCATTTAAATTCACAAAATTTAAATTTGAAACAGATTTTGAATTGAAAGTAGGCAATCCTTATCTAATATTGAATCATGTTTATTACAAATATAGGTTAGAGAACTAATTCATAATTCGATTCATACGTATATATAATGAAGAACTACAGAAGCACCTTCAAAAAATGATACTCCCTCCATTTTTATATACAAGGCCGCAAACTCGGATTACAGGTACCAATGTAAAATTTAATGCATGTTTTACAAGTCAACTTTTCTTCTTGTTTACTGGGATCATTAATACTCCGCATGCATGCAAAGAAACTGAGTGGAGGAAGTAGCTGACTATTATTATGACTGCATGCATGTAAGTATTAAACAGGTTCTTAGTACGAGAAAATATCATTAATTATGCCTCGATTACTGTTGGTGGCCTTGTATAGATGCAAAATGTATATTCCATAGTGGTCTTGTATATAAAAATGGAGGGCGTAAACCACATTGTAGTAAAGACAGTAAAGAGAGGGGCGAAAGACATTATGGTTGCTGGAGAAGGTGAGGCGAAATTCCCATACTATGCCCTCCTCCGTGCCTAATGTGCGCATGACTCTAGGCTAACCCCTTGTGATGCCCGCCCGCCAATCCTTCACTGTCTTCATTAGGACTTTCGATGCTCATTGTAGTCTCGAAGAAATACTTTAACCTTCATTGCATGTCCACCATTCATGCACTTTGCCATGTAATCTTGAGTAAACTACTTTGGGAACCACTTCAAACAAAAAAGATTCAGACATTGTTGTCTCACAACTCATTATGAGCAAAAAAAGAGAAGGCTACAAAGTTTGTGGTTACCATGCTATAACTCACTTTTGTGTTGGACAGTGTAGGATCGAAAGTATGTCTAGAGGGGGGGGGATTAGACTACTTGACCAAATTAAAATCTAGCCTTTTCCCAATTTTATGTCTTGGCAGATTTTAGCAACTTAGCACAAATCAAGTAATCAACCTACACATGCAATTCTCGGAGTATAGCAGCGGAATGTAAAACAATTGCATATGAAGGTAAAGGGAGGAGTTTGGAGGAAGAAAACGCAATGTAGACATGGAAATTTTTGGCGTGGTTCCGATAGGTGGTGCTATCGTACATCCATGTTAATGGAGACTTCAACCCACGAAGGGTAACAGTTGCGCGAGTCCACGGCGGGCTCCACCCACGAAGGGTCCATGAAGAAGCAACCTTGTCTATCCCACCATGGCCATCGCCCATGAAGGACTTGCCTCACTAGGGTAGATCTTCACGAAGTAGGCGATCTCCTTGCCCGTACTAACTCCTTGGTTCAACTCCACAATCTGGACGGAGGCTCCCAAGTGACACCTAACCAATCTAGGAGACACCACTCTCCAAAAGGTAATAGATGGTGTGTTGATGATGAACTCCTTGCTCTTGTGCTTCAAATGATAGTCTCCCCAACACTCATCTCTCTCTCATGGGATTGGATTTGGTAGAAAGATGATTTGAGTGTAAAGCAACTTGGGAAAGGCTAGAGATCAAGTTTATGTGGTTGGAATGGGATATCTTGACCTCAACACAAGTGTAGGTGGTTCTTTCTCAGAAAATGTATGTTCGAAGTGTAGGCATATTCTGATGGCTCTCTCTACGAATGAAGAGTGGGTGGAGGGGTATATATAGCATCCACACAAAATCTAACCATTACACACAAATCACCAAACTCGGTGGGACCGAATCATAAAACTCGGTCAAGCCGATTTAGTTCAAAATGTGACCATTAGGCATTTCGGTGGGACCGACATGTCAACTCGGCGGGACCGATTACATTAGGGTTAGGGCATAACTTAATCTCGGTGAGACCGATTACTCAAACTCGGTGGGACCGATTTTGGTAATAGACAAATAGAGAGTTGGTCAGGAAAACTCGATGGGACCGATTCGCTCATCTCGGTTAGACCGAAACGTTACGAAGGGGAAACAGAGAGTTTGCATTGCAATCTCAGTGGGACCGATCGCTCATCTTTGTTAGACTGTAACGTTACGAAGGGAAACAGAGAGTTTGCAATCCCATCTCAGTGAGACCGAGATCCCTATCGGTGAGACCGAAGTGACTAGGGTTTCTAGCAGTGGCTATGTCAAGTGAACTCGGTGGCGCCGGATAGAAGATTTCGATGGGGCCGAGTTTGACTTTTGGTTTGGGACATATGTGGATATGAGAAAGTAGTTGATGGTTTTTGGAGCATATCACTAAGCATTTTGAGCAAGTAACTCATTAAGCAACACCTCACCCTGATTTAATAGTATTGGCTTTTTCTATGGACTCAATGTGATCTTGGATCACTAAAAGTAAAATGCAGAGCCTTGTGCTTTGAGCTTGAGCCAATCTTTTGTCCTCAGCATTTTGAGGGGTCCACTTTCTAATCCATGCCATGCCAATCATTGAGCTTTCCTGAAACATTTATCTTGAAATAGCATTAGCTCAATGAGCTATATGTTGTTAGAAATTACCGAAAGCCACCCAAGGATAGTTGCACTTTCAATCTCCCGCTTTTTGGTAATTGATGACAACATATCGATCAAAGCTTCGACAAATGATAATAAGATTGAAATACATCATCGCTTTGAGAAGTATGTGATAAGCAAGAGCTCCCCCTAAATTTGTGCATTATTTAAAATTTTCTTTTGAATGCAAATGCATAATCGATTAGGTTCATGAGTTACTCTTCCATGTAACATACATCTTGGTGGAGCGCTCAAAATGATAGAAATTAATAGCATGCACTCATCACCAAGCAAGTGAATGATCATATATGAGATATAAAAGATAGCATCATTCAACAAGCATTAAGGTAGCAAATGATCAACCACATGATCAAATAAGTATCTCACAAGGACATAAGGACATAAAGTATCTCACACAAGCACACAAAAAATCAACCAAAAGCAAGAGAGATAAAAAGCAAGACACTCTCTCTCGACGCCTATGATCTATACATATTTCTCCCCCTTTGGCAACAAGTTACTAAAAAGTTCGAAAATGCATAGTGCTATACGTCTCTCAGGATTGGTCTTCGGGAGGTGGTGTAGAGAGAACTCCAAGGACGAAGGCTTCCGATGATGTAGTTGGAGCTGGTGGAGGTGGAGTGGGTGCTGGAGGTGGCACTGGAGCTGTAGCTGCTGGTGCTGACATTGTAGCTCTAGAATCTGAAACTGGCACTGCAGCAGATCTTGGACCTCGTGGCACACGCTGAAAAGCATCAGTAGTTGCCTTTCCTCTCCTCTCCTCTACTTCCTCCTTAAGATGCTCAACTGCAGTCTAAATCTCAGTCACCTTTAGGTCAAGATCATAGAATTTTGTTTCCACAATCCTCTCCAGGCTCTCCTGATTATGAGTCAGGGTGGCCAAGCCCTTCTCAATCCTCAATGTAGCTTGAATCAGATAGCCTAATTGATCTTGCTTTCTCTTCAGGAAAACTTGAGATGCCTCTTCAACACTGGGCATCTTGGCAGCTTTCTCAGCCTTTGCTTTGGCTCTCTTCTCCTGGACTTGAACTGATGATGGTTCCTCCTCATTCATCACAACAGTGTTGTCTTCAAATTCAGGACGTAAGGGTAGATGCTCCTTGTCCAACAAATAAATTCATGTGCCCATCTTAGAATTGATGAGCTCCTGAATATGTGGAGCATACCCATAACTCCTCTTTTGATCAGCAGCAGTCCTCTGTATCGTTTCTACAATCAAGCTCATAACTTTGAACTTCTGAGGGACATCAAAATTTTGTAGCATTTTGATGGAGTGTCCTCTGATCATCTTGTGATCTCCTGACTTGGGTAGCACTGTGTGCCTTAAGATCCAATTAATAGTAGGCAGACTAGACAACAAGAAGTGTACAGATCCAAGCTTGTGTGTTTCCAAAGCCTTATCAAGGATCTCTTTGTACATGTTTGCCATGGAGTTGTGGTCTTTCTTCTTGGTGGCATACACATCCAAGTCATCTTCATGTTCTTCGGGGGCATTGATTAGCTTGGCCCATTCTTCAACAGTGGATTGGTACCTTGTACCTCCAGACATCCATACTATCCTTCCATATGGATAGAAGTGGGCAGTGGAGTAAAACTGCATGATCAGCTCATCATTCCATTTTGTGAGCTTTTGTCCAACGATTTCATCTACTCCACATGCCTTAAAGCTGTCATAAACTCCTGGGAAGTGATCTTCATTTTGCTTGATATATTCCCAATCGACACATTTCATGTCACATACAATGGGCTTCTTGTCAAGCAAAATTGTCTCATAGAAGTCTTGTTGTTCCTTTGTATGGAACCTGTAGTTGACTGCAGTCCTCCAACTAACAGCATAGGGATCAGACTATATCCACAATCTCAGTCCTGCATCTTTCCTGATGTGCATGTCCTCAGCGACTGGATGAGCATCATTGTGGTCAGGAATTTTGGGCTTCGACTTCCTCAAAACATGGGATTCATCATCCTCTTCTTCAGTTTCAGGCACTAGGGCCTTGTTCTTTTCTTCAGCAGGTATACTCCTGGTGTTCCGCTTCGTTTTGGAAGGTTTCTGAGCAGTAGCCCTGGGAGAAGATTTGGGCTTAGATGGAGTAGCCCCTGACTTAATTTCATCTCCCATAAGCTTCTGAGACTTGGGAGTTGGTGCAGCATCCTCTTCCTCCTCCTCTTCTTCTGGATCTCTCATAATGGAGGATCTGCCAATCACTCTGGAAGTGGTCTTCTTGACCCTTTCCTTCCTATTCTTTCCCTCTCCAGCAACCTCTCCAGTTGGCTTGGAGGTTTCAGCAGTTGAGGCTCTCACCTTTAAGATTGGCACGCTCTTGGCAGGGGCCTTCTTGTGCAAGCCAGGCTTAGTTAATGCAGCTGTGCCATATTCCTTCTTCAGCACCTTCTTCTTGGAGCTGACTTCCTCCTCAACAGCCACATAGTCCTCATCTTTAGAATCTGAGATTTTCTTCTTCCTTGACCTGGTGGCTGCTTTGGGCAAGTTACTTGGTGTGCTCCTGCTGCCATCATTAGAAGTACTAGAGGGACTAGTGCCCTCACTCAATTGCACCTGTCCCTCTGACTTGTTCTGGCTGTCGCTCCGGTCAGACATCTCTGCAAACTTACTGACAGCAGACCCTATGAATAGATATAGATGAGGTAGAGTGGATGAGCATCACAAAGTGCAGAGTTTTTGCAAAACAATGACTTAAAAACTTAGTTTTAGTTCTTCACAGAAAGCATTTCGGAGCTACTGATTTGTAAAGTTGGTGATAACGAAGCAGCTTTTGGAACCTAAACTAGTGAACTCGATCACACCGAGTCACAGTTCGGTGGCATCGAGACTGCTAGGGTTTCACAAAGAATCGAACTCGGTCACACCGATTTGCAGTTTTCGGTCAGACCGAAAGTGCAACTGCAATGGCCTAAGCCAAATCGGTGAGACCGATTTCTACAATTCGGTCAGTCTGAGATGAGTTCGACGGAGGCCTAACCCTAGATTTTCAAATCCAATCAAATCCAAAGGATGTTTTCAGTGGATAGATTGATTGCATACGTGGTCATGATCATGGAAAATTAATGTGCTACCAATCGGAGTTAAAAGAGTAGCACAAAGGATCGAACTCATACCCTAATTTGGCGGAGTTCGCTACGGCGGCAACGAAGGGGCAGAAATCCATTGACGGTGATGAAAACTAGCAGCGGGAGGTCGCTGGCGGGGAGAGGGCGATCCAGAGACTCGAGGCGGCAGAGCAGGATACGCGCGGGCTGAGAGGTTTCGAAGAAATTTCCAAAATCTCACCCATGGGTTTATATATCCCAACCCTGTCGGTGTGACCGAGTGGAACAACTCGGTGGCACCGAGATGCAGAATCGCAAGCGGTTACTGCAACTCGGTGTGACCGAAAAGTTCAAATTGGTTGCACCGAGATTGAAAACCTAGATCAACTTAGTGATCTCGGTGTGACCGAAATGGATGACTCGGTCATACTTAAATGCACAAAGAGGTTTCGGAAGTTTAAGTCTATGATGAATCGGGGACTCCAAGTGCTCCTCACACAGAGTGGTTCAAATCTGACTTGATCAAACTTTGTGATGTAGCATGAATAGATTTTGAGATGAGAAAATCATAGATAGCTAGAGGGAGTTCTTAGGCATTCTTGTCCATCCATTTGGCAAAAGAGAAAAAGCCAAACAAACAAAGCAACAAATGGATGTCCTCGAATGAGTGAAATATGCAATCAACATGCTCACACAATAAAATGACAAATGAGATATGTGAAAAATCATGCACAATCACTCTAGCATCTATCAAGCAATTTGGCAACGACTAGGTCATCTATATATGAGTATATTGACTTAGGAGTCAAATGAGAACATTTGATCATAGGTCATACTCATTGTTTGATCACAAGTGGGGTTGCCACTTTTACATAAAACATTGTTGTGCTCACATCATTAGAGTTGCTTTAGCTCAATTGATTAGAGTAAAGCTCCCCCTAGATGTGATATCCCCCCTAAGAAGGATGAACTAACCTTGGGTTTTTTCAATGATGACTTCATGTAGGTGTTGAAGATGTAGATGCTCAATGTTGATGTAGATCATTCGGAGCAATCCTTTGGAGTGAGTTGCACTTTCAATACCTACACGGGTTAGTGCCACAAGGAACAAACAAGGATATCCATAGACATAGAGTGATGTTCACATTGGATGATGTCCATGAAAGCATTAGGTTACCTTGTCCCTTGTCTTACCAACAAGAGGGTTTGTGATTCCTTGAACTAGTGCAAGATATGGAAGTTGTTTGCACTTGTTCTTGCCAAGATGATAAGAGTGAAGTATGTTGGCGGAGTCACCCTCAAGAACTCTCTAGTTCTTCTTCTTAGGGATCCACACCATCTTGATGGGAATCCTTGGAGTTGTAGTCCTACTTGATGAAGTGGAACTTGATGTAGTCTTGGGAACCCACTTAACCAAGGCCTTAGGTGCTTCTTCAAATGCATCAATCTCCTCTTGAAGCTTGTCCTTGCCTTTTAGCGTGTGGTATTGTGGTGGAAGATCATCTTGAGCTTGTGTTCCTTGGAAATAAGTAGGATCATACTTCTTTTGTTGAGGAACAAACTTCGTCTTGGGGTATTGATCTTCTCCCCACTCAACTCCATTGGCATTGAACTTTGGTTCAAAACCAACACCTTGATTCTTCCGGTGTCTTCCTTGCTTGCATACAATTTCATCAAATTGCTTACTTCCGGAAAGGCTCTTGTAAACACCTTTCTCTATAACTCCCTTCAATAAGCTATTTTCTTGCCCAAGTGTAACTTGGCTAAGAGAATCATTAGTGGCATCAAGAGAACTACTAGAAGCAACAACATTGGATTTAGCATGATTGTTGCTACTACTAGAAGAAGAGTATTTCTTGTTCTTGTTGCTAGATTTAACTTGTGGCATGTAAGTAGCCAAGAGTAAACGCTTGACAATGTAAGAAGAAATTTTCTTGCGAAGATCATCATTGATTGCTTTTAAGAACTCATGCTCTTGCTCAAGGTTGAGCTTTTCAAAACGTAGCTTCTCATGAGTCTTTAAAAGTTCTCGATGATCTTCCAAGGTAGTTTCATGAGCTAACTTAAGAGTGTTTAGTTATTTAGTTAGATGCTCAATCTCCTGCTTATCATTGTCATTCGTTTTATCTTGATTAGTATGATTAATAGCAAGTTCATCATAGTTTTCATAACTAGAGTTATCAACAATTAAATCATCATCTCCTAGCAAATCATCTTCATAACTATTGAAATCAACATACTCGGGGTGTGATACCTTTGGGCCTTTATCCATGAAGCATCTTCCAATCCCTTCATTTGGTGAGTCAAATATGTCATAGGAGTTGGTTGACACAAGTGCTGGACCAGCAACACCTTCATCTTGAGTATATTCGGAGTCGGGGTGATAACTTATCTCGGAGTAATCGTCGGAGTCGAAGCCGAATACCCATTGACCAATATGAGCTTGATGTCTTCGTTTTGTGTAGCTCCTTGATGACTTGTCCTTCCTTCCCGAATCCTTGCTTCTCCGTGATGTTCTTCGTTCATAACGGTCATCTCTACTCCTTCTCTCTCTTGGTGGTGATTGTTCTCTTCTACTTCTTCTTTTAGGAGAATCTTCTCTTCTTTTGTAGGAAGCCGTACACTCATTGGAATAGTGTCCAGGTCTTCCACAATTGTATCAATTGCGCCCACGACTAGAAGATCTTTTGTCATTGTAGGACCTTGACTTGGAACTCCTTTCCTTGCTTCTACTCTTGTGAAACTTGTTGAAGTTCTTCACCATTAGGCTCAATTCTTAGTTGAAGGTTTGTTTCTCACTTTATGATGTGGGAGCATCACATGAGGCTTTGTAAGAACCACTTGACTTGTTGTGAAGCTCTTCCTTATCCTTGAGTGACATCTCATGAGCAACAATTCTTCCAATGACTTCCGTTGGCTTGAGATCTTTGTAATTGGGCATCATTTGGATAAATGTGCACACGGTATCATATTTTCCATCCAAGGCTCTTAGGATCTTCTTGATGATGAATCTATCGCTCATCTCTTCAGTTCCTAAGCCAGCAATCTCATTTGTGATGAGAGCAAGCCTAGAGTATATTTCAGCAGCACCTTCACCATCCTTCATTTTGAACTTGTCAAGTTGACTTTGAAGCACATCCAATTTGGATTCCTTGACGGAGTCGGTACCTTCGTGCATATCAATCAAAGTATCCCAAATTTCCTTTGCATTCTCAAGACGGCAAATTTTGTTGAATTCTTTGGGGCACAATCCGTTGAAGAGAATATCACAAGCTTGAGCATTGTATTGCAGCATCTTCAACTCTTCTGCGGTAGCTTCACGGTTCGGTTCTCTCCCATCAAAGAATTCACCTTGCAAGCCAATACACACAATGGCCCAAACGGCAGGGTTATGTCCAAGAATATGCATTTTCATCTTATGCTTCCAACTAGCAAAAATTAGTACCATCAAAGTAAGGACCTCTACGGTGGTAATTTCCCTCACTAGAGGCCATACTCTCCTAGGTTGTGAAACCAAGGCTATGATCACCAAGAGCTATGGAAATCAAAGAAAATGGAGACCAAAGCTCTGATACTACTTGTACGATCGAAAGTATGTCTAGAGGGGGGTGATTAGACTACTTGACCAAATTAAAATCTAGCCTTTCCCAATTTTAAGTCTTGGCAGATTTTAGCAACTTAGCACAAATCAAGTAATCAACCTACACATGCAATTCTAAGAGTATAGCAGCGGAATGTAAAACAATTGCATATGAAGGTAAAGGGAGGAGTTTGGAGGGAGCAAATGCAATGTAGACACAGAGATTTTTGGCGTGGTTCCAATAGGTGGTGCTATCGTACATCCACGTTGATGGAGACTTCAACCCACGAAGGGTAACGGTTGCGCGAGTCCACCGAGGGCTCCACCCACGAAGGGTCCACAAAGAAGCAACGTTGTCTATCCCACCATGGCCATCACCCACGAAGGACTTGCCTAACTAGGGTAGATCTTCACGAAGTAGGCGATCTCCTTGCCCGTACAAATTCCTTGGTTCAACTCCACAATCTTGACGGAGGCTCCCAAGTGACACCTAACCGATCTAGGAGACACCACTCTCCAAAAGGTAATAGATGGTGTGTTGATGATGAACTCCTTGCTCTTGTGGTTCAAATGATAGTCTCCCCAACACTCAGCTCTCTCTTATGGGATTGGATTTGGTAGAAAGATGATTTGAGTGGAAAGCAACCTGGGAAAGGCTAGAGATAAAGATTTATGTGGTTGGAATGGAATATCTTGACCTCAACACAAGTGTAGGTGGTTCTTTCTCAGAAAATGTATGTTGGAAGTGTAGGCATATTCTGATGGCTCTCTCTATGAATGAAGATTGGGTGGAGGGGTATATATATAGCCTCCACACAAAAATCTAACCGTTACACACAAATCACCGAACTCGGTGGGATCGAATCAGAAAACTCAATCAGAACGATTTAGTTCAAAATGTGACCGTTAGGCATTTCGGTGGGACCGACATGTCAACTTCGTGGGACCATTTCCATTAGGTTTAGGGAATAACGTAATCTCTGTGAGACCAATTACACAAACTCGGTGGGACCGATTTTGGTAATAGACAAATAGTGAGTTGGTCAGGCAAACTTGGTGGGACCGATTCGCTCATCTCGGTTCGACCGAAACGTTGTGAAGGGGAAAAAGGGAGTTTGCATTGTAATCTCGGTGGGACCGATCGCTCATCTCGGTTAGACCGAAACATTATGAAGGGAAACAGAGAGTTTGCAATCCCATCTCGGTGAGACCGAGATCCCTATCAGTGAGACCGAGGTGACTAGGGTTTCTGGCAGTGGCTATTTCAAGTGAACTCGGTGGCGCTGGATAGAAGATTTTGGTGGGGCCGAGTTTGACTTTTGGTTTGGGACATATGTGTATATGATAAAGTCGTTGAGGGTTTTTGGAGCATATCACTAAGCATTTTGAGCAAGTAACTCATTAAGCAACACCTCACCCCCTTTTAATAGTATTGGCTTTTCCTATGGACTCAATGTGATCTTGGATCACTAAAAGTAAAATGTAGAGTCTTGTGCTTTGAGCTTGAGCCAATCTTTTGTCCTTAGCATTTTGAGGGTCCACTTTCTAATCCATGCCATGCCAATCATTGAGCTTTCCTGAAACATTTATCTTGAAATAGCATTGACTCAATGAGCTATATGTTGTTAGGAATTACCAAAACCACCCAGGGATAGTTGCACTTTCAGATAGAGCGTAAAAATATAGGTTAATTTCCATTGTTCATATCTTTTTGCTCACAATCCTTACCATTTTCCACACTTGATGATGGTTCATGAATATATCATTGCCCCATACGCAAAGAAGGGTCGAGGCGTGGATCTTTGCCAAGGACACATATACCTACAAGTAACAAGTCAATATTAGAAGCTAAAAAGTGTCCAGGCATGGATCTATATGCACTACATTATGGAACAGAGGGAGTATAGGCCGAGGGATGAAACTAAGATCGGTGGAAAACGTCGACCACTCTCATTATTGTCCTCTGTAAGTACATGGAAAGGCATGATAAGTACAATAGGCTTAACATCAACCAAATATAGTCATGGTAAACAACATCATCTCCAAATGACAGCTTGAATGTGTTGGTTCTAGCACTACATTTCAAGGGAATTCTAACTACAATAGGCTTAACAAGGACCAAATATTGTAATTCAAACTAGTACTATTGAAAATGAATAGAACGTAGCTCATGCTTAAACATCTAAATGTGTAAAACTGAAGTAAAGGTCATGTGTTAACTACACCAGGCATAACAAGAACCAAATATAGATGTTCAAACTGGTACTGATGAAATCGAACTGTGGATTTCATACTTGCACATAATGAACATCACATCGTGAATAACTGAAATAAAGGAGGCATATATGCTCACTATAACAATCAAATACTATTGAAAACTGGACAAAGGCTCACTACAACCAACCTAACAAGAAAATATAGATAACCAAGGGATCTGCTTGAAAACTGGATAAATGCTCACTTAAACCAACCTAATAACCAAATACATATAAACAAGGCATCTACTCATTGTAAAAACCCATATATAGACATTCATGAAATTGAACTAGAAAATTCATACTTAAACATCAGATAGCCCTATTTAACATTACATTTTTGCATAACTTCAATAATTAAACGTGACACAGTTAAAACATTGCATGGCAAAAGCTACTACATCAATGGGTACGAGTTGGCTAGCTAGAAAAAGTAAGATTTGCTGCTAGGATATTGCTTCACTTGTCATGGATGGGCTCCTTCAAATTGGAAGAGCATAGACCCTGGATGCACTCCCTGATGTCGCAGATGGGTAGTTTGATATTTAAAGAGCCGTAGTGGGTGCCCTTCTCGTGGTCGTGGTCGATAAGATCTGACTTGGCAAATGACGATTCCAAACCACCACCGTAAAACGTGTCCTTAATAAATGAAAAAATGGACTCGATGGTGTACAAGGATCACAAATCCTTGATCACGAGATGGAGGAGATCAGCAACGGGGCCTTCAAAGAGATCGATGACAATTGACCAGAGACATGCTCATTGCTAGCGATTTACTATATGACAAAGAGTTGACCCACTCAAAGCCGGGAATCAAACCCAAAATGAAATATCTCGATTCGATGAAATAGCTCGTTCACCAGGTCAAAATAGTGAACTAAATCCAAAATTGAACACCTCAATCGAGTAGCATGTTGTACAGTATTATAGTACTCCATGAACATGTTGAAAGTCAAATTAATGAACTTGTTTGATATACGCATATATCCGTTCATGTGTGGATTGCAGACAACATGTTCTCCAATTTAAATATTTGACTGCAAGTTTATATCGAAACATGGTTTATATCAGTCTTTGATGCATAAAACATGACCTCCCCCTCTCCCGGACTCCTGCTCTCTCTCTCTCTCTCTCTCTCTCGCCGACAATCTTCAATTCTGTCGCACGCATCCAACACACAAACCTTGTTGGTCCCTCTCGCTTTCTCTCCATTTCTCTCTCTCTCTCTCTTTGTGTGTGTGTGTGGGGGGGGGGTCTTTCTAGTTTGCATGCATATATACTCCATCTATAGGTCTCTCTCGCACACTATGTATGATTCTCTAGTCCAAGCTAGATATCTTGGGTGCACCCATCGTACGCACACAAATTCCTTGGATCGTTGCCTGTAGCTCTCTCATGCACCACTCTATCATCTCGGAGCTCTCCCCCTCTCTCTCAAACTCTCCATATACCTGGGTCACACATACACATGCATATCTCACTCGCACTCGATAGGCCCATCTAAAACTCTATCGCTCTCCCTCGTTCTCTCTCCATCTCACACGCACACACACACACAATCTCATGCCTAGCTAGCCAAGTATGATGGTCTCTCACTCAATTGTAGGCACACGCAGTCCCCCCTATATGTATATGACTAGCTAATCTTAGTCTCCATCACAAAGATGTGCATGGTCTATCTCAATTTCTCTCGGGGCATCTTTCTATCGCGCATGCACCTCCCTCGATCTCCCACCCATATAGTCCCCTCACGATCTCGAGGGGATCTCTCTATCACAAACACACCCTCTCGCCCTCCCCATGCGTCCATGTTCTCCATGTGTCCCTCTCGACCTTTGTTCCTTGTTGGCCAGACCTCTATTGGACATGTGCTATAGGGGTGTCTCTCTCCGTTGCAAACAATTACACACTAGCTATCTTCGTGTATCTCCTCGCCTTACTTTTCTATCTCGGAGATGCATGCGTGAGATGTTCGCCTAAGAAACGAAAAAACACACACACTCTCTCTCTAATTTATCGTTTGTTGTTACTTTCTCTTTCACACACATACTCTTTTTGCACACTTACTCATTCTCCTTCACACGCACTTGATCTCTCTCGACTTAGGCACTCTTCTCGGTCCATAGCATATTGATTTATTGAAAAGTCAAACATCACAAAGTTTGACCATGTACGTGGAGAAAAACAATTACATCTAGAACAACAAGCATATACCATTAGATTCACCATGAGATGTAGTTTCGTATGATGTATCTTTGGTATTGTAGATATAAATAACATTTGCGTAAGCCTGATCAAAGTTTCCAAAGTTTGACTTCTAAAAAATTTACATGCACTGCATTATCGAGCGGATGGAATATCTCTTTCCCCCTCTCAGCTATCTGACGCACCACTCAGCCTTATCGGGGCTCCTCAATTTCTCTCAAACTTTATCTCCCTGGTTCACACATACACATGTCTCGCTCGCGCTATACATATAGACCCATCCAACACTCTCCGCCCTTGTTCTCTCTCTATGTGACACGCACCCCCTAATAAGTACCATAATCCCTCACTCCATCGTAGGCGCAAGCACTCCCCCCCTAAGTATGATTATCTCTCACTAGCCATCAGGAACACACGTATTGTCTCCTTCCATCCATACGTCTATCTCGATATCTCTCGAGGTATATTCTATCGCACACACACCTTGTCACTCGATCTCCCACCCATGTAGTTCCGTCACGATCTCCAGGGGATCTCTCTATGACAAACATACATTCTCTCCTCCCCATGTCTGCATTTTCTCCGTACGTCTCTGTCGACCTCTCTCCCTTGTTTCTCAGACCCGTCTTGGCCACATGCTAGGGGTCTTGCTCTCTCGGTTGCAAACAACCACACACTATCTCCTCACCTTGCTTCCATTGTCGAAGATGCATGTGTGATATGTTTGCATAAGACACACATGTTTTTTCTCGACTTTTATCGAGTGTTGTCCATGTCTCTTTCACACACGCACAAACACTTTTTTCACTCACTCTTTCTATTTCTCTCTCTCTCTCTAGTTAGGGACTCTCTCACGTCCATAAGCATATGGATGTTTTGAAAACTCAAACCTCAGAAAAGTTTGACCAGGTATATGTGGAGAAAAACATTTACATCTGGAACGATCATTAGATTCATCACAACATGTACTTACTTCATACTATCATTTATCTTTGGTATTGTAGATATAAGTAATTTATTTATAAACTTGGTCAAAGTTTCAAAAGTTTGACTTTTAAAAAATGTTGGAACTACATTATCGAACAGAGGGAGTAGCTCTTTCTCTCTCTCTCTGCTATCGCTCACGGGCCTCCCCTCTCACTCGAACACTCTATACCGACGGATTATAGGCTCACTGTGTCAGTGTATAGCTCCGTATATTGTTTAGTTAATCGGTCAACCAGTCCACATGCTGCCTTGTCAGCTCGTGTTCTGCATCTTCGTGTGCTGGTCCATGTGGCAGTGAGTGAAAATAAGTAAACTAGAGGCCCATCTGACACGCGGTGAAGTAAACAAAGTTGAAACCACTTGGGGTAGCACCCCGCATGCTAGTAAATTGAGCGAGCATTGAGGAAACACTTCCTTCGCGTGAAGGACGCACTCGCGCACAAGTCACTACTGTGGGGCGGCATGCACAGAAGGACGCACACGCGCACACCCAGCACACAACACACACCAGCACAAGTGTACACCGGCGTCGTCGCCGGTTGAGATGGACGGCGAGGCAGCTAGCAAGCGGAGGCGGCTCGAGCCAAAACCAGATCCGGTGAGCCTGGACTTCATCAGTAGCCTCCCCGATGACATGCTGCTCATCATGATCGGCCTCCTCCCCACCAAATCTGCCGTGTGGACCGCCCTGCTCTCCCAGCGGTGGCGCCCCCTCTGGCGCCGCGTCCCCCTCAACCTCACCGTCGACAGCTGCCTCTGCGACGAGGATTGCAAACGCATGGCCGCAGTCTCCAAGATCCTTTCATCGCACCCTGGGCCAGCCAGACGCCTTGACATCCGCATGTTCAATACCAACTGCAAGGTCCAACCCAAGTTCGACGAGTGGTTCTTATCCCCCGCCCTAGATCAGCTCGAGGAGGTCAGCTTTGAAGTTGGACGATGCCGCTCTCAGCCGCCGTTCATGCTCCGCCTCGTGCCAACACTGCGCCGCGCCAGCTTCAGCTCTTGCTATCTTCCCCAGATTAATGCCGCGCCCGCCCTTCTTCTCCCTCAACTCAAGCAGCTCAACCTCTTCGACATTGTCATCTCGAAGAAGGCTATGGAGCACCTGCTCTGCAGCTGTACTGCACTCGAGTACCTTTGTCTTGAGAAGATCCATGGGTTCAATAGCCTCCACATCGCCTCGACAAATCTCCGATGGATTTATGTGTCTTGTTGGCCCCGCAACAAGACATCAATTGGGAAGAGATCACTCCAGCTGTTCCACGTTATGGTCATTGAGAATGCGCCTTTCCTTGAGAGATTGCTTGTATCGGACCTAGAAGGTCCAACAAAAATCAGGGTCATTGACGCGCCGAAATTGACAGCGTTGGTGCACTCGTCTGTCAAATTCTCCGAACTCTTTATTGGATCCGTAATCGTTCAGGTACAACACTCATCTTCTTCTCTGTCTTCTTGAAATTCACATTTTTAAATTTCTTCTTGATGTATTTACGACCGTCTTCCAGAAAATGATTCCCACAAGCTTGACCCAGTCTACGCGCACAGTAAAGATCTTGGCAATAAAATCTATTAGCCCCAATCTGGATCAAGTTGTTGGATTCCTTACATGCTTTCCGTGCACGGAGAAGCTACTCATCAAGGTGAAACTTCTTTCCTATTAGTAAACGGTAATCACAACGTAGCTCAATTTTTTCGTAATTTTACGATGACAAGTGTAGTGTTCAAAATTGCATCTGCGCACTGCACCAAAAGAAATGTTTTAGTATTTTTTCTCACGTGATCACCTGCATCATTTTTTTGTTGTACTACTATAGTAGCCTAGGATAGTCATAGTGGAAAGTAACTTAGACTACTCCAGTAACTCTATGGTTACCCTAAGAGAAAGTACTACCTCTGTCCTGGTTTACTCTTCCTATTTTGTAGTATCAAAATTTGACCATAGATTTAAGTGACAAAATGTTAATGCATGTCGCTAAGAACTATATCATTGGATTCGTATTTGAACATAATTTCAAATGGTGTAATTTTTAGTGACATGCATTGGCATTTTCTTACGTAAATCTATGGTCAAAATATTATACTAAATAAGAGGTAGTACAAAAGTGGGCTATAATGGCCCTCCATTATGTAGGCCAAAACACGTGCCAAATTCATTTGTGATGCATTTGGCATCGATGCCCCTCCATTGCTCACCTGGTGCCCCAATCTGGATCACCTACTTTGGTCTGGTGCCAAATTAACTCACGCAATGAAAAAACACTTGTGTGGGAGAGAGAGAGGACTGAGGCAATAAAAAACATTTGTTTGGGAGAGTGAGAGGCTGGTGTAGTTGGTTTGATTGATTTGTTTATACATGTGGGTCTATGTGCACAGCGGTGCGAACTCTCTCACATCGCGAGAGCGGTGCCAAAATCTTTTGATTTGACATCGATGCGTATTATGTGGCATACTTTTGTGAAATATGGCATCAGCCACATAGTGGAAGGCAACAAATGTGCAAGCTCTTCATGTACTCCTAGGTAAATGAAAGGAAAGAGAAAGAGAGAGAGAGTGAAAAAATATCACTAGCCAGCCAACCCTATTGTATGAGCGAATGATATTGGTACCTCTTGATGAGACGATAATCTTATACAGCCAGCTTCTCTAATATGTTCTCTTCTTTTGCAGATAAAAAAAGGCTCGAAAGTGAAAAATGTGTTGCAATATAACAATCTCATCGAATGCCTTGATCTCCATCTTACATAAATTGATTTGATTAACTACTGAGGCAGCACATCAGAGATTAAATTTGCCAAGTTCTTTGTTTTGGAGGCAAGTGTGCTCAAGGTAATGAGGTTTGGCGTTCTCTGGCGCATCAATGAATGGTGTGCTGATCATCGCAAGCGTTTAAGCCTAAATGACAAAGTCTCCACAGAAGCTGAATTTATTTTTGAAACATCATGTGGCCAGGGACTCAAAAACTTATTTGCCCATTAGTGACTTGTCAGGGCGGTGGATTTTAGTTTGTACGATAATGCTGCATCCACCTAAAGTAACGAAAGTTCTTACATAAACTTCCTAGTAATTCCCTCTTCGTAGGTGCAACATTACTCCTAACATTTGTAATATCAGTTTGAAACTTGTAATATTGTCATGTCCTATTCCTGCGTTTTCAAAATCCTGCGAATCAAACAGGTCCTGAGTTGGTGATGATGTTGTGCCTGCCATCTTTCACCAATAGACATCGGATCTAGATCTGACACATACAAACCAAACTTCTCCAGTTTTGCAAAAAGATGCCGCACTTGTTCCCTATTTACAAACAACTCCTTATCTCTCACAATCAGCCTTATCTCCACCCCACCACATCTAGAAGGCCATGGAAAAATCTGGCGCGATGGCCGCTGCCGGCGCCATCCACCCCCCAATCTTGGTGTTCCTTGCAATGCACGGGCATCTACGCATGGGAAATTATGTCGAACACGGCTAGTTGTAAGCAGGCTAGGTCTACAGCCATGATGATAGTGACTGTAGACGGTGAGACTGACTATGGTATGCCGAACACGGCGCCTATACTCAAGTGTCATCTCCGGCGTAGGGTCTTGTCACCTCACTGTGAGGAGCAGCACGTAATAATTTGACCAACGGGTAGTACATTTCTACTACATTGGTAGTACTACTACTAGTACTAGCACCACCGCCTGGATTTAGTAGTACTACCACATCCATCTAGATTTAGTATTTGACTAGCAATATCTAGTAATGCATGTCAGCAAAATGTACTACTTCCTCTATAAATAAATACATGGTGTATTGTTGTATTCCTATCGGCGAGATAACTTAATGTGTTTTTGCTACTTAATAGGATTACATGCAATGAACTAACCACCGCATGTGATGTTTGGTAGTCTCAAGTCATTGAAAGGATGCACGTCCCACATCTCTCATTGGTTGATATGTCACGAAATAAGAAACTAGGAGGGAGTTAATGTACCGTGCCTAAGTGTTTTGGGATTATTTGGTTTTCTTAAGGTGACTTACACAACATTTTGGGTTACATGCATTAACATTTTATTAGTTAAATCAAAGGTCAAAACTTGGCGCAAAATGCAAAGGGGGCCAATAAACCAGTAAACATCAAAGTTCTCTCGTTTGGCCCCAACTAGAGGTTCGGTGAGATGACTATACTGCACCGGCACGGAGGGGGACACAACTTCATTGACTTACTGCACGTGCCTTTGGGTGTATGACACGTGGGCCCAACGGGTAGATGGCCAACCTGTCATACAACCAAAGGAAGGTGCAGTAGAGGGGCGAGGAGTAGATGGCCAACATGCACGTGAATTCAATAGAGTCTGCACTTCTCATGTAAAGGCTCCCGCCAGTCCAATCTACGAAATCCTACACACCTACGCACCCAAGGGCAAAGAGTGATCACTCCAATCGCAAGATCAGTTGACTAGAAGCTAGACCCATGGAGGCGATGAGCGCGAGCATCAGCCGACTGTGCCAGATGGTGCATGACGCCGGCATGCGGCCCGACACTGAGGAACGTCTCCAGGTAGTGCTTGAGGACGCCACAACATGGGGCCGCTTGGACGACAGCTTCATCTCCTTTTCGACGAGGTCCTCGTTGGCTTCCTCGACAAGTTCACCGTCGTCAAGAAGCTCGCGAACGACCTTGACGTACGCCTCCAGCCCACGCACCCAGGCTCTGTGATGCCTGTCACCCTCAACGGCCTCTATGGTGACAACCTCTTCAACACACTGGTGGCCCTGCGACTGCCCGCCGTCGTGCCAGAGAATGTCCAGCTCTAGGTCGTGCTCGCCGCGCAGCGCCTAGCGCAGCAAGACACCATCGACATAATCACCCACGTCTATGCGCAAATCGTCCACAAGGACTACTACATGCAAGAGGAGGACGATAGGACGCTGGCCTTCTTGGACCGCAGGCAACCTTTGACGGCATTGTTCAGAAGCACGTTGAGCTTGCCGCCAACGCCGCTGCTCCTCGCACGTTGATGTCTACTACACAACCTTCTTCTTGTAGACGTTGTTGGGTCTCCAAGTGCAGAGGTTTGTAGGACAGTAGCAAATTTCCCTCAAGTGGATGACCTAAGGTTTATCAATCCGTAGGAGGCGTAGGATGAAGATGGTCTCTCTCAAGCAACCCTGCAACCAAATAACAAAGAGTCTCTTGTGTCCCCAACACACCCAATACAATGGTAAATTGTATAGGTGCACTAGTTCAGCGAAGAGATGGTGATACAAGTGCAATATGGGTAGTAGATAATAGTTTTTGTAATCTGAAATAATAAAAATAGCAAGGTAGCAAGTGATAAAAGTGAGCGTAAACGGTATTGCAATGCGTTGAAACAAGGCCTAGGGTTCATACTTTCGCTAGTGTAAGTTCCCTCAACAATACTAACATAATTGGATCACATAACTATCCCTCAACATGCAACAAAGAATCACTCCAAAGTCACTAATAGCGATGAACGAACGAAGAGATTATGGTAGGGTACAAAACCACCTCAAAGTTATTCTTTCTAATCAATCCGTTGGGCTATTCCTATAAGTGTCACAAACAGCCCTAGAATTCGTACTAGAATAACACCTTAAGACACAAATCAACCAAAACCCTAATGTCACCTAGATACTCCAATGTCACCTCAAGTATCCGTGGGTATGATTATACGATATGCATCACACAGTCTCAGATTCATCTATTCAACCAACACATAGAACCTCAAAGAGTGCCCCAAAGTTCTACTGGAGAATCATGACGAAAACGTGTGCCAACCCCTATGCATAGGTTCCCAATGTCACAAAACCCGCAAGTTGGTCACCTTAACATACATCAAGTGGCACGTGGTATCCCATTGTCACCATAGATATCCACGGCAAGACATACATCAAGTGTTCTCAAGTCTTTAAAGACTCAATCCGATAAGATTACTTCAAGGGGAAAACTCAAAACATAAGATCTAACTATAATAGCAAAGCTCGCGATACATCAAGATCGTGCCAAATCAAGAACACGAGAGAGAGAGAGAGAGAGAGAGAGAGAGATCAAACACATAGCTACTGGTACATACCCTCAGCCCCGAGGGAGAACTACTCCCTCCTCGTCATGGAGAGCGCCGGGATGATGAAGATAGCCACCAGTGAGGGATCCCCCCCTCCGGCAGGGTTCCGGAACAGGGTCCCGATTGACATTTGGTGGCTACGGAGGCTTCTGGCAGCGGAACTCCTGATCTATTGTGCGTTCTGGAAGTTTTAGGTCACGTAGGTATATATGGGTGCAGGAGGTACGTCAGGGGAGCCACGAGGGCCCCACGAGACAGGGGGGCGCGCCCTAGGGGGGGCGTGCCCCCCACCCTCGTGAGCACCTCGTTCCTTCCTTGACATGGGGTCCAAGTCCATCAGGTGTGTTTCCTTCCAAAAATAACTTCTCTAGTTGATTTCGTTCCGTTTCGACTCCGTCTGATATTCCTTTTCTTCAAAACACTGAAATAGGCATAAAACAGCAAATCTGGGCTGGGCCTCCGGTTAATAGGTTAGTCCCAAAAATAATATAAAAGTGGAAAATAAAGCCCAATATTGCCCAAAACAGTAGATAATATAGCATGGAGCAATCAAAAATTATAGATACGTTGGAGACGTATCAAGCATCCCCAAGCTTAATTCATGCTCGTCCTCGAGTAGGTAAATGATAAAAAGATAATTTTTGATGTGGAATGCTAGTTGGCATAATTTCAATGTAATTCTTCTTAATTGTGGTATGAATAGTCAGATCCATAAGATTCAAGACAAAGGTTTAATATTGACATAGAAATAATAATACTTCAAGCATACTAACTAAGCAATCATGTCTTCTCAAAATAACATGGCCAAAGAAAGCTATCCCTACAAAATCATATAGTCTGGCTATGCTCCATCTTCACCACACAAAATATTTAAATCATGCACAACCCCGATGACAAGCCAAGCAATTGTTTCATACTTTTGATGTTCTCAAACTTTTTCAATCTTCACGCAATACATGAGCGTGAGCCATGGACATAGCACTATAAGTGGAATAGGATGGTGGTTGTGGAGAAGACAAAAAGGAGAAGATAGTCTCACATCGACTAGGCATATCAACGGGCTATGGAGATGCCAATCAATAGATATCAATATGAGTGAGTAGGGATTGCCATGCAACGGATGCACTAGAGCTATAAATGTATGAAAGCTCAACAAAAGAAACTAGTGGGTGTGCATCCAACTCGCTTGCTCATGAAGACCTAGGGCATTTTGAGGAAGCCCATAATTGGAATATACAAGCCAAGTTCTATAATGAAAGATTCCCACTAGTATATGAAAGTGATAACTCAAGAGACTCTCTATATGAAGAACATGGTGCTACTTTGAAGCACAAGTGTGGAAAAAGGATAGTAGCATTGCCCCTTTTTATTTTTATTTTATTTGGCCTTTCTCTTTTTTTGGCCTTTCTTTTTTTATTTGGCCTTTCTTTATTTGGCCTTTCCCCTTTTTTGGGACAATGCTCTATTAATGATGATCATCACACTTCTATTTATTTACAACTCAATGATTACAACTCGATACTAGAACAAAGTATGACTCTATATGAATGCCTCGGGCGGTGTACCGGGATGTGCAATGATGCATGAGTGACATGTATGAAAGAATTATGAACGGTGGCTTTGCCACAAATACTGTGTCAACTACATGATCATGCTAAGCAATATGAAAATGATGAATGTGTCATGATAAACTGGATGGTGGAAAGTTGCATGGCAATATATCTCGGAGTGGCTATGGAAATGCCATAATAGGTAGGTATGGTGGCTGTTTTGAGGAAGGTATATGGTGGGTTTATGGTACCGGTGAAAGTTGCGCGGTACTAGAGAGGCTAGCAAAGGTGGAAGGGTGAGAGTGCGTATAATCCATGGACTCAGCATTATTCATAAAGAACTCACATACTTATTGCAAAAATCTACAAGTTATCAAAGCAAAGTATTACGCGCATGCTCCTAGGGGGATAGATTGGTAGGAAAAGACCATCGCTCGTCCCCGACCGCCACTCATAAGGAAGACAATCAATAAATAAATCATGCTCCGACTTCGTCACATAACGGTTCACCATACGTGCATGCTACGGGAATCACAAACTTTAACACAAGTATTCTTTAAATTCAAAACTAATCAACTAGCATGACTCTAATATCACCATCTCCATATCTCAAAACAATTATCAAGTATCAAACTTCTCTTAGTATTCAACACACTCATAAGAGAATTTTATTATTCTTGAATACCCAGCATATTAGGATTTTAAGCAAATTACCATGCTATTAAGACTCTCGAAATAATCTAAGTGAAGCATGAGAGTTCATCTATTTCTATAAAATAAAACCACCACCGTGCTCTAAAGGATATAAGTGAAGCACTAGAGCAAATGACAAACTACTCCGAAAGATATAAGTGAAGATCAATGAGTAGTCGAATAATTATGCAACTATGTGAAGACTCTCTAACATTTAATAATTTCAGATCTTGGTACTCTATTCAAACAACAATCAAAGAAAAATAAAATGACATTCTAAGAATGGCAAACATCATGTGAAGAAGCAAAAACTTAGGATCAACCGAAACTAACCGATAGTTGTTGAAGAAGAAAGGTGGGATGCCAACCGGGGCATCCCCAAGCTTAGATGCTTGAGACTTCTTGAAATATTATCTTGGGGTGCCTTGGGCATCCACAAGCTTGAGATTTTGTGTCTCCTTAATTCCTCTCATATCACGGTCTCCCTAAATCTCAAAAGCTTCATCCACACAAAACTCAACAAGGACTCATGAGATAAGTTAGTATAAACCATTGCAAAAACCTTATCATACTCTACTGTAGAAAATCACTAAAATTATTATTCAACATTGCATACTAAATGCCTCTCCATATTTAATAGTCCTATCCTCAAATAGAATCATTAAAGAAGCAAACATATGCAAACAATGCAAACATAACAGCAATCTGCCTAAACAGGATAGTCTGTAAAGAATGCTGCAACATCCATACTTCCCTAGCTCCAAAAATTATGAAATAAAATTCCCACTGTAGTAAATTTATCAGAGCTTAATATGCAAAAGGTTTCAACATTTTATCACATCCTGAATTTTCTAGGGAATTATTTCAACAGCGGTAAACTTTCTGTTTTCAAACAGCAACATGTATACTTGTAACATAGGCATAGTAAAGACTATCAATGCCACTTTTATTGAAATAAAAGATGAAAAACATTGTTCTAAATAACATCAAGCAAATTCTAACAAAATAAATTGATGCTCCAAGCAAAACACATGTCATGTGGCGAATAAAAATATAGCTCCAAGTAATGTTTGTGTGCCTTGTCATCATGGACAGGATTAACACCAAGGACATGATTCAGAGGAGGCATTGGAGAATCAATGAAGGGCCTGAATGTGTTCTTTGTCCGACTGGAGCTCTGGAGGATAGAAATCACCTGTTCTTCCAGTGCAATTTCAGTGTTCGAGTCTGGAACTACCTACAAATTGAATGGACAAGTGGTGACGACATGGTGGCCATTACTCATCATGCAAGGAAGGATTTCAACAAACCTTTTTTTGGGGAGGTGGTTTTCTTGGCCTGGTGGAATATTTGGAAGACCAGGAATGATAGAATTTTCAGGAACATTCAACCCTCGTTCAGAGCATGGAGGACTAGCTTCATTCATGATGCCACTCTGCTCTCCCACCGAATAAAACGGAAATTTAGAGATGCCCTCCTTAAGTGGATTGAGTTTCTTCCTCCCTGAGGAGAGTTCCTGTTTGCCTTTTTTGTTTTCTCTTTGTAATTTATAGGTATAGTGCTCCCTTACCTTGTATAGTTTTTCTTCCTCGTTCTTTCTTTTATCTTTGTTTTCCTTTGCTTTCCTCACCTTCAGGAAACCCTGTATTTGTTTGGTGTTTTTAATAAAATGCTGTGGGGTGTAAGCCCCTGCAGTCTTCATGGTCAAAAAAAGTTACCGATGAATGAAGACGAAAGAGGGGATGCCTTCTGGGGCATCCCCAAGCTTAGGCTCTTGGTTTTCCTTGAATATTACCTTGGGGTGCCTTGGGCATCCCCAAGCTTAGGATCTTGCCACTCCTTATTCCATAGTCCATCGAATCCTTACCCAAAACTTGAAAACTTCACAACACAAAACTTAAAGTAGAAAACTCGTAAGCTCCGTTAGTATAAGAAAGTAAATCACCACTTCAAGGTACTGTAATGAACTCATTATTTATTTATATTGGTGTTAAAACTACTGTATTCCAACTTCTCTATGGTTTATAAACTCTTTTACTAGCCATAGATTCATCAAAATAAGTAAACAACACATGAAAAGCAGAATCTGTCAAAAACAGAACAGTCTGTAGTAATCTGGATCAAAAGTATACTTCTGAAACTCATAAAATTTTCAAATAAATTTCTGGACCTGAAGAATTTATCTATTAATTATTTGAAAAAAGAATTAACTAAATAGCACTCTCCAAATAAAAATGGCAGCAATTCTCGTGGGCGCTAAAGTTTCTGTTTTTTACAGCATGATCAACAAGACTTTCCCAAAGTCTTCCCAAAGGTTCTACTTGGCACAAACACTAATTAAAATCTTAAAACCACATCTAAACAGAGGCTAGATGAATTATTTATTACTAAACAGGAGCAAAAAGCATGGGACAAAAATAAAATTGGGTTGCCTCCCAACAAGCGCTATCGTTTAATGCCCCTAGCTAGGCATGATGATTTCAATGATGCTCACGTAAAGGATAAGAGTTAAAACATAAAGAGAGCATCATGAAGAATATGACTAGCACATTTAAGTATAACCCACTTCCTATGCATAGGGATTTTGTGAGCAAACAACTTGTGGGAACAAGAATCAACTTGCATAGGAAGGTAAAACAAGCATAACTTCATAACTTTAAGCACATAGAGAGGAAACTTGATATTATTGCAATTCCTACAAGTATATATTCCTCCCTCATAATAATTTTCAGTAGCATCATGAATGAATTCAACAATATAACCAGCACCTAAAGCATTCTTTTCATGATCAACAAGCATAGAATTTTTATTACTCTCCACATAAGCAAAATTCTTCTCATGAATAATAGTGGGAGCAAACTCAACAAAATAATTATCATGTGAGGCATAATCCAATTGAAAACTAAAATCATGATGACAAGTTTCATGGATATCATTATTCTTAATAGCATACACGTCATCACAATAATCGTCATAGATAGCAACTTTGTTCTCATAATCAATTGGAACCTCTTCCGGAATAGTGGATTCATCACAAAATAAAGTCATGACCTCTCCAATTCCACTTTCATCAATATAATCATCATAAATAGGAGGCATGCATTCATCATAATAAATTTGCTCATCAAAACTTGGGGGACAAAAAATATCATCTTCATCAAACATAGCTTCCCCAAGCTTGTGGCTTTGCATATCATTAGCATCATGGATATTCAAGCAATTCGTACTAACAACATTGCAATCCTGCTCATCATTCAAATATTTAGTGAACAGTTTATAGATTTCTTCTTCTAGCACTTGAGCACAATTATCCTTTCCATCATACTCACGAAAGATATTAAAAAGGTGAAGCGTATGAGACAAACTCAATTCCATTTTTTTGTAGTTTTCTTTTATAGACTAAACTAGTGATAAAACAAGAAACTAAAAGACTCGATTGCAAGATCTAAAGATATACCTTCAAGCACTCACCTCCCCGGCAACGGCGCCAGAAAAGAGCTTAGTTGGCGGGGTGTGTTAGTGCCGCTTTCCTTGCCTCCCTGGCAACGGCGCCAGAAAAGAGCTTGATGTCTACTACACAACCTTCTTCTTGTAGACGTTGTTGGGTCTCCAAGTGCAGAGGTTTGTAGGACAGTAGCAAATTTCCCTCAAGTGGATGACCTAAGGTTTATCAATCCGTAGGAGGCGTAGGATGAAGATGGTCTCTCTCAAGCAACCCTGCAACCAAATAACAAAGAGTCTCTTGTGTCCCCAACACACCCAATACAATGGTAAATTGTATAGGTGCACTAGTTCAGCGAAGAGATGGTGATACAAGTGCAATATGGGTAGTAGATAATAGTTTTTGTAATCTGAAATAATAAAAATAGCAAGGTAGCAAGTGATAAAAGTGAGCGTAAACGGTATTGCAATGCGTTGAAACAAGGCCTAGGGTTCATACTTTCGCTAGTGTAAGTTCCCTCAACAATACTAACATAATTGGATCACATAACTATCCCTCAACATGCAACAAAGAATCACTCCAAAGTCACTAATAGCGAAGAACGAACGAAGAGATTATGGTAGGGTACAAAACCACCTCAAAGTTATTCTTTCTAATCAATCCATTGGGCTATTCCTATAAGTGTCACAAACAGCCCTAGAATTCGTACTAGAATAACACCTTAAGACACAAATCAACCAAAACCCTAATGTCGCCTAGATACTCCAATGTCACCTCAAGTATCCATGGGTATGATTATACGATATGCATCACACAATCTCAGATTCATCTATGCAACAAACACATAGAACCTCAAAGAGTGCCCCAAAGTTCTACCGGAGAATCATGACGAAAATGTGTGCCAACCCCCATGCATAGGTTCCCAATGTCATGAAACCCGCAAGTTGGTCACCTTAACATACATCAAGTGGCACGTGGTATCCCATTGTCACCACAGATATCCACGGCAAGACAAACATCAAGTGTTCTCAAGTCTTTAAAGACTCAATCCGATAAGATTACTTCAAGGGGAAAACTCAATTCATTACAACAGAGAAGAGGGGGAGGAGAAACATAAGATCCAACTATAATAGCAAAGCTTGCGATACATCAAGATCGTGCCAAATCAAGAACAGGAGAGAGAGAGATCAAACACATAGCTACTGGTACATACCCTCAGCCCCGAGGGAGAACTACTCCCTCCCCGTCATGGAGAGCGACGGGATGATGAAGATGGCCACCGGTGAGGGATCCACCCCTCCAGCAGGGTGCCGGAACAGGGTCTCGATTGACTTTTGGTGGCTATGGAGGCTTCTGGCAGCGGAACTCCCGATCTATTGTGCGTTCTGGAAGTTTTAGGTCACGTAGGTATATATGGGTGCAGGAGGTACGTCAAGGGAGCCACGAGGGCCCCACGAGACAGGGGCGCGCCCTGGGGGGGCGCCCCCCACCCTCGTGAGCACCTCGTTCCTTCCTTGACGTGGGGTCCAAGTCCATCAGGTGTGTTTCCTTCCAAAAATAACTTCTCCAGTTGATTTAGTTCTGTTTCGACTCCGTCTAATATTCCTTTTCTTCAAAACACTGAAATAGGCATAAAACAGCAAATCTGGGCTGGGCCTCCAGTTAACAGGTCAGTCCCAAAAATAATATAAAAGTGGAAAATAAAGCCCAATATTGCCCAAAATAGTAGATAATATAGCATGGAGCAATCAAAAAATTTAGATATGTTGGAGACGTATCACACGTCGGTTGGTGACCCGGTGCACTAGGACGTGAGGATGTCGTTGATGGATCCGTATGTATCTTTATCTTTCTGTCAAATCCATGTAGTAGTATATGGTAATACTAGTAATTATCTTACCTTGCACATCAACTTCATAATTTTCGTACGTACTCCATGCATGAACAGCGTCAGAACCAAACTTCTCATTACTCTAGGGAAAATCGTTATTTCTATCTATCGGTCACGCCATGGAGCAGAACCAAATTTTACAAGTTACAAGTTCAAAAGGAAAAGCCAGCCGTTTTTGTGTCGCACCCCCACACGGTTGGTCCGGCACGCCGCTCAAGGGGGAATGCGTGATGTGTTACATTTTCACTTACAAGTGGGACCGCAGTTGAGCAAACCGACTATGGGCAAACCCCACCCCCCACCCCCACCGCGCGATGGCTGAGAAAACAGGAGGGAGAAGAGATGGTTGTAGCATGGACTCCAAGAAAATTGGTGTTGGATGGGACTCGTGTGGGTGGCGTGTGTCGTACTGCTAGACATGAATGCTAGTTATGGCCCATGCCACCCCACCATATCGAGGTGCTGGTTATGGAGAACAAATTTCCTGTAGTCCGTGCTCAGCCCTCCTCTATCTCTCTTCTCAGACAGCCAGCAGACATGTGGATCCCATCATTTGTTTGCTCATCTGCGGTCCCACATGTCAGTGAGAACGCAAGAGGACCCACTGAACCTGCACATCTCTCAGCTCAACGTGCTGGTGATGAAAAACAAATCCAATAAAGATCTTCGGTGGCCGCTTTTGGAGTTACTCAAGAGTAGTAAGATTCTATTTACAGTGTAACCCAAGATGCACATCATGTGGCTTCATCTACCACTTTATTTTCTTGCATGACACGACCTGGATGCTGGATGTCCCACGTGTCGGCAAAAGGAGGAAGAACTCGACCAAATCATCGGTTTGTGCTCTCGGATTAGACTAGTTGTGCTAACTTAAAATTTTATTTGTGTAGAATGATGAAAGTTTTGGTATTGGGAAGAAGAGTACAATGATATATTGATAGAGCGCAATTTCGTAGATGTTCTAGCACTTTTCGCTAGTATAGAGGCTAGCGATGAGACTAGTGCACTTGTTGATAGAATAGAGGCTAGACACGTCTACTTCTTTACACTCTAAGAAGAAAGAAGCACGCAAGATCGAGCCTCCATAGATCAACAATGAATGCATCAAGAAGGCACTAATCCAACTTACATGAGCAGTTATGGAAGTTGGATATCTTCTAAAATGTATTCTTGTGGTTCTTGTTATCTTTGGCCTTTCTTTTCTAGTCAAAATTTTGGTGATGTATTTCCATGTACCAAAAAATCAAAGATGAAAAAAGATATGTGTTTGCAAAGAAGAATGTACGCGGCTGGGATGCGTTCGCGCGTTCGGGGCACGGCCACCGCATTCGAGAAATGGCCCAGACACGACCCCATTGCCCTACCCAAACGGACAGAATCCAGGCAAAACGGAGGTCCGTTTGGGGTCGTGCGTTGGAGTTGTCCTTACAAGTGGGACAACGGTTGAGGAAACCGACTATCGGCAAACCCCCACCTCGCCCGCCGCGAGATGGCTGAGTTAGAGAAACGACGAGGTTGAAGAGATTGTTGTAGCACGGACTCCAAGAAATATGGTGTCAGATGGAAGTCGTGCTGGTGGCGTGTGCTGTACTCCTGGACGTGAATGCTTGTTCTGGCGCATGCCACCCTACTACTCCTACTACTTATAGTAGTAGTATCGAGGATTCGAGGTGCTGGTTACATACAGCAAACACATTAACCTATGGCCCACCTCACACTGTGGCCAAATTTCCCGGAGTCTGTGCTAGGTTAAAAAGTGTTCTTTGTGAGGATGGGTGGCTGGTCTCAAGTATAAAACTTTTTGTATTACGTACGCAGACGTAGAGATAGTGCAACATGTGAAGCTAGTACAAATAGTGTACTATTGTTGACTGGCCTAATCCGATAACCTGTTGCAATGCACATACCATTATGTATTCGGAAAATATTTTTTTGCCTCATCGCAGCATCCACTCAAAGAAGCGACTCGAAAGCCATTCATAAATTTAGTAAGTTTATCACAGGCATATCATTTTATTACATACAACAGGTCATCAACCCACAACGACAACGAGAATACATTATAAATACTAAAGTTTTCATCACACAACAAATAACAGGCAATGAAATGAACTTCAACTCAACCAATCCTCGGCGTTGGAAACGCTTGCTTTGAACCACAAGCGATTCTCTGGGAAGGGCCAGCTACTGTCAATCTCGAGACCAATGCAGGACTGATCATCCAGGCTGAAGCGGCCTACTATATCACGACCAGGGTAGGGAACCACCGCAATGTCTGACGTATAGATACAGTTGCTTCACATAAATGGTAGTAACATTGTGTCAACAGCAGTTGGATCGCCTTTCACCTTGATTGCATAGTTTTGTCCAAGGGAGAGTGAGTTTTCTCCAAGACTATCAATACTGTACCAGGGAGAAGGTGATGGTGCTAGCACACTAGTATCCATCCCGAATACCATGCAACGGGTGTTGGAATAGGTCCGGAGAGTGCGACTATGGGAGACAACACCTGCTCCCTCAGTAGTAACGTCACTCAGTGGGCTGTATACACACAAGAAGAGGTGATCCATCAGAATTAGTTGCCAGGTGCCACAGAGTATATGGGCGCTGCTCGTCCTCATGCTCGTGATCATCACCATCGTCATCTCCCCCTTGGTTATAAATTTTTTCAAGTATAGGTGGTGGAATGTTCACAGGACCTTGGAAACTCAAGAAGAAGGTTAATTAGTAGAGAAGGGAAACTTGCTAACTCGCATGCATGTGGATGAAACAATTACAATTACTGTGGAAGACAAACGTACCAAAACTACGAGGATCCCATGCAAAAATAGTGCCACGAGTGGTGGCAGCAAACACAATACCCTCGTATTGAATTGCATCACAGTACACATCCGTGTATAGAAACTGATTTTTGAGAAATATCCATCCAGTCGAATCACGAAGGACGGCAACAAGCTTGTCGAAGATAGCAACAACTTCATAGTTCTTGTAATTCCAACAGCGGTTGGGAACTCGACAAATTGCTATCTTCCATAGACGACAGTCACCATGATCATATTTGAACATACGTAGATCATCTATGTGCTCAACCTCAGGGCACTCTGAGATTTTTGGAAGTGGAATCCGCTGACGAGTGTACACATTCACAAGTTCCCACTCGCAATTTTACCCAACATAAACAACCCAATCTCCATTTGTGCCAGCCCAGGCCTTACCCTGAATCGATGGCATCTTAACATGACACGTATCGTTATCAAGCGGCATCAACTTGAACAAGGCGAGGCCTCCGTCGTCCGCGCCCATGCGAACAGGCTTATAGCAAAGAAGATAAGGGAGATCAAACCGCTCCTGGACCCTTGGGTTCCTTGTAATGATGTTATTAGTTGAGTCGAGAATGGTCTTGAACGAACCTGCCATGCTAGCCGAGGTGATGACGTCGCACCGATCAATGAGTTCCCCCACCACGTCATGTTTGAGATTGGGGCAAGAACTCATTTCTGGCTTGTTCCCTCCATGGAGAAGACGATCGAACAATGGCAGAAGCAAGGGTGAAGGCAAATGGAGGAGGGAGGAAGAGCGTGCGACAGCAGTTCCTAATTGAGAGGGAAAGGCGAAGAGTCGGTGGACGGTTGCCAGTTTGCCACGGTACACGAAGAGGCGCCCCGGCCTACACGTCCTTTAGGAAATTGTAAAAAAGGACTCGCCGTCGTCTCACTGACATGTCGGAATGGGACCACATGTCAACGAAACATGGTGTGTAATTTCTCATGCAAAATGCGATCTGGCCGCGTTGGCCCGGGGTGCCGCATTAGTTATCGACCTTTATTTTTTTAACATACAATCTGAGTGGATAGCTCCTGTGGTCATCACACGTGAGCGGATATATAGGTGGGCTTGGTGGGCAGGCGGCAACAATCTATGTGCTAAAAGAGTTGATCTCGAAAAAAGAGTTGATCCAATGCTTGGTTTTGTTTGGATTTTCCAACTAGGACCATTGGATAGAGTGAATCAATGGCTTACGTTCAAAGTTATTCTCATACTATAGAATGGTATAGGAATGTGGAGAGATTTGGTTGATTTTATATCGCTGAATAATATAAAATATTATGAGTGCAGACGCTCCATCCCGAGGTTTGTTGCTCCTTCTCGGTCGTCGGGAATCTATGTTCTTCCACTCTTTGGTCTAAGACATGAGCTTTGTTCATCCTTTTCTAACACGCGGGACATCTATATGCCTCCATTTACAAAATCATACTATATGCCTCCATGACACATGGGGCATCTAGCATCAAGGTGGCGTGTCATGCAAGAAAATGGAGATATGCAGTGCGTAAGTGAGTCATGCACTTCGATGGCACATAGTACTACTATGCAATATTTTTTCTCCTCGATGGCATGTGAATAGTGCACGTACTCAATGACAGAGCACGGGATGGTAGCCATGGACATGGTCGGCCCTTTTTGAAGAGAGGACTAATAAATAACTTTGATGTGTCCCGTCAACTCGCAGAATGACGAGAAGCTTTCTTACTACGCCTTCTCCCTCGCCAACGTGTGCGCGGTGGCTCGCAGCACGAGGAGAAACTTTTGCTTACAAGCGATGGAGGTGCAATAGTTCATTTGGTGTAGATTGCCAGAAGTACTACTGTAGTACCATCATTATTGTTTGACTTCTGGAAGAGGAGAAGAGCCAAGCGCAAGGTCACCTACTAACCTAGTACAGTACTACTATAGCCAAAGCTGGTCCACCTTTTCAGAGCATGGTTAATTAATATAGGTGGCTCTTACAGCGGCACATCATTTAGAGCAAGTACTCTCTTCATAGGAACAAAGGAAGTGAAACAAAAGTTGGAGTGGATGCTAGATTGCCAATTAAAACATGATTACATAGGAAAAAAATCCTATAGCATTCTATCCTATGAATCAAATGACCAATGTAGGAAAATTATGAGGGGGGTCTCTCCAACAGTGTTCCTTGGCTCGCACCTAGCATCACGGTGGTCGAACTTGGAGTCATTCATCTAGTACACGTGGCATCTCAGATCTGGACACAAGGTGACGCGACCTATCACTTCCCCGACCATTTGAAGCGGCGCGCCGGTGGAGGGCTAGCATACTCCAATATTAGGTTGGCTCTATGTGATGTGGCAACTTCATATACTAACCGGATGCTGGCTATACTAATAAGGTACTCACACTCCAAGAAGTGACTCGAAAACCATTCATAAATTGATTCTATGACATGCATTTGCAAATGTACCATTCATTACATACAACAAGTCATCAACACACAACGACAACGAGGATACATGTTGGATTATAGGTTATTTCCAACAAAACATTCTAGTAAATACTGAAGTTTTCATCACACAACAAATAACAAGCAATGAAATGAACTTCAACTCAACCAATCCTCGGCGTTGGAAACGTTTGCTTTGAACCATAGGTGCTCTGGGAAGGGCCAGCTATTGTCAATATCGAGAGCAACGCAGGACTGATCATCCAGGCTGAAGCGGCATATATTAGAACCAGGGTAGGGAACCACAATGGCCAAGGTATAGATACAGTTGCTTCTTTATAAATGGTAGTAACGATGTGTCAACAACAGCTGGATCGCCTTTCACCATCATTGGATAGTTTTGACCAAGGAAGAGCGAGTTTTCTCCAAGACCATCAATACTGAACCAGGGAGAAGGTGTTGGCGCTAGCACACTAGTATCCATCCCGGATACCCTGCAACGGGTGTTGGAATAGGTCCAAAGAGGGCGACCATGGAGACAACACCTGCTCCCTCAGTAGTAACAATCATAGTGCACTGCATACAGACAAGAAGAGGTGATCCATTGGAATTAGTTGCCAGGCGCCACAGAGTATATAAGTTCCGATCGTCCTCATGCTCGTGATCATCACCATCGTCAGCTTCCCCTTGGTTATAATTTTTTTCAAGTATAGGTGGTGGAATGTTCACAGGACCTTGGAAACTCAAGAAGAAGGTTAATTAGTAAAGGGAAACTTGCTAACCCGCATGCATGTGGATGAAACAATTATAATTACGCTGGAAGACAAACGTACTGAAACTACGAGGATCCCATGCAAAAACAGTGTCACGAGTGGTGGCAGCAAACACAAGACCCTCGTATTTAATTGCATCACAGTACTCATCCGTGTACAGAAACTGATTTTTGAGCAATATCCATCCAGTCGAACCACGAAGGACGGTAACAAGCTTGTCGAAGATAGAAACAACTTCATAGTTCTTGTAATTCCAAGAGTGGTTGGGAACTCGACAAATTTCTATCTTCCGTAGACGACGGTCACCATGATCGTATTTGAACGTACGTAGATCATCTTTGTGCTCAACCTCAGGGCACTCTAAGATTTTTGGAATTGGAATCCGCTGACGAGTGTACACATTCACAAGTTCCCACTCGAAATTGTACCCAATATAAACAACCCAATCTCCATTTGCGCCAGCCCAGGCCTTACCCTGAAGCGATGGCATCTTGACATCACACGTATCATTATCAAGCGGCATCAACTTGCACAAGGCGAGGCCTCCGTCGTCCGCACCCATGCGAACAGGCTTATAGCGAAGATGATAAGGGAGATCAAACTGCTCCTGGACCCCTGGGTTCCTTGTAATGATGTTATTAGTTGAGTCGAGAATGGTCTTGAACGAACCTGCCATGCTAGTCGAGGTGATGACGTTGCACCGGTCAATGAGTTCCCCCACCACGTTATCTTTCAGATCGGGGCAAGAATAACGGGGTCGTTTCCGGCTTGTTCCCTCCATGGAGAAGACGATCGAACAATGGCGGCAGGAAGGGTGAAGGCAAATGGAGGAGGGAGGTGATACGTCTCCGTCGTATCTACTTTTCCAAACACTTTTGCCCTTGTTTTGGACTATAACTTGCATATTTGAATGGAACTAACCCGGACTGACGTTGTTTTCAGTAGAATTGCTATGGTGTTATTTATGTGCAGAAATAAAAATTCTCGGAATGACCTGAAACTTCACGGAACATCTATTCGGAAATAATAAAAAATCCTTGCAAAAGATGAAGACCAGGGGGCCCACCACCTATCCACGAGGGTGGGGGCGCACCCCCCTACCTCGTGGGCCCCCTGGAGCTCCTCCGACCTCAACTCCAACTCTATATATTTGGTTTCGGGGAGAAAAAATCAGAGAGAAGAAATCATCACGTTTTACGATACGGAGCCGCCGCCAAGCCCTAAAACCTCTCGGGAGGGCTGATCTGGAGTCCGTTCGGGGCTCCAGAGAGGGGAATCTGTCGCCATCGTCATCATCAACCATCCTCCGTCACCAATTTCATGATGCTCACCGCCGTGTGTGAGTAATTCCATCGTAGGCTTGCTGGACGGTGATGGATTGGATGAGATCTATCATGTAATCGAGTTAGTTTTGTTAGGGTTTGATCCCTAGTATCCACTATGTTCTGAGATTGATGTTGCTATGACTTTGCTATGCTTAATGCTTGTCACTAGGGCCCGAGTGCCATGATTTCAGATCTGAACCTATTATGTTTTCATCAATATATGAGAGTTCTTGATCCTATCTTGCAAGTCTATAGTCACCTATTATGTGTTATGATCTGTTAACCCCGAAGTGACAATAATCGGGATACTTATCGGTGATGACCGTAGTTTGAGGAGTTCATGTATTCACTATGTGCTAATGCTTTGTCCCAGTACTATATTAAAAGGAGGCCTTAATATACCTTAGTTTCCGTTAGGACCCCGCTGCCACGGGAGGGTAGGACAAAAGATGTCATGCAAGTTCTTTTCCATAAGCACATATGACTATATTCGGAATACATGCCTACATTACTTTTGCTATTGTTACCTTTTGCTACCGCTACCACTACTATCATATTACTTTGCTACTAAACACTTTGCTGCAGATACTAAGTTTCCAGGTGTGGTCGAATTAACAACTCAGCTGCTAATACTTGAGAATATTCTTTGGCTCCCCTTGTGTCGAATCAATAAATTTGGGTTGAATACTCTACCCTCAAAAACTGTTGCGATCCCCTCTACTTGTGGGTTATCAAGACTATTTTTTGGCACCGTTGCCGGGGAGCATAGCTCTATTCTTTGAGCCACTTGGGATTTATATCTGCTTATCATTATGAAGAACTTGAGAGATCCAAAAAACAATCCCTCAACTACGAGGGGAGGTAAGGAACTGCCATCTAGCTCTGCACTTGATTCACCTTGTGTTTTGAGTAAGCTTGCGACACCTAAACCTGCTTCTTCTATTCGTTCTGATATGTCGCCTGTTATTGATGATGCCACTTCTACTATGCATGATACTTATGATGAAACTACTCCTATGCTTGATACTACTGTGCCACTTGGTGAATTTCTTGATGAACAACTTGCTAGGGTTAGAGAGAATGAAAATATTGAATCTGATAATATTGATGAAAGTGACAATGAAGACTCACCTGTTATTCTTGAGGGCTATGTTTTTGAAAAAGAAGCTGCTTTAGCTATTTTAGCTTGCAAAGATAGATACGAACTCAAGAGGTTATTAGCTAAATGGAAGCAGCAATCTCTTAATGCTAGGATGAAACCTGGCCCTGCTTTTGCTACTTCACATATCTTTGTTACTGATAAGGATTATGAATTCTCTGTTGATCCTGATATAATTACTTTGGTTGAATCTGATCCTTTTCATGGCTATGAATCTGAAACTGTTGTGGCATATCTTACTAAATTAAATGATATAGCCACCCTGTTCACTAATGATGAGAGAACTCGCTACTTTTATATCCTTAAATTATTTCTATTCTCATTAAAGGGTGATGCTAAGACATGGTTTAATTCTCTTGATCCTGATTGTGTGCGTAGTCCCCAGGATATGATTTATTACTTCTCAGCTAAATATTTCCCTGCTCATAAGAAACAAGTTGCTTTAAGGGATATATATAATTTTGTGCAAATTGAAGAAGAGAGTATCCCACAAGCTTGGGGGAGGCTTCTCAAATTACTTAATGCTTTGCCTGATCATCCTCTTAAGAAAAATGAAATACTTGATATCTTTTATAATGGACTAACCGATGCTTCTAGAGATTACCTGGATAGTTGTTTGGTTCTGTTTGCAGGGAAAGAACACCAGATGAAGCTGAAATTCTATTGAATAATATGTTGACAAATGAAAATAATTGGACACTTCCTGAGCCTATTCCTAAACCAACTCCGAAGAAGAGAGGTGTTCTATTTCTTAGTCCTGAAGATATGCAAGAGGCAAAGAAATCTATGAAAGAAAAAGGTATTAAAGCCGAAGATGTTAAGAATTTACCTCCTATTGAAGAAATACAAGGTCTTAATTTACCGCCTGTTGAAGAAACATATGATCTTAATCCATTACCTATTGAAGAAACTCATGGTCTTGATAACCCAACATAGGTAGTAAAGGTAAATTCTCTCTATAGACATGATAAAGCTAAAATCCCTCTTACTAAGTTTTCTAGCCCATGCTTAGATGAGTTTGATAAATGTATTGCTAAGCAAGAAGATTTTAATGCTTATTTTGGTAGACAATTGAAATACAATTCAAATATGCTTGAACACTTGGGTGATTATATGGCTAATGTTAAAGGTGAACTTAAACTTATTAGTAAACATGCTTCTATGGTTACCACTCAAGTAGAACAAGTGCTTAAGGCTCAAAATGATTTGCTTAATGAATTGAATAGTAAGAATACTGATTATGCTGTTAGAGTGGCTACTAGAACTGGTAGAATGACTCAGGAACCTCTATATCCTGAAGGCCACCCTAAACGAATTGAGCAAGATTCTTAGAGAAATAATATAGATGCATCTACTCCTTCTAATAGGAAGAAAAGAAAAATGATAGGACTTTGCATGCTTCTAGTGAACCTATTACTGAAACACCTGAGAATCCAAATGATATTTCTATCTCTGATGCTGAATAACAATCTAGTAATGAACCTGAAACTAGTGATAACGTTAATGATAATGTTCATGATGATGCTCAACCTAGTAATGATAATGATATAGAAATTGAACCTGCTGTTGATCTTGATAACCCACAATCAAAGAGTCAACATTATGATAAGAAAGACTTTGTTGCTAGGAAACATGGTAAAGAAAGAAAACCATGGGTTCAGAAACCCATGCCTTTTCCTCCCAAACCATCCAAGAAAAAGGATGATGAGGATTTTGAGCGCTTTGCTGAAATGATTAGACCTATCTTTTTGCCTATGTGATTAACTGATATGCTTAAAATGAATCCTTATGCTAAGTACATGAAAGATATTGTTACAAATAAAAGAAAGATACCGGAAGCTGAAATTTCCACCATGCTTGCTAATTATACTTTTTAAGGGTGGAATACCAAAGAAACTTGGAGATCCAGGAGTACCCACTATACCATGCTCCATTAAAAGAAACTATGTTAAACACTTCTTTATGTGATCTTGGAGCCGGTGTTAGTGTTATGCCTCTCTCTTTATATCGTAGACATGATTTGAATAAGTTGACACCTACTGAAATATCTTTGCAAATGGCTGATAAATCAACTGCTATACCTGTCGGTATTTGTGAGGATGTACCTCTTGTGGTTGCAAACGTTACTATTTTAACAGACTTTGTTAATCCTGATATTCCCGAGGACGATAGTATGTCTATTATTCTTGGAAGACCCTTTTTGAATACTGCAGGGGCTGTTATTGATTGCACTAAAGGCAATGTCACTTTTCATGTTAATGGTAATGAGCATACGGTACACTTACCGAGGAAACAACCTCAAGTTCATAGTATCAACTCTATTGGAAAAATTCCATCGATTATATTTGGAGGTTTTGAATTTCCTCTTCATACTGTCAAGAAGAAATATGATATTCTTATTATTGGGGATGTACATATCCCCTACCTCGTGGGCCCCTGGAGCTCCTCCGACCTCAACTCCAACTCTATATATTTGGTTTCGGGGAGAAAAAATCAGAGAGAAGAAATCATCGCGTTTTACGATACGGAGCCGCCGCCAAGCCCTAAAACCTCTCGGGAGGGCTGATCTGGAGTCCGTTCGGGGCTCCAGAGAGGGGAATCTGTCGCCATCGTCATCATCAACCATCCTCCGTCACCAATTTCATGATGCTCACCGCCGTGTGTGAGTAATTCCATCGTAGGCTTGCTGGACGGTGATGGATTGGATGAGATCTATCATGTAATCGAGTTAGTTTTGTTAGGGTTTGATCCCTAGTATCCACTATGTTCTGAGATTGATGTTGCTATGATTTTGCTATGCTTAATGCTTGTCACTAGGGCCCGAGTGCCATGATTTCAGATCTGAACCTATTATGTTTTCATCAATATATGAGAGTTCTTGATCCTATCTTGCAAGTCTATAGTCACCTATTATGTGTTATGATCCATTAACCCCGAAGTGACAATAATCAGGATACTTACCGGTGATGACCGTAGTTTGAGGAGTTCATGTATTCACTATGTGCTAATGCTTTGTTCAGGTACTCTATTAAAAGGAGGCCTTAATATCCCTTAGTTTCCGTTAGGACCCCGCTGCCACGGGTGGGTAGGACAAAAGATGTCATGCAAGTTCTTTTCCATAAGAATGTATGACTATATTCGGAATATATGCCTACATTACATTGATGAATTGGAGCTAGTTCTGTGTCACCCTAGGTTATGACTGTTACATGATGAACCGCATCCGGCATAATTCTCCATCACCGATCCAGTGCCTACGAGCTTTCCATATACTGTTCTTCGCTTATTTACTTTTCCGTTGCTATTGCTTTCATCACTATGAAATACCAAAAACATTACTTTTGCTACCGTTAGCTTTTGCTACCGCTACCACTACTATCATATTACTTTGCTACTAAACACTTTGCTGCAGATACTATGTTTCCAGGTGTGGTTGAATTGACAACTCAGCTGCTAATACTTGAGAATATTCTTTGGCTCCCCTTGTGTCGAATCAATAAATTTGGGTTGAATACTCTACCCTCGAAAACTGTTGCGATCCCCTATACTTGTGGGTTATCAGGAGGAAGAGTGTGCAACAGCAGTTCCAAATCAAGAGGGAAAGGCGAAGAGTCGGTGGACGGTTTCCAATTTGCCATGGTACACGAAGAGGCACCCCGGCCACACGTCCTTTCGGAAATTGTACAAAAGGACTCACCGTCGTCTCACTGACATATTGGAACGGGACCACATGTCAACGAAACATGGTGTGCAATTTCTCATGGAAAATGCGATCTTGCCGCGTTGGCCCGAGGTGCCGCATTAGTTATCGACCTTTATTTTTTTAGTGGCGTGTCATTCAGTTTTGAAGCACGACTAACTGGTACTGTTTGTAGAGAAACTATAAACTACTCTACCACTACTCCACCTCTAGTACAGTAGTATAAAAAAGATATAGAGGCTGGAGCTTTAGAGCTTTCTTGCTAAGGGCTTCCCACTTGCTTCTCACACTATCACCCTCTCTCCAGATCTAAAAAGACGGCCTCTCTTTCCCTCCTCACCGGTGGTCACAGATCCGCCGGGGAAGAAAAGGACGTGCAGCGTTGACGCACTCGTCATCGGTGAGCGAGGTCATGCACTGACGACAAGGTCGTCCTCTCAGACCTAGCACCCGCACGGGATGGCCTTCGTCCCCAAGCTCGCTGCCGTAGTGCGTGCAGAGGATGATGACCATGAGCGAAGCCACTTCCCGCCGACCCTCAGTTATGCTACCTCTTTTCGAACCATACCCTTGTTCTATTGCCCCATCTGCCACGTCACTGCATGTGGATCTTTTTCCACTCCACCATATTCCCAATTTCCTATCCTCTGCTCTGCTGGTCACGCAGACAAAAACCTTAATTTGTACTATTAAAGGAAACCCTACTTCATGCAGACTAATCCATGTCTGGGTTGAATAAGGAAAGGAAGGGAGATTGTACTGTCCAAGAAGTAGGCATCGAACCCGCATCTAGGTTGAAAAGGGGAAAATCAGTAGCTAAGGAATGAGTCTCGTGTTATAACGCCCACGATGCGGCTATATCTCCCACGTGTCGAAGCACGACTTAGAGGCATAACCACATTGTAAGCAATGTCGCAAGTGGGGTAATCTTCACACAACCCATGTACTGAATAAAGGAAAGAGATACATAGTTGGCTTACACTCGCCACGTCACACAATAGCATAAATATCATTACATTCATCCAGATACAATCAAGGTCCGACTACGGAACCAAAATAAAGACAACCCCAAATGCATAATGTCCCCGATCACCCCAACTAGGCACCACTACTGATCGTCTGGAAAGGAAACGTAGTATCATCCTGAGTCCTCATCGAACTCCCACTTGAGCTCAGTCGAATCTCCTGGAGCAGTATCATCGGTCCCTACATCTGGTTTTGAAGGAATCTGTGAGTCACGGGGACTCAGCAATCTCACACCCTCGCGATCAAGACTATTTAATCTTATAGGTAGGGAAAAGGTATGAGGTGGAGCTGCAGCAAGCACTAGCATATATGGTGGCTAACATACGCAAAAGAGAGTGAGAAGAGAAGGCAAAGGCACGATCGAGCAACTATGATCAAGAAGTGATCCTAGAACAACCTACGTTCAAGCATAACATGAGACCGTGTTCTCTTCCCGGACTCCGCCGAAAAGAGACCATCACGGCCACACACTCTGTTGATTCATTTTAATTAAGTTAAGTTTCAGGTTTTCTACAACTGGACATTAACAAATTCCCATCTGCCCATAACCACAGGCACGACTTTCAAAATTCAAATCCCTGCAGGGGTGTCCCAACTTAGCCCATCACAAGCTCTCACGGTCAACGAAGGATATTCCTTCTCCCAAGTCAATCCGATCAGACTCGGAATCCCGGTTACAAGACATCTCGACAATGGTAAAACTAAACCAGCAAAGCCACCCGAATGTGCCGACAAATCCCAATAGGAGCTGCACATATCTCGTTCTCAGGGCACAACGGATGAGACTAGCTACGAGTAAAACCAACCCTGAAGTTTTCCTGAGGTGGCCCCGCAGGTAGCTCAGTTTGGACCAACACTCAGAGGAGCACTTGCCCGGGGGTTTAAAATAAAGATAACCCTTGAGTCCGCGAAACCCAAGGGAAAAGGCTAGGTGGCGAATGGTAAAACCAAGGTTGGGCATTGCTGGAGAAGTTTTATTCAAGGCGAACTATCAAGGGGTTCCCATTATAACCCAACCGTGTTTAGAACGCAAAATCAAGGAACATAACACCGGTATGACGGAAACTAGGGCGGCAAGAGTAGAACAAAACACCAGGCATAAGGCCGAGCCTTCCACCCTTTACCAAGTATATATATGCATTAAGATAGACAAGATATAATAATGATATCCCAACAAAAAACATGTTCCAACAAGGAACAAACTCCAATCTTCACCTGCAACTAACAACGCTATAAGAGGGTTGAGCAAAGCGGTAACATAGCCAAACAATGGTTTGCTAGGACAAGGTGGGTTAGAGGTTTGACATGGCAATATGGGAGGCATGGTAAGCAAGTGGTAGGTATCGTAGCATAGGCATAGCAAAAGAGCGAGCATCTAGCAAGCAAAGATAGAAGTGATTTCGAGGGTATGGTCATCTTGCCTGCAAAGTTCTCCGAGTTGACGTTAGCTTGATCCTTGTAAGCGTACTCAACGGGTTCCTCAATCACGTACTCGTCTCCCGGCTCTACCCAAAGCAAGAACACAAGCAAAGGGAGACACAATCAACCACGTGCAATGCACAAGCAACATGATGCAAAACATGACATGATATGCGGGACGTGATATGCAATGCATATGCATGCTTCGGGAAGGAATGATTGAACCTGGCCTCAACTTGGAAAACCAAGAGTGCCAATGGAAAGATGAGTTGATTTCAGTCGAAATTGATATAATGATCACCGGAATCGGATGCACGGTTTGCAAATGGCAAGTAAAACAAATATGGCACCGATCCATGATTAACAACACGAGGCCACCTAAATGCATCAAGAACAACAAGCTACTGCACTCTAACATAACAACAAATCACATGGCAGTGATCCACTCAAGATGTTTGACAAAAGATGAACACTGAGCTACGGCTAATTCACTCAATAGCAGGTTCAAACAAGTATGGAAAAAGTGCAAAAGATATCAGGTTACAGACTTAGTGAAAATAACATGTCAGGAATTTACATCAGGAAGCAATGTTTAGAGAAAGATAATAACATGCTACAGGAACATATCATGGCAAATCAAGGCATGGCATGAAGCTACTCAAAGCATACAACAAAAGTCCCTTACTGACCATGAGCCAAAAGGGATCAGAAAATACAATGGCAACCATGTGAACATAGAAACTTTCGTCAACAGATTCAGACTTAGTAGAAAACTGGAACATGGCAAAACAGATTCACGTAGGCATGTTTACGAGCTCGATGCACTCACCACAAGGCATTGCAGGACAATCTAAGCATACACCTGGCAACTAGACATGGCATAGAATCTAAACATGGCAATAACAACCTCATAGCATGCATGGATCAACTACAACAACCTCGGCAAAATTGCTTAACATGTAAACAATCTGCCAGGAACATTTTATAGCAAAAGTAGAGCTTGATTGAGTCAAGCTAGGGTGCTCCATAATTGCAAACAAAGACATGGATGGGTAGAGCACAACAATATCTACAAAACACCCTTACTGATCATGCTCAAAAGAGGCATGGATCACTCTGTTGCAACAAGAAGACATGGCATAAAAATATTAACAGGGCAAAGACTTAGAAGAATTCTAAGTCCCTGAAATTAGCAACATTACGAGAGCTACTTTGCATGCTTGTGCTAGTCACCACAAATATCACAAAAATACATGGCATACACCCCTGTAAAGATGGCATGGCATACTTCAAAACTCATGTAGGGCTCAAGTTCATAAGAGGCACACATCAATCATGGCAAAAATGACAAATGTCCAATTACTGATAAGAATCTGAAACTAACAATGCATAGCACTCTTGCAACGGCATTTAGGGCATCAAGATGAACTCAAATGAACATGGTGCAATGAGATGAAATGAAGTACTCGTCAAGACGAACAATTTGATATGCTACACGCCCAAAACGGAGCCACGGGTGTAAAGATATGATGCCATGAAGAATGCCAAAAATTACTCTTGGTTGAAGAAGGGTAAAAAGGCATGACAACGCAATAGAGAATGACCAGGTCAATCGGTTTGTTGTCCTCACATAGGAAAAAGGTGGCTAAAGAGAACAAAAATGGGACGTAATGCACATATGCTACCTGGATATTTGTTGCTCTGGGCAACCATACCTCCCTCACCACTCTATGCGTCCGTGGAGGTACATCGTACTGGTGCGCCCACTGTCCGAATGGGTTTCCCATGCTCTTATTGCCAATTTTTTGTTGTTAGTATAATGCCAGCGATAAAGTCAACCAATGCTACTTCTAAAGTGATGCCACATTTAACTAATGCCGCACTCAGTCTAATGCCACCGATAAATTTAAGCAATGCCATTTAATGTCTCTGGATTATTTCAGGGTTAGCTGTTGATTGTGGATGTATTAAAGTTTTTTCAGCTAAGGCACTCTAATGTTGTTGCACAGCCAGTATACCAACGATGAAACTTGCTACTACCTTCAGATTTTTGCAAACAGGGATGCTTATATTTGTGAGTCTATGCTTCAACTAGTGCCACTTTTATAGTAATCACACTTTCAATATCTATGCAAACAGGGATGCTCGATTTTAGTGGAACTGCACAAAAAGTCCAACTGGTTCAACATTAGGAGCATGTTTTCTTTCAAACTTTTATATCCAATTGGTGGCACTACGAGCTATTCATTACGAAGGTACATGGTTTGCTACTATCTTGCTACTCTTTTTGTATTGTCATTACATAGTAATACTAATGGTTTGCATGTGAATTTATTGGCAGGGTGGACCTACATTGGAGGTGCAGGACAGGATTCAATGATTGGATGCTCAATTTCGGTTGTATCAATTTCACCTCTTCCATCACTGCGAACATGGATATCCTTGGTCTGATGAAGAATAGGCACTATATTTCTGCTCTGAACCAGCAAATCAATTTAGTATGAAATTGTCTAGGGCAAAACATGACTGTATCAAATTGTCCAGTGCAAAACCTGACAGATGCTAAGCAGAAGAGACATGTTTAAACAAAAAATACAAGGTGGGGTATATGTTTACTAGCTGCTTGATATTTATGCAGACAGAGATGTCTTCCCGTTGCTATTTGGCAAACACACAAAGTGACCGCAATTTTGGTTGAACTGCACAAGAGAATAGTATAGTCACTACATGCAGTGGCATTTGAAAATAGACACAGAAAGATTGGATAGTCACTTCATGGACTGCAGAAAAGTAGTACTGTACTATTTATTGGCCAACACTAGGTGCTTCATTGCTTTGGTGTTAGTATACAATGGGCATCATTTTGCCTAAGTTAATGTTTTTATTCCGAAAATAGTCTCGCCGTGTGATCGAGAGAAGACCAAATCATATTGAAGTGGATGTTCCTCCATCATGTGTGGTTCATTCTCATGGTTCCACCTGTTGGTGAAACCACTTACGTTTGCAAGAGGTATTGTAGACTTCACAAACAAATTTGTTTTTCAGTCTGTACTGAATGTTGGCCAAGAGAAGCATCCATGTTAGTAGGAAGAACATATGTTTTTTCTATATCTTTGCTTTTGGAGCTACATATTTATATATGATCTGTGAATCATTGAGATGCATTAACATGTTGATCTTATGTATGGGAATCATACGAGTTGGTTTTGAATTTGGGCTACTAATGTGAACATATTACAATGCCAGGCCTGTGAGTCTCGTGTGAACATTTTGAATGGATCGGCTCTTACTGCTGTGCAGAGCATGATCCTTATTTTTGTGTTCTCAGTCTTTACAAATTACTAACAGTTCCTTATTTCTGTTTGCTCCGTGTTTACAAGTTACTGATCAATCACTAGCTAGCCTACTAATGCGCTCCTGGCAGTTTTAGTTCCGACGCAAGATCCGAAGTGGTAGTTTTTTGAATAAAAATGCCTACCTCTGAAGAAACTGACAAGTTGCTCTGAAGAAAATGTCATACGAATCTAAAGAAACTGCCAGCAAAAACGTTCGCAATTGCCTTATCTCCCAGTGAACGTTCATCAGCTAATATGATCATACACGTACACCATTTGACCTACTCGATCCTACACGTACACTATCCGACCTACTCGATCCTACACAGATAAATAGCGGATCATGCACGTACTACCTCCTTTCCGGTTTGCAGGACTCAATTCAAAAAATGACCTACTCGATCCTACACGAATAAATAGCGGATCACACACGTACTACCTCCTTTCCGGTTTGCAGGGCTTAATTCAAAAATCTAACTAACCAAGGTAGATGATGAGTGGTGGAATCATTTTTGACAAGGAGGGAGTACCTCATCTGGATGATTCGAGTGCACTCGTTTGGCCGTCATGCCGGCGTGCGACCCAGCACAGATGGGATGCACCACTGACGGGACGGGATGTCACCGTCACAATTCCAGTTTTTCTAGTTTTCCACGACAAGCTGGCGTGCTAAGCCATGCCTGCTTATGCATTGAATTCGATGACAATGATGACCATTGCGTTTCCCGCGACATGCTAGTTCGTGTACCTTCCGCCTATAATTATTATTTCCCGGGCTTCTCCGGTGGCACCATCACCCAACTCGCCCTATCCTGATAAGCCCCCACCGGCCCGACGTCGCTCGCCACTTATCCTCGCTCTCGCCACGTCCGCCATGCCCCCCCCCCCCCCCCCCCCCCCCCCCCCCCATGCCCCCCCCCCCCCCGTCTGCGATAGGCGACACCGGAGGCGGTCACCGCCAGAACTAGTGTTCGGGTTTTCACCGGAAGGCAGACAGAGGGAGGAGGCATTCTACCAGTCTTTAGATGGCAATGCAGACTATGAGGAGTTGTTGGAGCGCGACCGCCTGGCGGAGGAGCAACGTATTGCCGATTTGCGCCGCCAGCGGGACATGGAGCAGCAGCGCACCGACGCTCTGAGTCGCGAGCAGAGCGCCCGTAACTGGGCCAACTACGTGGAGGCCGGCGCCCGGCAAATAGCCCTGGAGGCCGTCGGGCACGCACGCATTCGCAACGCTGATTTTTACTACCAGTTCGTCAAGTGGGTTTCCCGCTTAGAAGCCGAAGCTTCGGTGGACCATGCCGGCATGGAAAGGGCCAACGCGCGTGAGCAACGCGCCCTATCGCACCTCTGGCAAGTCCGAGGCGAGGCGGAGGACGCCGGTACCGGTGTTTAGCGTGTACCGCAGATGCCGGCCGGCAACGTCTAGTTATCTAAGAGTAAATTAGTACTTGTACGCTACTAGAGTATTAGTGGGAATAGATAGTTAACTTGGCTATGATGGTTGTCAACGTGGAAGTTCAGTACTCTATATGTGGATCAGACCTGTTACTTTGCTCTGAAGGTTGAACTTTCTATTTGAACATATGGAATGGGCTGTTATTTTTCTAAATGGGTTGTATTTGTCCTCCACGGGTTTAGAGGCTGACTTGTGGGCCTACCAAGTTGACGCGTACACAATCATGAGATGATTGTACGTGGAGAGGATGACAGTAGGGACCCGCCAAGGTCATGGCTATACGCAAGCAAGTGCCTCCTTATTTCGAGCCAATAAAAAAATGGCTCCTGTGACATATGGGTCCCATGCCATTGTTAACGTAGTCAATAAACAAGAGAATTGCACAAGGAGCGACTGACACCAGGGACCCAGCAGCTGATACGTCTCCAACGTATCTATAATTTTTTATTGCTCCATGCTATATTATCTACTATTTTGGACTATATTGGGCTTTATTTTCCACTTTTATATTATTTTTGGGACTAACCTATTAACCGGAGGCCCAGCCCAGAATTGCTGTTTTTTTGTCTATTTCAGTGTTTCGAAGAAAGGGAATATCAAACGGAGTCCAAACGGAATAAAATCTTCGGGAACGTGATTTTCTCACCGAACGTGATCCAGGAGACTTGGACCCTGCTCCAAGGAACAAAAGAGGCGGTCATGAGGGTGGGGGCGCGCCCCCTACCTCGTGGGCCCCTCATTGCTCCTCCGGCATACTTCTTCCTCCTATATATACACACGTACCCCCAAACGACCAGAACAGGAGCCAAAAACCTAATTCCATTGCCGCAACTTTCTGTATCCATGAGATCCCATCTTGGGGCCTGTTCCGGAGCTCCGCCGGAAGAGGGCCGTCATCATGGAGGGCTTCTACATCATCATAGCCTCTCCAATGAAGTGTGAGTAGTTTACCTCAGACCTTCGGGTCCATAGTTAGTAGCTAGATGGCTTCTTCTCTCTCTTTGAATCTCAATACAAAGTTCTCCCCCTCTCTTGTGGAGATCTATTCGATGTAATCTTCTTTTTGCGGTGTGTTTGTTGAGATCGATGAATTATGGGTTTATGATCAAGTCTATCTATGAATAATATTTGAATCTTCTCTGAATTATTTTATGTATGATTGGTTATCTTTCCAAGTCTCTTCGAATTATCCGTTTGGTCTGGCCAACTAGATTGGTAGTTCTTGCCATGGGAGAAGTGCTTAGCTTTGGGTTCGATCTTGCGGTGTCCTTACCCGGTGACAGAAGGGATAGCAAGGCACGTATTGTATCATTGCCATCGAGGATAACAAGATGGGATTTATTTCATATTGCATGAATTTATCTCTCTACATCATGTCATCTTGCTTAAGGCGTTACTCTATTTTTAACTTAATACTCTAGATGCATGCTGGATAGCGGTCGATGAGTGGAGTAATAGTAGTAGATGCAGAATCGTTTTGATCTACTTGTCACGGACGTGATGCCTATATACATGATCATGCCTAGATATTCTCATAACTATGCTCAATTCTGTCAATTGCTCAACAGTAATTTGTTCACCCACCGTAGAATACTTATGCTCTTGAGAGAAGCCACTAGTGAAACCTATGGCCCCTGGGTCTATTCTCATCATATCAATCTCCATCACTTTAATCTTGCTTTGCTTTTTTACTTTGTCTTTACTTTTTACTTTGCATCTTTATACCAAAAATACCAAAAAAATTATATCTATCAGATCTCACTATCGTAAGTGACCGTGAAGGGATTGACAACCCCTAATCGCATTGGTTGTGAGTAGCTATCGTTCTGTGCAGGTACGAGGGACTTGAGCGTGGTCTCCTACTGGATTGATACCTTGGTTCTCAAAAACTGAGGGAAATACTTACGCTACTCTGCTACATCATCCCTTCCTCTTCGGGGAAAACCAACGCAAGCTCAAGACGTAGCAAGAAGGATTTCTGGTGCCGTTGCCGGGGAGGTTCGCGCAAGTCAAGATTTGACTCCCGACAACGAGCCATTTCTGGCGCCGTTGCCGGGGAGTCTATGCAAAAAGTCAACATACCAAGTACCCATCACAATCCCTATCTCTCGCATTACATTATTTTCCATTTGCCTCTCATTTTCCTCTCCCCCAATTCACCCTTGCCGTTTTATTCGCCCTCTCTCTCTCTATCCTCCCTTTCTATTTGCCTCATGTTTGCTCGTGTGCTAGGTTGCTCGCTTGTCGTTATGTCTGAAATTGGGGAAGTTATCGCCAATATGGACGATAACAATATCATGGAAAATTCTGATGCTCCTACTAAAGAACCTACCATCTTTCATACAAAAAAATTCCGTGTTGGTAGTGGTAATATTATTGGAAAAGGAGTTATTCAAGATTTCTTTACTTGTGTCGGTGCTTTACCTTCTATGGGTAGTTCTATCCTTCACAGAACTAGTAGTCTTGCGGACGCTATTGCCATGCTTGTAGTTGAACTTGAAAGACAATTCATGCACATGCATCCTTCCATACAAAGGATTTTTCTGGAATTTTCGAATATTGAGCATTCTTCTGTTAAGCGTGCCGCTACTATCTTTTTGGCTCATGAGTTTAGATTCATAATAAGAGAAGCCAAAGAAATCTTTGCACATTATAGGGTGGACGCTTGCCGTCCTCCCATAGAAATTATCCTCTTTGGTCAAGAAGAAATAATGCGTTTTTAATCTCTAGATTATGTTGCTTTCAATGAAAATCTTAGAAGAAGGGTTCCTACCAATGTTTTAGTTGATAAAATTTCTGAACTTAATGATGATTTAGCTATTCGAAATAATGAGCTAGGATATTCTCTTGAATATAGGCTTACAAAGTTCTGTCAAAAGAATGCTTATAATGATGAATTAGTTGTGCATTATGAAGGACCACAGGAGGAACCTATACCTCCCAAGGTTGATCTTGGGGACTTTTGTCCCATTAAATTTAGTCCATTTGATTACTTTTGCTTGCCTCAAAGAAAGCTTGCTACCGAATGTAGAGAATATGAAATGAGTTTTAATAATCTATCTTACTATTATGGCAATACCTAGATCTATCCTCGCTTTTATGCCTAGCTAGGGGCGTTAAACGATAGCGCTTGTTGGGAGGCAACCCAATTTTATTTTTATTCCTTGCTTTTTGCTCCTGCTTAGTAATAAATAAATTATTTAGCCTCTGTTTTGGTTGTGTTTTTTGTGTTTAACTAGTTAGCGTGCACGTGCAACGTACATAGTACCGTGTGAATGAAATCATCATACATTTTAGAAAAATAATATATCAATAAAATGAACAAAAATATACTAATAGTGAACATTGTTGTAATAAAAAATGTAACTCAAAAGTACAAATTCAGTGAACATATTTGTCATCAATGATGAGTGAACGGACTATCTCCGAGATATTTTCAACTAATAGGGTAACGTGACGCATACGGAAACTGCATTGGGGTAACGAATCGGGGCACTTGTCGTTTGCATCAAGGTCTGAAGGTTACCATGGTAATAAAACCAATAACTTTGCCCTAAAAAAACACAAATTTGCCAATCAAATGCAAACCAAGCCAAAACAGTGTGTTGCATGCATGTACTACAAGCATTAACCATGTATTTTCATAGAAATCAACCCTACCTTCCCGTCCTTCAAATGCATCTTTAAGGAGCAGTACTACATAAACTAAATCCTTACAAGTCAATCACTGAATTTGTCCTTCAAATGCACCTTTAAAGAGTCTAGAATGATGTATCCCAATGCATCATCTTCATCCAAAAGTTCTCCAATCGGTCCTTGACGAAGCCTCGGTATGTTGGCGACATTGATCTTGAGCAGCTCCACTCCCTACATCATCTCCTTCGCACTATCTCCCTTCTGAAGACCTGCCCAATACACCAAGATAGAACAGGTGGCGAAAACAATTTTAAAAGGAGACTTGATCAGCTTCTTTTCGAAGGTTGCTCTGTTACAAGCCAACCAAATAGTCCTGAATAAAAGCCAACCCAACCGGGAAATAAGCATAACACCAAGAATGGAACTATCAAATACTATTGGGGCAGCACTCAGTCCTAGAAACTGATCCAATAACAAGCAAAACCACTCTAGTCATAGAGCATGAAAAGAACAGGTGGTGCGCCCATTCCTCTTCTTCATAAAGAACATATATTGTCACCAGGTGTAACGCCCTCGATGTGGCTATATCTCCCACATGTCGAAGCACGACTTAGAGGCATAACCGCATTGAAAGCAATGTCGCAAGTGAGGTAATCTTCACACAACCCATGTAATATATAAAGGACAGAGATACATAGTTGGCTTACAATCGCCACTTCACACAATTACATGAATAAAGCATTACATCATCCAAATACAATCAAGGTCCGACTACAGAACCAAAATAAAAGAAGAACCCCAAATGCGACAAAGGTCCCCGATCGACCCCAACTGGGCTCCACTACTGATCAACTAGAACGAAACAACACAAAAGACAAGATCTTCATCGAGCTCCTCCTTGAGCTTGGTTGCGTCATCTGCGCGGACTCATCGGCACCTGCAAGCTGGTTTTGGAAGTATCTGTGAGCCAAGGGGACTCAGCAATCTCGCACCCTTGCGATCAAAACTATTTAAGCTTATGGGTAAGGTAAAGGTATGAGGTGGAGCTGCAGCAAGCGACTAGCATATACGGTGGCTAAACATACGCAAATGAGAGCGAGAAGAGAAGGCAAAGCACGGTCGATAAAAGTATGATCAAGAAGTGATCCTATAGCAACCTACGTCAAGCATAACTCCAACAACCGTGTTCACTTCCCGGACTCCGCCGGAAAGAGACCATCACGATTACACACGCGATTGATTCATTTTAATTAAGTTAAGGTTCAAGTTATCTACAACCGGACATTAACAAATTCCCATCTACCCACAACCGCGGGCATGGCTTTCGAAAGTTCAAATCCCGGCAGGGGTGTCCCAACTTAGCCCATGACAAGCTCTCACGGTCAACGAAGGAATAGACCTTCTCCCGAGACGTTCCGATCAGACTCGGTATCCCAGTACAACAAGACATTTTGACAGGGTAAAACTAAACCAGCAACACCGCCCGAATGTGCCGACAAATCCCGATAGAAGCTGCACATATCTCTTTCTCAGGGCACACTCAGATTGTCTTAGGTACGAGTAGGCCAGCCCAGAGTTTCCCCTGGTGGCCACCGGCAGCTGACAGGTTGGACCAACACTCAGAGGAGCACTGGCCCGGGGGGGGTAAAATAATGATGACCCTCAGGAGCGCGACTCCCAAGGGAAAAGAAAAGGCTAGGTGGCAAATGGTAAAACCAATGTTGGGCATTACTGGAAAAGCTTTACTTAAGGCAAAATGTCAAGGGGTTCCCATAATAGCCCAACCGCGTAAGCGACGCAAAATCCGGGAACATAACACCGATATGACGGAAACTAGGGCGACAAGAGTGAAACAAAACACCAGGCATAAGGCCGAGCCTTCCACCCTTAACCAAGTATATAGATGCATTAATTAAATAAGATATATTGTGATATCCCAACAAGTAAACATGTTCCAACAAGGAACAACATCTCCATGTTCCAACAAGGAACAAACTTCAATCTTCACCTGCAACTAACAACGCTATAAGAGGGGGTGAGCAAAGCGGTAACATAGCCAATCAACGGTTTGCTAGGACAAGGTGGGTTAGAGGCTTGGTTCAACAATATGGGAGGCATGATAAGCAAGTGGTAGGTATCGCAGCATAGGCATAGCAAAAGAGCGAGCATCTAGCAAGCAAAGATAGTAATGATTTCGAGGGTATGATCATCTTGCCTGAAATCCCGCAAGGAAGAAGAACGAGTCCCTGAAGAAGACAAACGGACGTAGACAAATGGACGTAGACAAATGGGGCCTCACAAACGCGACGTTACCAGAACCAACCCGAAGAAGCAAACACCGGAAAGAAGCACACAACATAGTAAACAACCAACACATGAACATGGTATGATATGCGGGATGCGGTATACGATGCATATGCATGATTTGACAAGGAATGCATGAACCTGGCCTCAACTTGGAAATCCAAGTGTGCCACTGGAAAGGTGAGATGAAATCGCTTGAAAACGATATAAAGAACGCCGGAATCGGAGTTACGGTTTGGAAATGGCAAGCGATTCAAATATGACACCGATCTGCGATTTACAGCAAGTAGCCATCTAAATGCAAAGAGATGAACAAGCTACAGCACCCAAACATGGCATAAAAAAATACATGTCAGGGATGCATTCATGATGCTTAACAAAAGTCTAGCACTGAGCTATGGCCAATTCATCCATTAACAGGTTCAAACAAGCATGGCAAAAATGCATATGGCAAACAGATTTCAGACTTAGTGAAATTAACACTTGTCTGGAATTTCAGATCAGATAGCACTCTTTGGAGCATGAAAACTATATGCTACAGGACCTGAACATGGCAAATAAAAGCATGGCATGGAGCTACTCAAAGAGCTTAACAAAAGTCCCTTAGTGACCTTGAGCCAATAGGGATCAGAAAATACATTTGCAAGCATGTGAACATGGCAAAAACATAATCAGATCACAGACTTAGTAAAAACTGGAGCATGCTGAAACAGATATCAAGTAGACATTTTTACGAGCTCAATGCACTCACTACGGAGCAAGTCATGACAATCTAAGCATACACCCATCAATAATACACAAAAAGCAAGCTAGACATGGCAAGAACAATAGCATAGCATGCACGGATCAACTACAACATCATCGGCAAAATCGCTAACAAGTAGACAATCTGCCCAGATTCACGAAATGACAAAAGTAGAGCTCGATTGACTCAAGCTAGGGTGCTCCATAATTTCAAACAAAGATATGGATGGATAGAGCACTACAAGATTAACAAAACATACTTACTAATCATTCTCAAAAGAGGCACGGATCACTAGGAAACAACATGAACATATGGCATAATGAGATAAACAGATCAAGGACTTAGTGGAAATGCCAAGTCTCTGAAATCAGCATTACCAAGTGCACCACTTTGCAAGCTTGTGCTAGTTACCACACACATCACAAAAATACATGGGTTGCACCTCTGGATAGATGGCAAAACCCTTAACAAAACATATGTAGAGCTCATGGGCATATCATGCACACATTAATCATGGCGAAAATGACAAATATCTAAATGGAGCAGCAGATCTGACAAATATCTCAAGTAGCACTCTTCTAACAGCATTTCGGGCATCAAGATGAACTCAAATGAAAATGATGCAATGAGATGAAACGATGTACTCTCTAGGACGAACATTTTGATATGCTATATGCATGAATCGGAGCTACGGATGCAAAGTTACGACACGATGAATATGGGCACATGAATCTGGGAATTTCAGGGACTTAGTGAAATTATACCTCCGCGAAAGTCAACGCGGGACGGAGGGATCCGGGACGGAGCGGTGCAGATCTGAGACGGGACGTGTTTGGATGGCGAAGTGGTGGATCTGATCCATCCATCTTCCTCTGATCCGGCGCGGGACGAGCTCCGTCGAACTCCTCGAGCTCCGGCGATGAAGGGGAGGCGGCGTGGGAGGACGGAGGTGAACGGACGGCGGCGTGCGGGCAAGGCGGCGGAGGAGGTCGACGCCGGCGAGCTAGGCGCGGGCCGGCGCGGGCTCACCGGAAGGGCGGCGGAGCTGCGGGACTCCGGCGGCGGAGACGCGGAGTAGCGGCGGCGGCGTACGGCGGCGGAGCGGGACCGTGCGCGAAGGCGGCCGGCGGGGTTCGGGCGGAGTGCCCGCAAAGTGCGGCGGCGGTGAGATGGGCCGGGAGGGCCTCGCCCGGGCCCCGGCGGGCTTCGGCAGGTGGTGGGAGGCGCGGCTGAGGTGGCGCGGCGCGATTGGCGCGGGAGGCGGCGGCGGGTGACGTGGCAGGCCCTCATTGGCCGGAGTGAGGTGGAGGGCGCAGCGGACATGTCCGGCTGGCGCGGGTGGAATTGTCCGGCGGCGCGCGGAGGAGGAGGTTAGGGTTTCATCTGCGCGCAAATTCCGGGAGGGACACATATTTATAGGTAGAGGGAGCTAGGAGAGTCCAAATGAGGTGCGGTTTTCGGCCATGCGATCGTGATCGAACGACCGAGATGATGGAGAGGGTTTAGGTGGGTTTGGGGCCAAATGGAGGGGTGTTGGGCTGTAACACACACAAGGCCTTTTCGGTCCCTCGGTTAACCGTTGCGGCATCAAACGAAGTCCAAATGGTACGAAACTTGACAGGCGGTCTACCGGTAGTAAACCAAGGCCGCTTGGCAAGTCTCGGTCCAATCCGGAAATGTTTAACCCCCACACATGAAAGAAAGGTAGAAATGACCACCGGAGGAGAACGGAGCGCCGGATTGCAAAACGAACAACGGGGAAAATGCTCGGATGCATGAGACGAACATGTATGCAAATGAAATGCACATGATGACATGATATGCAATGCATGACACGCAAGCAATGACAAGGCAACAACAGCGAATAACTGGAGGACACGTGGCACATCGGTCTCGGGGCGTTACACCAGGCCACTTTTTTCTGTTGATAATATCTCTAGTTAGGACTTCATTTTAGAGAAGTTGATGAGGACATCAATACCATTGTTACACCCACAGCCCCTACTGTTACATATACTGGACCAATTACTAGAGCTCGCGCACGCCAATTAAATTACCAGGTACTTTCGTTTCTTGGTAATGATTCTACTGTTCATGAGATTATGATGCTGCCTAAATTGGATACATTTGTTTTGCTTACAAATGAAGGGCCTAGCTTGGAGAAGGATGAACATTGGAGCAAGAACACGCATGGAGTTGATGGCATGCGCAAGGGGGTCAAGAACGGAGTTACAAGTGATGATTTCAGGACTTTGAAGCCGCCATAAGGAGTGCATGAAGCCTTGGACGAAATATACAAGATGCCACTTCATAATATTCGTTCATAGGCTATTCTAGGTGATGCGTCACCTTATTAATGGGCCAGGCCCATGTAATTTCGAAATACTTAAGTATAGGCTATTTTTAGAGTCCGTATGTGTGGGGAAACAAGAGTTAGGGTTGGTTTCGGACCCCACCCTCAAGGGCCACGAAATTCCCCCCTCTTCCTCCATATATACAGCCCTTAGGGCGTCGTTTAGACTTTGGGTTTTGTTTAGATTAAAAGTTCGCCATAGCTGCAACTTCGCTTACTTCGTTTGTGTCCAACGACCAGACCAAGACGTCACAGAACCCCACCTTGATCAATAAAGCTTTCATCTTATATTCGCAATATCCCGATTGCAATCTCAGTTTCTTGCTTGTTCTTCGTTTGCTCGCAGGAAACAGACCCTCGTGGTCAGGTTGATCATGCTCCGGCGTGGTCAATAACCCTCGGAAGTTGGTTTAGCGATTGCTAAGGCACGACGTCTCGCACGTTCGTAGTCGGATCGTCAAGGTCGACTCCCACAGAAAACGATAGCCACCATCTCATCGAAACATCGGGACACCTTAGCCCCTATCAAGTGGTATCAGATTTCCTGGTTGCTCGGTGAGATTTTATAGTTTTTCGTAGATTAGATCGAGTCTGTTCTTCATACCTACAGTCCATGAAAAAGCCAGAAAAAAAATTAGGGTTAGTTCATCATATCCGAACCAATATGAGCCTTTGCATAATCTTTTTAGGGTGTTTGCTTTGTTGAATTTGCGGTTGCATCGTCGTGTCAAGTTGCTGGTCTTAGAGTCTAGTCTTTTAGAGTTTCGAGTTCTGGTCATAAGTTGTCACGCCGCCGCCGCACCATCATCATCGCCCATCTACCACTTTTTCTTATCCGCCACCGCTCTAAATCCATATCCATATACCACCACCAATCTGTATCCATATACGACCACCAATCTGTATCCATATACCACCATCGCTACCATATACCACCACCGCTGCCATATACCACAACCATATATCCACCACCAATCCGAGTTCTTCTCATATTAGGTTTGTTCTTGAGATCAATCTAAATTCTGATTCGTGTTTCCTTGCCTGCGTAGGTCTCGAAAAAAAAAGAGTCTGGAGACCCCCAGGCAGTTTTTAGGCCAAAATTTTCACGGGCAAATTTTTTTCCCTATCCTATTTTTAGGCTTTTCTGAGTCTTTTGAGCCACGTGTCATCATAGTAATTTTTTGTCGCACTTTTTCGTCGTCGCTGCCCTGATTTCTGAAAAAAAAAGTGAAAAAAAATTTCATGCCCATCCTATCAGTTTGACGAGGGAAGAGTTTTGAGACACTCGCCATTATAGTGATTTTTCGCAAAAAAAAAGAGCGCAAAAAAAGGAGCGCAAAAAAAGAGCGAAAAAAAGAGTTCCAGACTGTGCTTTTCCCTTATTTACGTGCAGCGCCGTGATTTTGTTAGTGTTCTAGACTCGCGTCTCTAGCACGGTCTAGCCTAGGACCAGCACAGTACCGTCTTTGAGCGTTTATTCAATTTTGCATCTCTCAATTGATTATTGCCGACCCTTTTTGCTACCATACTATAAGCCTTCCCAGCTCCACATACATCTACGTCGTGCGTTTGACTCTCCCCGGCAATCGCTCTATCCAAGCTTTTGAGAGTTTTGACTACAACGGTTGCCGATCACCGTCTGCTGCTGGGTAAGAACTGGTAAGAATTTGAGATTTGCTTGACGGATTTGTGACACCCGCCACCACCACCACTTGTTAGTAGTCTGTAGGATCATATTCTTGTGTGTTTCTATTGCTGCTAACCATGCCAGGATCACAAGCCGACGAGACTGACTGGGAGAACTTGACGAACAAGGAGCTTCATGATACGTTTCAGCAAATGATGAGTGGACAGGTACAAGATGTGATAAACAGATTTGAAGAGGCCATGGAGAAGATAGATGGCATGGAGAAGACGTTTGAAACAAAGCTCGATAACAAGTTTGCTGAATTTCTTTCGCGTTTTCCACCACCACCCCCGGCTGCTCCTGCCGCACCTCTGCAACAACAGCAACAACATCGACTACCTCCACGTCGGGAAACAGCCCTCCGCCGAGCGAGCCGTGTCCCTCTTCAGTCGGGCCATATTGCTGGTGCTGCTGTTGATACTTCTGTGGCTCCTACTGCTGATGTGGAGGAGGATGATTATGTGGGAGATTATGAGGATGAGGTTGATCAAAATCAGAACTACGTGCCACCACCAGCACAGCAACCACCAGGTCGTCCACATGCAAATAATGGCAATGGTAGGGCTCACCCTCAGGTACGAGATCATGACCATCTCCCTAAACTAAAATTGAATATTCCACCATTTGAGGGTAGATATGTTCCTAATATATATCTTACTTGGGAGTTAGAAACTGAACAACGATTTACATGTTTACAATATCCCGAGGAGAGACGTGTTCCTGCTGCTATTTGTGCATTCACTTGTTTTGCATGTGTTTGGTGGTCTGAGCATTGTAGATTATATCATATTCCGGCTACTTGGGCTGCTTTGAAAACTGCTATGCGTACTCGTTGGGTTCCACCATATTATCAACGTGAATTACTTCAAAAATTGCAGCGCTTAAGACAGGGAAAAAATTTTGTAGAAGAATATTATCAGGAATTACAAACTGGCATGATTAGATGTGGTATTGTTGAGGAGAATGAAGCTATGCTTGCACGTTTTATGGGTGGATTAAATAGAGAGATTCAGATGATTCTAGAGTATAAGGAGTATACTAATATCACTCGTTTATTCCATCTTGCTTGTAAAGCTGAACGTGAAGTGCAGGATCGACAGGCATTGGCGCGGACTAACTTTTCTGCAGGTCGACCTTCATCATGGACACCACGTGCATCATCTACTTCCACACGTTCTACTACACCGGCGCCTCCGTCGGCTGCCACCTCCAACCGTGATACAATAAAGTAGGCACAATCACCATTATCTGCCAAGAGCACACCTTCTGGGCCTGCAAAGAGCTCTTCTTCATCCATGGCATCAACAGGGCAAACACATGATATTATTTGTCGACGTTGCAAGGGTGGAGGTCATTATGCGAGAGAATGCCCATCTAAGCGTGTGATGATTGTTACTGAGGATGGTGGGTATGAGTCCGCTAGTGACTATGATGAGGAGACTTTGGCTCTTATTACACGTGAAGAACACGGTGGAGACGATTCTGATCATGAGACACAATACATGGCTCCTGAAGATGCTGACAGGTATGAATGTTTAGTTGTTCAACGTGTTTTGAGTGTGCAGGTTACACAAGCTGAGCAAAATCAGAGGCATAATTTGTTCCATACAAAGGGAGTTGTGAAGGGACGTTCTGTTCGCGTGATCATAGATGGAGGGAGCTGCAATAACTTGGCTAGCATGGAGATGGTGGAGAAGCTATCTCTCACCACAAGACCACATCCACATCCTTACTACATCCAATGGTTCAACAACAGCGGCAAGGTTAAGGTAACACGTACTGTTCGTGTGCATTTTAGTATCTCTATATATGCTGATTATGTTGATTGTGATGTGGTACCTATGCAAGCATGTTCCTTATTACTTGGTAGACCATGGCAATTTGATAAAAGTTCTGTACATCATGGTAGAAACAATCAGTATACTCTTGTTCATAATGATAAAAATATTACTTTGCTTCCTATGACTCCTGATTCCATTTTGAAAGATGATATTAATAGAGCTAATAAAGCAAAACAGGAGACAAATAAGAGTGAAAATCAGATTGTGGCAAAAGAATTTGAGCACCAAATGAAGCCTAATAATAAACCATCTACTGCTGTTTCTGAAATTAAATTGAAAAGTGCATGTTTACTTGCCACCAAATCTGATATTGATGAGCTAGATTTTAGCAAATCTGTTTGCTATGCTTTTGTGTGCAAAGAGGCATTATTTTCATTCGAGGACGTGCCTTCCTCTTTGCCCCCTGTTGTCACTAACATTTTGCAGGAGTTCGCTGACGTCTTTCCACAAGACGTGCCACCGGGATTACCACCTATTCGAGGGATTGAGCATCAAATTGACTTAATTCCCGGTGCTTCGCTACCCAACCGTGCACCATACTGTACCAATCCAGAGGAGACGAAGGAGATTATGCGTCAAGTACAAGAACTGCTCGACAAAGGTTATATACGTGAATCCCTTAGTCCTTGTGCTGTTCCTATCATTTTAGTGCCGAAAAAGGATGGTACGTCGCGTATGTGCGTTGATTGTAGAGGCATTAATAATATTACTATTTGTTATCGTCATCCTATTCCTAGGCTAGATGATATGCTTGATGAATTGAGTGGTTCTACAATATTCTCTAAAGTTGATTTGCGTAGTGGATACCATCAAATTCGTATGAAATTGGGTGATGAATGGAAAACCGCATTTAAAACTAAGTTTGGATTATATGAGTGGTTAGTCATGCCTTTTGGGTTAACTAATGCACCTAGTACTTTCATGAGGTTAATGAACGAAGTTTTACGTGCTTTCATTGGACGATTTGTGGTAGTTTACTTTGATGACATATTGATTTATAGCAAATCTTTGGAGGAACATTTGGAACATTTACGTGCTGTTTTTATTGCTCTACGTGATGCACGTTTGTTTGGAAACCTTGGAAAGTGCACCTTTTGCACCGACCGAGTATCTTTTCTTGGCTATGTTGTTACTCCACAGGGAATTGAAGTTGATAAAGCCAAGATTGAAGCTATTGAGAGTTGGCCGCAGCCCAAAACGGTCACACAAGTGAGGAGTTTCCTTGGCCTCGCTGGTTTTTATAGGCGTTTTGTGAGAGATTTCAGCACCATTGCTGCACCTCTCAACGAGCTTACAAAGAAGGATGTGCCTTTTGTTTGGGGTACCGCACAGGAAGAAGCCTTCACGGTTTTGAAAGATAAGTTGACACATGCTCCTTTACTCCAACTTCCTAATTTTAATAAGACTTTTGAGCTTGAATGTGATGCTAGTGGAATTGGATTAGGAGGTGTGTTATTACAAGATGGAAAACCTGTTGCATACTTTTCTGAAAAATTGAGTGGGCCTAGTCTGAACTATTCTACTTATGATAAAGAATTATATGCTCTTGTTCGGACCTTAGAAACATGGCAACATTATTTATGGCCCAGAGAATTTGTTATACATTCTGATCATGAATCTTTGAAACATATTAAAAGTCAAGCAAAACTGAACCGTAGACATGCTAAATGGGTTGAATTCATTGAGACTTTCCCTTATGTCATTAAACACAAGAAGGGTAAAGAAAATGTTATTGCTGATGCCTTGTCTCGTCGTTATACTATGCTTTCACAACTTGACTTTAAAATATTTGGTTTGGAGGCCATCAAAGATCAATATGTTCATGATGCTGAATTTAAAGATATATTGCAGAATTGTAAGGAAGGGAGAACTTGGAACAAGTTCGTTCTTAACGATGGATTTGTGTTTCGTGCTAACAAGCTATGCATTCCAGCTAGCTCCGTTCGTCTTTTGTTGTTGCAGGAGGCGCATGGAGGAGGATTAATGGGACACTTTGGCGTCAAGAAGACGGAGGATATACTTGCTACACATTTCTTTTAGCCAAAGATGAGACGGGATGTTGAGCGTTTTGTTGCTCGCTGCGCTACATGTCAAAGAGCTAAGTCACGACTCAATCCTCATAGTTTATATATGCCTTTGCCTGTACCTAGTGTTCCTTGGGAGGATATATCTATGGACTTTGTTTTAGGTTTACCTCGAACAAAGAAGGGGAGGGATAGCATATTTGTTGTCGTGGATAGGTTCTCGAAAATGGCATATTTTATACCATGTCATAAAAGCGATGATGCTGTTAATGTTGCTGATTTGTTCTTTCGTGAAATTATTCGCTTACATGGTGTGCCAAATACTATTGTTTCAGATCGTGATACTAAATTTCTTAGCCACTTTTGGAGATGTTTATGGGCTAAGTTGGGGACTAAGCTGCTTTTTAGTACTACTTGTCACCCCCAAACTGATGGACAAACTGAAGTAGTCAATAGAACATTGTCTACTATGCTTAGGGCTGTTTTGAAGAATAACAAGAAAATGTGGGAAGAATGCTTGCCTCATATTGAATTTGCTTATAATCGCTCATTGCATTCTACTACTAAGATGTGCCCTTTTGAAATTGTGTATGGTTTCCTACCTCGTGCACCTATTGATTTGTTGCCTCTTCCATCTTCAGAGAAGGTTAATTTTGATGCTAAAGAACGTTCTGAATTGATTTTAAAAATGCATGAGTTAACTAAGGAAAACATTGAGGGTATGAATGCTAAATATAAACTTGCTGGAGATAAGGGTAGAAAACATGTTATGTTTGCGCCTGGAGATCTTGTTTGGTTACATTTGCGTAAAGATAGATTTCCTAATCTGCGCAAATCAAAGCTAATGCCACGCGCTGACGGTCCTTTTAAGGTGTTAGAGAAAATAAATGATAATGCATATAAACTTGAGCTACCTGTAGATTTTGGGGTTAGTCCCACTTTTAACATTGCAGATTTGAAGCCTTATTTGGGTGAGGAAGATGCGCTTCCGTCGAGGACGACTTCATTTCAAGAAGGGGAGGATGATGAGGACATCAATACCATTGTTACACCCACAAACCCTACTGTTACATACACTGGACCAATTACTAGAGCTCGCGCACGCCAATTAAATTACCAGGTACTTTCGTTTCTTGGTAATGATTCTAATGTTCATGAGATTATGATGCTGCCTAAATTGGATACATTTGTTTTGCTTACAAATGAAGGGCCTAGCTTGGAGAAGGATGAACATTGGAGCAAGAACACGCATGGAGTTGATGGCATGCGCAAGGGGATCAAGAACGGAGTTACAAGTGATGATTTCAGGACTTTGAAGCCGCCATAAGGAGTGCATGAAGCCTTGGACGAAATATACAAGATGCCACTTCATAATATTCGTCCATAGGCTATTCTAGGTGCTGCGTCACCTTATTAATGGGCCAGGCCCATGTAATTTCGAAATACTTAAGTATAGGCTATTTTTAGAGTCCGTATGTGTGGGGAAACAAGAGTTAGGGTTGGTTTCGGACCCCACCCTCAAGGGCCACGAAATTCCCCCCTCTTCCTCCATATATACAGCCCTTAGGGCGTCGTTTAGACTTTGGGTTTTGTTTAGATTAAAAGTTCGCCATAGCTGCAACTTCG